>NW_020454760.1:464286-613206 GCF_003342845.1 Nothoprocta perdicaria
CAAAATTCTTTACAGACACTGAAAAAGCTTGAAAAAACTATGGTCATATTCTTAAAATACACCATTATGGAAAGTTGCTATAGATTTGTTTATATTATTCTTGTATAAGGTTAAGCATGGGAAATTAAATTTAACAGCCAACATCAGGTCTTTTGCTAAAGTAAATTTTCCCTTATAATTCTAAGATTTAGGAGAATGCCTTTTACATATATATATATATTTATGCTTTTATATAAAAAAATCTTCAGAGAATGCGATATTATATACATATGTATATTACACATAAATATACATGAAATGCTTA
This sequence comes from Nothoprocta perdicaria, assembly GCF_003342845.1. Lineage (NCBI taxonomy): Eukaryota > Metazoa > Chordata > Aves > Tinamiformes > Tinamidae > Nothoprocta > Nothoprocta perdicaria. The sequence continues at coordinate 464,591 of NW_020454760.1, forward strand.
CACACACACATTCTCCAAACATTTCTTTTGCAATAAATGAGCTGAAGTATCCGCAGAAAATGGAATCCCATCCTGCAATCTGAAACTGGGTTGCCTCGAAAAGCATAATCATTTAAAAGCAAAATGAGATGTGACTGAACTTGAAGTCAAATAGCAAAATACCTTCTATTTTGCAGTGCCTCAAACACACAGCCAAGGGCCTCTCTAGAATTACAGAATAGTCAGTGAATTCCTGAACTGCAGGACTGTTCATATTCAAATCAAAACATTACTACTACTGTCATTTTACTTTGCAATCACTYCTCTTTCATTTTTAGGGTTAAAACTATGACTCACAGGCTACCTTGCCATCAATAATTTAGAGGAACTGCTATTTTTTCAGAAAAATATGCTTAAGGTTTCAGTAGAAAAAAATCTTTTTTCTTCAATGGAAGAATGTTTTCATTCTTCAATGTTTAAAAAAAAAAAAACAATGGTGAACTAGTTAAACTTGTCTCTTTATTCCAAAATCATGACTCAAAGAATCATATTTGTAGGCTGGAAGTTATTCCCCCTCCCTAGTTGCGCTAATCCTGTCCCATCAATGCTACAAAAATCAGCGAATTTTGACTGGGAACATTTTTCTGCTAAGACCTAGATCAAGCTACTAGTTCTTTTCACAGACATCCCCAAATGGATGGTAGCGAATTGAGGTCACTGCCGCTCTCATCTGAATTTGAACCAATGAGCCAGGGGCACTTTAAGCCCTCCAGCCCCACAATTGCTTAGTGTGTGTGTCAGCRACTAGAACAACCATCTCCTCTCTGGCCTCCCCAGTTCTTTACAGGAAAGGAATAGAGAGGGAGGTTCATATTTGCTTTTAATAATTTACATACTGTGCATACAGAGATATAGTTCTTCTAATCTCCACAGAAAAAAAAAAAAACAAAAATCTTATTACTAATTTTCAGCTACATCTCTTCTTAAGAAACAGTGAAAAAAAATAGTAAATACATGTCTAATTTAATGTTAATTAAGTGCATATCTGGGAATTTAGATTTAAATACAAGTGAATATAGTAATATTACATTTACAACTACTAGAAGCTTCTTTTACAGCTGTGATTATTTTCCCTTTCCTTCTTACTATGTTGTTAGATTCTTTTTCCMCAAATACACACCATAATCTTAATTACTATAGTGCTGAAACGGTGATATGTTCATATGTTAGTTTACTATTTAATAGTGGTTCAATCTCATGAAGTGCCTGGAATCCTCTCACTGCTGGCTGCACGTAAAGCATATAACAGATACAGGAGYGTTTTGGGCCAACGGCATTCCTCTGTACTGAATTTTAAATCATTAAAGGTCTTTTTTTTGCCACCTGCAGTATCATTTTCTTTTTTCCCTCCAAGCTATCTGAAATCAGCACACATGCAGGACGATTATTCCATGCATAGAGCTATCAAGAGAAAAAGGTGTTACTAAAGCTCCTCAATATATACTCCCTTAATCCCTAGTTTTCCATTGCGTGACCAGACAGCATTTGTTCTATGCTTTATAAACAAATATGAGAATACAGAACTGATGGTCATATCATCCAAATCACTCGATGCAGCCTGCACAGTAYCAATTTCTGGCAATAATGTATGAAAAGTGCAACCAGCTTTCTAAGAAATTTGTAACCTTCCATCTTCCTACTTTTTAAATGCAACAATATGAGAAGTGCTGATCACGCAGAACAATATTTCAGTCAACTGGGCTACTACTACAAGTAATCAAAACCTTTCTGCCACTTAAGACATCAGACTCTTTGATGCCCCTGTCAATGCCCATGATTTTGAGGGGAGATAAATTGTTCTCAAGAAAGAACAGAACTGTATTTCTCTAATTTGGGGCCACTCAACCACATCAAAAATGCAAAGAGGTCCTTCTGTGATATGTTCTGATACTGCAGGAACAACTAACAGCAGCTAAAAACTAATCACAGGGGAGCCGTGCTTGGCTAAGCCACGTGCTACRGCTACTATCATTTCCAGTAAATCTTCTGTTTCCATCTGTAAAGAAGTAAATGCATTCATGCCACTCTCTAGCAGGCGTACCCTAACGCAGAGCCCTTGTGAAGTGGAAATTTTGCTCTAGAAATCTCTAGATTAAACCTTTTTGCTAAGCAGGGGACCCCAAGTTTCTAAAGGAAGCTCTTTAGTAGGACACAATCTTTCCTGAATGAGAACTGCTACCAGTCACTATAAATCAAAAAAAAAAAAAAAAAAAAAAAAAAAAAAAACAAAAACCACCACCCAAGAAACAGGGCAGCACCCCTTTGCACATCTATCAGAAGCTCTTTCTACACTTTTTATTCTTGAGGAACGAGAGCACTAGCAATGTGAAACTGTCAACCAGTTTTGTACCAGGAAGTACAAAAGCAGGACTGCCAGTGTGTTCAAAGACATTGAGGAGAAAATGTCCAAGAAAAAAAGCAGTCAGGAAATTCAGAAGTATAAACAGAAGACATAAAAGTAAGAATAAACTGAAGTTGAAAAGAAGGTGCTACACTGCCTTTTATTTCTAATGAGAACACTTGTTAGAGTGTTTTACAGGCCTTTTTTTCCCTGATCAATTGCTGTAGTGGATACAGAGATGAAACGCAGATGTTAAATGACCACAAAACAAAACAGAGGAGGTCAGTGACCATCCTTTCATCAAGTCTTAAATCATTAGCCCAAAACAAAACATGACAACTGCACAATGCTTTCCCTTCTCCTGTTTTTGTTGCCTGTATTATCCTCTGTTTACCTTATCCTATATCCAAACCACAATAAAGATACCAGTTTTAAATTGTAATTTTACTAGCCTGAACTAACTGACATCTCCAATGGAATATGTGTTTCATATTACTTCTCCAATTTTATAAATAAGTCAAAATGAACACTTGTTATCACTTCCAACCAATAATCACTGTATCTTCAATATTTCCTATTTAATTCACGCCGCAGCAGAAGTTTCCCACAAGTTCCTTTGTTTCTTTCCACCCTCTAAACTATCTTCTCTCCTCACAGAATTACCTTGAACAGTTTTCACAAAGGTTTGTCGGTCAAAGTACAAAGCATAGGACTACCTTTGGTCTGTAACATGCTATTTTAAATTCTCTAATTTTCCCAAACCTCAAATTCAGGTTTGGACACTGAATTTTGTCTACTCTGAGCTTACAACTTACATTCATTAGATATTAATCTACTAACAATTCATATTCATTAGATATTAATCTCTCAACAACTGAGATTGACAAATTCAAATAATTATTACAAGTCCATAAATAATTATTTTATCTTTGCAAGTAACTATTCTTCTGATTGATTACTCTGTATTGAATTCATTCCAAGAAATACTGGGGAAGAAGAAGGGTTAAATCGCCTACTCCTAAACTCTAATTAGTCAATGACTTTTTTTTTTCCCTGCACAACCACAGGAGATTTTCTCAAGCTGGAGTACAGAAGATAATTTCCAGAAATAATGAAATGCAAAACATTCTSACTTCCTTGGAGAGTACCCTGAGTGTTTACCTGCCAAGTTAAAAGCCTTTAGTCAGTTGGCTGAATTATTTTTAACTTTTGTGAAACTGAATAAAGGAGAAAATTGGTTCAGATATCTCAGAAAATGAAGAAAAAGAGATATTCAATTATTTTTATTATATTTTCTAAAGAATACATGCAACTGGACTTTACATTAATATTTTGTTCTGTGGAATGAATATCACCTCTTTTCTCCTTTTATCTATTTAAGAAAAAAAATGGTATTTATTATATTTTCAAAAGAACAAGYCTGTAATTTTTGGTGTGGATAATCTGACACAAGAATCCTCAAGACATCACAGAAAACTGCTGTTAAAACTTAGAACCCTCCTTAGCTAAATTTGTTCAGTGTAACACAGAAGTTTGGAATAACGCATAGTGATAAACTTTATATGGTTTGCTAACAGAATACCTACCTACAGAAGAAAGTGATCTTATAGTAGTTATATTAAGTTCAGCTGTATAAGGAAAATAAGGACAAAATTATTCAATTAAAAAAAAATTATTGGGGCTAGCTATAAATATTAGCTGAACATAGCATCCTATTACCTATGAGTGCTCAAAGTTTTTTCATGAGAAATAATAAGAATATTCACAATAGCTTGGGTTAATTTGACCACTTTGCTGGTGTGTTTGTTCACTCCTCACTAGGAAGCAGAAAAATTCTAAATTTATATGACAACATAAAAATGTGCTTTTTCATAAGGTTAAAGAGACAGAAACATTTTCATTCTGTGTTTTTAAATTTAATGGCCTTACTTTTTCTAAATAGGTTGTTTTTTCTTGATTGATAAATCTGAGTCATTCCTGGCATCTGTTTGCTGGTATCATTGCTTCCTATCTTTTTCCTTAGAGTTTTAAGTGATTTCCAGGATAACTGACACCTGCTTAAGGGAAGTTTTGGCTGTAAAGGTCAGCGTAATCCTAAGCAAATGGTATATCTCTACATTTTTTTTCTAATAAAAATCCAAATATTTGGTCTTTTAAAACATCCTGAAACCAGATCTACTTGTCTGGTTTGATATAAAGCAAAATTCTAATAAAGGTAGCTCTTGTTTAGGGATTGAAATACTGCTACTTGAGAGACTTTTATGAAGCGAGTTAATATAATCTGCTTGTGAACAAAAGCATCTGCTCTTGAGTTTGCTGACAGTAAGTTTATTTTCATTGTGAGTACAGTCCCAGATAGAGGTGTCCTTCTGGCACTCTTCTTCCTTAATTTGGAAAATTAAAGTCTATCTTTAGCAAAAATCACTAAAGTTATTACTTAAWGAAGTTATTAGCTAAATGAAGTTATTAGTGTGTCACAGCAGTTTTAAGCTAATACTCTCTCCAAATATTCTAACTGAAATATTAGAACTTGGCATTAATTACATTTGAGTTTGTTTGCACTCMACAACCACACACTTATTCGGCTAATTTTAAAATATATTTATCCATTTACTTAAAATTATARGCCTAAATATATTCTAGTCACAAATGTATTTTCATAAGTGGTAAACAATATGCACATATAGCACTAAAACAATGAAATACAAATGAAAATTTGGGTGTTTTTTTTAAGGTGTGTGAGGAAAAAAAAGTGGCTCTCCATTACTTGGATATATAATCCTTTAAATCCTTTAAAATGTCAACTGAAGTTTTAGCAGATTTCCTGTTAGAGTTCAACAATGTAACAACAATGAAAAATTATTATGAAGTCTCTTTTGATACATTTTTTTCATAATTTTTTTCCCAGAATAAGAACTGCAGGATTGATTGCAGTATACATTTTTTTTCCATTTATTCATCTACTTTCTATGTTAAATTATAACTGATCCATCAAAGACACCAGGAGAAAAGTGTAAGAAAAAYGATATCACAGTGCTTTCATTCACACATCCATAGAGGAGGCAGGCAGCTATTCATAATACACCAAACACAGAGAAAATTCATAAACAGTAGGGAAATTGAAAAAGGCAGAGATTTATCATACATATTTCCTTCATTCAAAGCTTTATCTTTCCTCAAATATACAGTTCCTGACCACTTCCAGTGCTTTGGTTACCACAGGCATCATGCCTAGTAGGACAYGTATGGTATGCCATGTTAATCCCCTCAAATCTTTCTAATCACACCACCAAGTTCGTGTTTCATGAATCACAAGTGAGCCACATGTGTCTGAACTACCAAAAAAGTTGAGTTCCACAGGAGCTTAAAATCCCATCTCAGAGCCCTTTATCTAGTAGTGATGCCACAACTTGCCCATCCTTCAGGTGGTGTTTCATGTTACAAAGCAGAAGCTTCCTCAACAAACACAACTGAACAAAGTGAAGTCTGAGGTGCAGAAAGAGCCCACAAGTTCAAATTCACTTCTTCTTATTGCACATCAGACAACCAAAATCCACAAACCTAAAAGACAGTAAAATACAAGTTCTATTTTTCTTACCTACAAAATTAATAGAAAGATTACAGGCAGTATGAACAGTAAATCTGAATCATAACTGTTTAAGTGGATATCTTTTAAGTAGATCTTCTCTAACAAGACAAAACATTTATCAGATTTTCCTTGAGCCATGATGTAGAAGCGCATCTTGTATCCACACAGCAGGTTTAAAAAGCTAGTCAGTTGCCATAGTCTATGTTAGAGCATGATATAAAAAAMATGTGACAGATGTTATCTATGGGATTATAGGACTACGAACATTAGATATAACTCTGGAGTCTGATATCCTTTTTTGTGTCACCAGATACAAAAATATAACAAAACTAAAAAACACCATGGACGCAGTAATGTTGAACTCAGATGAGGACGCAGTAATGTTGAACTCAGATGACTTGCTCAAGTTAGTAAAAGGAAGAGATTCCTAGAGAGTATAACTAACCTCTCTTGGAATGCTACGTAGGAACAATGTCAGCAAACAGTTTTCCAGAGCCAAAAAAACATATATTTTTTTCTATTCTAGATGACAGATCTCAACTTCACAGACAAGAGACGCATCGGTAACGCTGCTGAGCAAATAGCAGAGCCACAGGCCCTCAGCTCATTGTCAGATAATAACAGAAAGCTGCACAGGAGAGGCCATCATAACCTTTATAATTGGCTACAACAGTCATTAGGTCTTGCAATGCCCACAAAATGCACACAACTCTTCTAAAAAACTCTCACCTGATCTCATGCAAAAGTAGACCAGGAGGAGCCTATGTAGGGCAGCACGAAAAATGTATTAACATTACAACTGGTTATCGTTATCCTTTAGCTCTTTTGCTTATTTTATTGCGCCAATCGACACTGCAGCTAGATGCCATAAATATGTATGTTTGTTGCATAAATAAAGTACACATAATAAAAATCTTTTAGCTCTTACAAAAGTCAAATTTCCTCAGAAAATAAATGAGCAGCCTCTTGCAGCTCTCACTTGGGTTCCTATCGTGTCCTCATTTTTCCCATCGAGACACATATCAAAGTTTGACATTTTAGTCTATTGAGCTCAGAAGCTTTGTCTACTCTTTCAATATGTGTTCTCAATAGAACAAAATGGACTCTCACTTCATAAAAGAATCTCTGACGCCAAATTATTGCAGGACACCTACAGTTAGAATTTCATTCAAACCTCTTATGTTCAAAAATTCAACTTCAAAGTCAAATTTCGCTGCATTCTCACTGGTCCAGGCAAGAAATCATAATGGTGCAAAAAGAAACTGCAGTGACAGTAACTAAGGTAGAATGTATAGCATACAAAAGTTTTGCCAATTCAAAATTAAAATTTCATATAACTAGAAAAACTTTGAAAAAGAGATTTTTGTCAATTGAATAGAACAGCAGGAGAAAAAAAGGCCACAAAAAAACCAAACTAGTATTGGATGAGCATAGATCCATAACAGATCTGCCATTCTTAGTCCTGAATAAATGTAAGGTCCTGTGGACTTGAATTCATTTATCAATAACAATAGTAATAATAAATAACAAACACAAGTTTCAAAAACCTTAAACAAAGCAATATTAGTTCATATTAATGAAGAATTATGTTTCCTTTTGACAACCTGCTACTTATTAGCTTCTATTAGAAGTAGTGAAAATTTGACTAGACTTGCTAAAATAAATTTACATCATAAATGATTTATGAACAGAATTTATATAGGAATTTAGAGTTAAAATATCCATCTTTTCATCTCTTGATTAAGATGTATTTTTTWAAAATGTTTCATATAATTTTATTCAATTCCACTTCAAGGTGAAGTTATCTTGGCTATCAAGCTAAACATGACATGAAGTTCAGGGTCACTTTGCCCACTGGAGTATTCAGGTGAAACTACAACATGAGCATTAAATAAACAAACATTTACTGTTGCTGCAGTTAAAGTTAGAAACGTAATCTCCAGAATAAATGAAATCAGTAAGCACACATATTGGACAGCAAGAGCCTTAAAAGAAGTTTATCCACTTCCTAGGGTAAAATAGTCCTCTGGACCCTCTCAAAGATATTTTTTCACTGGTTTTACCTGTCTGAATTAATTTTTTACTTTTAATTTTACCTGTCTGAATTAATTTTTTACTTTTTTAAGTTTACTGCAACTCGGCGTTTGAAGGTGGGGAAACACAACATTCAGGCTCATTTTAGGCCCTGCTCAACTGCCAAAATGTACACAAGAAAATACAAAATATGAACTTGTCGTAATATAGTAAAGACTATGCTTAGGCATTAAGCTAGTTCCTCTGAATTAATCTGAAATGTTATATTGAAGCATTTCACATACCTCACAGAGAAGTAAAGTCTGCTTTTCAATGAATAACATTTATTCTTGAGTGTCCCATGGTTTTACTTGAGAAAACAAACACAGAGTAAGTTATGATACATCTGTCTCCAAGCTTCCCTTTCTGTTGTCACACTAGTTCTCCCAACCTTCTGTAACACACTTCTGTTGGCTCATAATAACTTTAGTTGCATATAAGACATAGTCTCTTCCTACTGTCATTTCAAGAATGTGGTGTTCCACCTTTCCTCATATAAAATATATAGACAAATACTAAGTTAGTAAGAGAAAAATTAAGACATCAAGAGACTAGAAGTCATATTATCAAACTCATTCCACTTCTCTCCAAAAAGCCTGTTCTCATAAATACTTGTACACAAAAGTTCTCAGAGAAAACAATGGCAACAGAAGAAAGATGACATCACAGACAGAATAATTAAAACTCATTTTAGATTCCAATGCTGTGCTAAGATCTGTATATGGGCTCAATCTTTACCTGCATAGGCAACATCAGGCACAAAAACCATGCTAAAACTTCTTTGAGGCAAAAGCCTTCCAAGCAAGCAGAGAAAAGAAGAGTAAGGAACTGATATCAAATAATGCCTTTGGCTGTCAAAAGTTGCAYGAGGTGGGAATCATAATTAGGGGATAGGAGAAGTTAATTAAGGATGGATATATAGGCATAAGCAACACAGGAAAGATACAGAAATGGATATAAAGAACTCTATAACAACCCTAGTGGTTGGACATATGTTGAGAATAGAAAAAAATTTGGCCTAGAAAGTGGCATCAAAAGATGCAACTAGAGAAGCAAAATGGGAGCTGAGATGAKAATTCACATAGCTGAGGCTAGCTGTGTGAATAAACAGCCCAGTAAGTAATAAGTTTGAGCACAAACATAAGGGAGACCTCCAATTTTTACATCTTTCCTAAAGAATAACGAACAGCCTAAGCAAAAGCGGAAGGTATGGGGGGGAACCACCAAGTAACCCTACTTCTGTGAATTTGCTCTTGGAAGTTGAAGATGTTGCCATATCACAAAGGCAGCAATAAATGTAGCCAGCTAGAAGGGGTGCCAAAAATATTTTTCCCAAGCTGTCCAAGAAAATCTGAATACATCTCAGGCAGCAGCTGTTTTTTCTTAAGGATTTTATATCACATTGCACAATGGGGCACTGATTGGGAAACCTGATTACCACTTTCTTAAATAAATAAATTTTAAATAAAACATAGTACTACTATCGGGCTGACAATTTTAATTGCAATGCTTCAATCCTTAATTATTTCTTCATCAAGCAGATGGGAGTTTTGCTGGAAAGAAGAGAACTGATGGTAGTCAGGTTTGACATAGTGAAAGTTTCACAGGGGAAAGCAAATACTTTCCATTTTCAGTTTTGGTAGAGAAAGATGAATCTATGAAGAGATTATGTCTACAAAATAGATTAGATCTAGTCTACAAAGYAAAAACTAAAGGAGTGCTTTACTCTGGCTATTATAGAAGCAATATTACTGAGTCTGAACTACTTCCTATTAAGCCTATATATTATTAAACATATTTTACAGCATCCTGTAAATACCATAAATTAATAAACAACTCAGTTCTAACATCTGAGACAGCCCTAATATTTCCTCTCTCTCCTCTCTGTATAACCACTAAAATAACTGCATTTTAATAAAAGGTTAAAACACATTCTTATTCAAAAAGAAAAAATTCTTTTCAGGAAAGACATTTTAAGTACCTGTTGAGAGAAGCAATAATATTTACAGGAAAAAAATGTTTCTCAGAATGAGTCACATATCACTACCGTGATATCATATTTTATATTTTCACGGAATGAAAACACGAGCTTTTCAGTGACTATATTATGAATTGGACTGTTGACAATGAGTCGGCTCTCCAGATATGCCATCAGCACTGCACTAAACAGAAATATTAAAGCAGTTTCCCATACACTAAAACATAAAATACTAGTACAGTAGCCTGCTGGAACGTCCTTTATAGAAAAAAGGACGGAGTGTGCTTGTCTTCAAACCAAAAATATATAATTATATTCCTATGAAATTATTTCTACAGGATGATTCACAACACCAACAGAAGGGACACCAGTAAAAAAGCTTTTAACGAGAGATCTATTTAAAAAATCCAGTAATCATTCCTCGCCTGTACGCACAATTTCCCAGAACGGTCTAACCTTAATTGATAAAAACAGTAAAGTAATACTGAGAACACATGACCCAACAACAGTGAACATATCATCTAAATATAATATGCAATCAATTATCAACCTTCTTACTCCTGGCTACTTCACTGCTGCACTTTCATGACATAAAAGGTAAACGTCATGGAGCATATATTGCAGCTACATATCACTTTTTTTTCTTTAATGTATCATCACACTGATACATTTTTTCTTTATTAAAGCACAACTAATAATCAGAAAGAATACTTGGAAATTGCACAAAGAAAATCCTTTGCAGTCATTCACAATTTTTCAATTCACTCCCATTTTCCATTACAATATCTTTATAGTTCGATAAATATTTTTTAAAATGCATCCTCATCTCTGAAATTCATTCAAGTGCTAGATGTTTTTCACCAGCCATATATGAAATTCTRCCACTGAATTTCCCTGCATAATAAGATGATAGTCTCAGGATTTAGTCAACTCAGTTATGCATCTAAAATACAGCTCAGTATGCCTGAAAAACATTCTTAAAAAAAGAGTAATTGAATTGATTTATGAACAAACTAGTTAGGAAATTTCAAAAATGACACAGCTGTCCAAAATGATCACTTAGTACTTTTTTGTATTTCAGAGGGGTTCTAAACTGCCAAGTTTATGGTAAGATATTGCCGCATTTTTGCCATGCCTCCACAATATCCAAGGTGTCTCAAAACGAGGCAGGCAAAACTCAGGCTCTTTGCCTTCCGCTAAAGCCACCTTCACAAATGACATAAGGCCTCAGCTGACATTCAGCTGCTGGCGCCACGCCAGCCTGGACACACTCCAGCAGTAGCGCAGTGTCAGCAGCTGTAAGCTCTGGGCTCGTGGCCACCACGCGCGCTGCCTGCTGCCAACACGAAGCYGCTCAGCGAGCAGAGACACGAGCAAAAGCCACCAAGCACCTCTGTGCTCCAGTAGCACTGTAATGTTGGCAGCTGGAAAACAACAACAGTTTGGGTAGTAAAATTTCTCCATGGTAGATACGCCCTCTTGCAAGAAAAATAGGTTTGGATCACACGATTTGATCCTCCATACGTACACCTGTCTCCACCTAGCAAAATGCCTGAACAAACATTCTGATATTATTTTAGCAAGTTACAAGATATCAGACATTTAAGAAAATAAATCCAAGTGCCTAATTAACTATATCACAAGAAAGTTTAAGGAGTATGTGAGATACAAAGCTAAACCTTCTAAAACATTCCAAATTACAGGATACATAGGAAATTATTCTAGAGATTATCACATTCACAATCATTTTCCTCATAATCACTAAATTCCATTTTTATGAATCATTATGTGCTCTTAACACAAGGTTTACTAATGCTTCTGTTTATAGACATTTTTATACATGTCCTTGCGCTAATTAGTTGTGCTCAACTATATCAGGGATTTTACTTAGGCTTTTACAGAATTTTCCCTTTCGTGTCTTGGGCTCTCACTCTCAGTTTTGCAAAGCTTTCTAGCTGCTTCTATTGAATTTTGCTGCCATATCCATAATCTCCTTGGTTCAAGGACCAGAGGGAAGCACAATCTAGTCATTCAATGTTAACGCATTATTTTATTAGAATCCAAACAAGAATGTAAATAAAATCTTTAAGATGCAGCAAAATTAAGCTACTATGCTATTGCTCTGTGTTTTTACAGCTCCTTGCACAAAAGGAAAGGGACATCCCATAACGCAGGGAAAATTCCCATGTTCTAACTCAATCTGGTTCATTAGATTTAACTAATAACCTGGGAAAGTTGCAGACATGACTTCTCAAGAAGACTAAACCAAAGAAAGTCAAATGATATCCAGGTTAAATATAACATTTAAAACTAASCCTGATGCCAAGGAGGGCATATTGTCTCTTAAGCATAGATAGTTACGCTATGAGGCTTCAAAAACAGTTACTGTGACCTTTCTAAATGTTTTCCCTCTGTGCCATCCACCCACTGACAGAGTAGCTGTTGGTTTGTTTTTGACATATATCTCTTACAGCAGATGGTGTCAGAATGGCCACATATTTCTTACTTTTCTTATTCATTCAGATTCACCATTAAAGTACAATCCAAATTAAAAAGAAAGGGGAGAAGGGGAAAGCAGAAAGTTGGGTTCACTATGAAGGACGTGGACAGATGTAGGAACTTGAACTGTCTGGATCCATATCTTTCCAGTGCCTTCAAAATGAAAGCTTTGAAATGCCTTTCAGGGTTTCTTGGGTTAGTGCTTTTGGTTTTTTCCCCCAAAAGTCCTTGAATAAAGGATATCCTATGAGAACAAAAAGACAGAACACTCTATAAAATAAAATCCCAGAAGTATAAAAGAGTAAGGAGTCAGGTATACCAAGAAGATTGTGTGCCTTATTGTGTGCCTTTAGGCACAGTCATTGTTCTGGTGTTCCATCGATATGAAATTTTCCAGTTTATATTTTGGTAATCAATGACTACTAAGAGTTAAATTTTGAACTTTAAAATACCAGGTAACATTAATAAAAGATTAAAGTGAATATTTATTTAGGAGAAAACATAGTACTCTTAAAGGTCAGATCTGGGCTCRATTTTGCCATTATTTAATCACAAAATCTCCTACGGCACAGCAAAAATCCATGCAGCTAAAAGGGCAGGAATAGTATCTCCGAGCTGATGTGAAGAGACACTTCCTAGGATTTGGCTGGATATTTCACACTAGTGACCTAGGTTTTGATTTTCTGAAGTGTAAAATACTTTGCAGTGATTGATGAAGCCCAGTAAAAGTGATCTGATGGCAGAGATCCATATTCAAAAGACATTCATGGAAAATACATCATATGCTTAGAAGCTTCTGACAACAGGATTTCTGAACTTCAAGATTTACACTGGATCCAAGAGGCAAAAAAAAGAAAAAGCAGTACATTTATTCCATGATCAATTCCAGCTGCCTCTTCTAACAGAGCATAACCTTTGCTAGTCCTTTTACAGGACTTTATTTATGGAACTAAGCCTACACAGTCTTCACAGATGCTGATAYTACCCAAGTCACTTGTTTTGTATATACTATGCACAGCAACAATTTAATTATTTTAAAAATTTAGGTACACAGGACTGGTACACTCCATATTCCAAAGGAAATACTAAAACCTATATCATTTAATTTCTTATATCATTCATCTTTTGCTCAACTTAAAGGAAAATGTAAACTAAAATTGAATAGCAGTACAGAAACCTGCAAGATTATGTTATGAATTACTTAACTCACTGCTTGGATACAATTTAATTTGAAAAGTAGACTGCTGAAGTATTAAAAAAAAAAAGCCATGCAATGGAGAAAATGATAAAAGTAAAACTAATTTGAGTCAGGAGACTTGCTTCATATATAAAAAACAAACTTCAAATATATAGTCCTCTACAGACAGAGTTTTAATACTCATGTACTCCTGCTCAAATCATATGTTTATGTATCTTGTTAAAATGGGCCCCAATTTCTTGAATACTTCTAAATTTCACTGAAGAAACAGCTCATCAAGCYTTTGGTCTGAAACATGAATAACTCCTGTATATGTAAGGCTGCTTACTTGGTTCCATAAAGCATTGATCTTGAACTGTGCTATTTTTCTTAAGATCCCTGTCTGACAATCTGTTAAGTGGGATAACTGGAAGTTCAGAAGTGCATGCAATTACCCACCTATGTGTGCTATGATGAACCCTGTCATTGTTTAGGTGCTTACCCAGGCTTATTAGGTAAATTTACCAAAGGTATTGCTGCCTCTCCTTACTCACATCTCTTTTTTATTTCATTTGTTACATACATAAGTTAACTGTAGTTTAACTAGATTTTTCCATGTAATTTCCTGAACTACAAAAGATACAAAATACACATTTTAAGCAGACTGTATTTTAGAATTAACTTCTTTAATTAAATATTAAATTATCTTACATCTTAACTTATGACGCTGCCTCCTTAATTTCTACTCTTTGAGTTGGAAGCTTTCAGTGGCATTTAGAAATAAAATTAAAAGTTTGGGGTCAATATATTGAATAAACAGATSATCTTAATCTATGCATCTAATTTGAGAGTTAGTCCTCCCATAATTCTGTCTTTGAGCCCAGAGATGCAGAGATGCTTTATATTTTCTACATTGGGAAATAATTATGAATTCCAAGTTTTTAAAAACTTTTTTTTTTTTAAGCACAGTAGAGCTTTATTTATTTACTTATACTCATTAATATCTAATACCCTAATAACAGGTATTTTCCTGTCTCCTCCTGTAAAGTAAACTATTCAGGTCTCCGCACAGCAAAACAAGAAAAAGTTGCTGGCAATGGCTACRGTGTTCAAAGTGTCAATGGAGAAGAAATTTATCTATTTTGTGGGTAATTAAATGCTCAAGCTTGTGTATCTAAGGGAAAAAAGATGGTGCATTTGAAAAAATATGGTACATTTGAAAGGACAGAAAACGCATAGTTATAGCTATGCAATAGTAAACCAGTAAGATAATACTGAGCATGTAAGTGTAAATGGTTTAAATAAGGAGTTTAAACAGACTGACTCACTCTCTTTGATCATATACAGTCCTCTGACAGCATTTTGCCAGCCAAATTAAAAACAGCAGCAGCAGCAAACCCGGTTAAGTGCTTTTCAGAATTTTCTACCATCTGGGAAAAAATGAATCCAACAATACATGAGAGGAAGAATATAGACACTTCATAAAAAATATTTACTAGTCTTTTATGAAAAACTGTTTCCACATACTTTAGAATTTCTCATTTGTTAAAATTATTCCTTACTAAAAGCAAGTTATTACTTAGCTTTTGTGTAACATATAGGGAAAATAAATCTTAAAAGCTGGGGAAAATATTTGTTGTAGACACTATTAAATCAGGATTTAAATATACACATATTTATATGCACACAGACATATGTACATGGCAGTAGAGAAACAATGATTTCATTGAAGCTAATGAAAAAAACTTCAAAAATACTTCAGATGATGTTAAAAAAAGTGTTTAAAGGTATTTGAAAACAAAATCTTCAGAGCTCAGAGCACTATTGCCATACAAAAGACAATACAATTTAAGGCCAAATTGTTTTGCAAATTATAGTCTTAACAAKAATTTTGATACATACCTAAAATAGATTTTATCATCTTCTCGGGAGGTAATCAAATACAAAAATACAATACAAATACAAAAAGCAGTCTGACATTATTCTCTGAACCCACTTGGGTCTATCGGAAACTGTCTGTGTTGTAGTGCAGGTATTAAAGTTTTCTTTTAATAAAAATTTTAGGTGCCAAACGCAATCAAGCCTCAGCAGTAAGGAAATTCAGAAGTAAAATCTGAGTTGCTACCAAAAGTTGAGGTCCTGCCTGTGTCTCCTAGTACTGACTACTCAACCTCCACCTGCTTTACGCCAGCCCTTTCACACAATTAGATGTGAGCAATCAGTGAATGGATCTTGCAGAAAATTAACCCAGGGAAAAATCAAAAGTATTTTGTTCCTGAAATGGCATATTATGCTGTCACACAAATTCTAGCAAAAGTTAACATAAAACTCCAAGGACAAACTCTCAGAGGGGAGTGAAAAAGATGAAGCAATTATGAGACTGTCTGGCACAAAATTAAAATTGCAATAAATAAAATAAATAAAGCAGTATGTCTTTCGAAGGCACTATGACCCTTCCAATAAGTGAGACAGCAAAGGTCAGAACTCCCAGCTGTTTGTCAAAGCACACATACCTTCAAGTTTGACTGTTAAATCAGAGGCTAGATATCAACCACAAACCACTGGAAGGAGATCTCAAAGCAAATAAGATATATGTGACACATTCTCTAAACAGAATTTTACAAGCTGAAATATTCATTCTTGATGGACGACCAATGGAGCAAAGGAATGCTCAGAGCTTTTAAGAATAGGCCTTCTTCAGAATATAATAAAAATACAAGAATATGAAGATGAAAATACCTCCCATAAGAAGACTAAGTGAGGCAAAATTCCTAAAATAAACAATGCCAGCCTGAACAAGAATATCACTCTCAACAACTAGCAGATTTAAAACATATAGAAAATGCAGAGTATGAAAGTAAAGAGAAAAAAAAAATTTGATCCACATAGAGGATTATCAAACTGCTTCCCAATTATTTTTGTAATTGGGCTGTGGTACAACATCTGAAATATTAATACTACACTGTGTATCACAGCTTGACGTAAAATTCATGAAAATCTAATAAAAACTTTTTTTTTTTAAATATACTTCACCTCAGACTTTTTCTTCCCAAATTAAATTTAAGGATATCTACAGTAAAAGTAGATTCTATCTCATACAACAGAAKAAAATTCTTCCCCTGAACATACCTGGCCAAAGAACACTGAGTAAGTTTTTGGAACTGTGTATTTTCAGTCGGATCAACATCTTTGTTCTTCCAAGACCACAGTGACATGAATATTTAAAAGAGACATCATAGTTGAAGTAAATATGGCAAACTATGCTCCTAAGAAGCCTTTCATTCCCATATAAATTTACAAAATTTTCCTTCTGATACACCATTCATTGTTCAGTTATCAGTGACACCACTTGTCTACATACTGAAGCCCTGCATTCTGTAATTCTCATGACCTCGAAAAGGCATCATGACCAAGCAACTTGACCTGGGCTTTTGTTAACAGGGTGGCTTCCATTTGTGCTTAGTTATATCTACATATCCACCTATCTCTCTATATCCATTTAAGAAAATAACACATTTCTCTGGAGACATTATTTGAAAGTAATTTTTCTTGAGYTTAGCCAAGTTAGTCTGCTTGCTCTTCCCGCAGTCCTCACGTCAATCATAAATACAGAGTATTCAGGTGGAAAAACCTACCATGGGTAGTTTGCCTAATTGCTCCAATTCTCATTCTGACAGTTCTTCCTCTTCAGGGGATAAACTGTCTGAGCAGGATCAAGAATGTCTGCTCTTCCTTTCTTAAGCAACTTTTGTGCTTTCTACTCTATAACTCCGTGGCCTCCCATCTCTAATCTCACTGGAAAAATCTCAAGACAAATATGCATCTTTCTAAAGTAAAGGAAGTACTAGGGTATTAGTGCATAATTATGCAATTAATAAGCTCTGTCACATCTAGATTCCAAGCATATATGGTCCATTTCCAGTATGCCACTGGAAGAAATACAATTTTTGGACACAGAAAAAAAAACTAATTGTGAATAACTAGGAATTTTGGTTTCCATGTAACTAAGCTGCATATGGATGAGTAACTGGAAAASGCTAAGATGAAGGTTAGTTTCTATCACTCAAGGAATGGTAGTATCTTTAAATGGAGAGAAGAAACGTAGTACGATCAAACAAAGCTTTTCTTTTTTTTTCTTATTTTGTTTCCCCCCTCAAATGCATCTTTTCAAGTATATATTCAAACTTTTGATTAATGGCTTGGTAAACTAGAGTTTTATAGTAAGCAGTTATTTCACATCCACCCTCAGATATATCTAACACCAATACAAAACCGTGATATTTAGTCACTTCATCAAAAGAGCTAACAATTTGGCTCTTTAGCTGTAATTGATAGCTATCTAGAATTAATATCACAYAGAGGAAAATACAGTTATTAACTAGTCTTTCAGACTCTATACCAGCAAATTTAAGATGACAGTACATCAGTGCACAAATGATGTAAACTAAAATACATATTGGAAAGTATTTTCTTATTCRAATTCCACACTCACATTCCTCAAATTCCACACTCCTCCCCCCAAAATTACTAACCCCATCTCTTCCAATGTGTTTTCTTTCATTCAAACAAATATTCTGCACTAAGAATTAACTCCAATAATTAAATAAGAAAAAAAAATGTAATAACTCCAATAAGAAAAAAACTCCAATTTAGGAAATTTCAGTCTATGCAAGAACTCAACATTATTCAGGGCTTATTACTCCTATGAAGGTACATCTTAAATATACCTTCATGTTATGCTTTCTCTCATTTCTGCTGACCTCTGCCTTTCCTCTATAGAAATGTGATGATGTGAGAACCTTACGTTCTCATGCAGCTATACATAGAACCAGAAGAGAGATTACCTTACAAGACCTTRGTGTTCTCTAAATCTCTAAGACTGAAACATTTATATTGATTTGCTTCAGGATTTTCCTTTTGGCAACAATATCATTTACTCCTTTCCCTTCAGTGTTCAAAGAGCACTTCAGATGAAGTCTACTGTCATCATCTCACATGTGTTTTGTTAGTTTTGTCTATCATCTTCAGTGCTGAGAGTAAGAGAAGTAACTACACTGTGGCAGATGCTTAAGGAGATTTCAAAAAGAAATACAATTTCTTCACCCCAGAGGCCAAATATTCTAAAATTACTAAACTTGGAGTTACTTTTTTCCCCTACAGATAATACAACTTGAGCTTAAAATACACCAAGAGCTCCTGGGACTCCCCTCACCCTTCAACTCAAATGACAGGTATTCTAGCAATAAATCCAAGTAGCAGGTCAGATCTCCCAACTGACAGCTTGCACAACTGGCCCTCTGGCACCAGGGAAATATACAGTTCTATCGCCAGAAATATTAGTCATTTTGAACAGAGAAATGACAACCAAAATCAGAATTTTACCCTGCGTGAAGTTAGCAAAATGCACCTCCCACATAATCAGATATTCAGCAAGTCTTTTTTATGTGTTTATTTAACCAGTGACCAACCAGTTAAGTGTCTCTTTTTTTGAGGAGGGGCCAGGCTTATCTTTAAACCATACATGCACATCAAATAAATGCAGTGCTTTGCAGGATACCCCAAAGGTTCTTTTTAAAAGAAAATAATAATAATAATAATAATAATAATAATAATAATAATAATAATAATAATAATAATAATAGCCTAGAGGGTAGAGCTCCTTGCTGCAGACTAATTGAATATGGCACTGTCAACCGCCTGGCAGATAAAACAAGAACAACCCTCAGAAACATCAAGATGAAAAGACCAAACTGAGGGACAATGTCTGAAATAGTAAAGGCTAAAAATGTATAATGAGAAAGGAGTGACTCATTTTTAGGACTTCCTTCTCAGCATCTCCTCCACATCAGATGATGGAAAATTCAGAAGAGAATAATTCTAGCATTTTTGGAGGGAAAGAGGCAAGTTCACAAAGGCTAAAAGAGAAATAAGAATTTAAAAAAAAAAAGAAAAAGAAAAAGCAGGCTCCATCATGATTAGCAGAAAAGAAATTCACCAAAATAAAATCTCACAGGTATAATAGATAATAATGCATCAAAAATTAAACACATCAAAGTTTAAACTACTTATAAATATTTTTACATTAGCTCTTCATTAGCAAAATTGAGATGAGTAACAATATTAAAAAATCACTACACAAAAGAAGAGATTCTGATTCTACTAATAAAACTAGGAATTTTGTTCATAGTCTCAAATGTATTCTCAAATGACAGTATTCTCAAATGACTTTCTGGACAACTTTTAAAATCAAATTCTAATTAACATTCTGAATAAAACACTTTTCATGCTCCAATAATAGCACTCCTTCATCTAACAGAGTTGTACACACAGTCTAATAACCCCATAGCATCCCAGAGTAAAATAAAAACTGTATTTTGTGTCCCTGTTTCTCAAACACCAGTGGAAAAAACAAACAAACCTACATTTATATTCCCTGGACCTTTCTTCATGCCACATAAAAATTCAAAAAAAATCCTTTTCAAATGATTGCTAACATGTGCTATAATTATTATACAAAATTAATAGCTTGTCTTATAATATGYACACATGTATTATCTAGATCATAATACCACCAAAACGTTTCATTCAAGAGTAAGCAAGCGCTTGCACACTTACAGGGAAATATTTCCTTCCATGCTCTTTCTCTTGCTCAGTTTTTCCCAACCTTTCTTTAATTCTAAAAAATCCTGTTTACAAAGGCTAAAATGATCACATTTCACATTCCCTCAAACCATAACACCTCTAGGGCTGATGTTTCTTCAACAGGAACATTGAGAACAATAGCATTATCATGACCAACCTCCATCTCCTTACTTTCTCCCTCAGAAGTAGCACAAAAGCCAATATACACAGGCACAGCTTATTCACTCTGGCTTTCCACCACCTAGACACTTGCAATCCTCAGCAGAACAGTCCTGCTATTTCAGTCCACTTCTACTTGATAGAAGTACGTTTTAATTTTTGGCTTAGTTTGTCTTCTTTAAATACTGAAGTTCTACTCAATAGTTAATGTTTCTACTACTCCACATTTAAACTTTAGAGCACTTTGCATTGAATTTAAAAAAAAAAAAAAAAGGAAATGAAAATATCTTGCACTTACCTAAATTGCCAGTGTAAATAAATTTAAATGAAGAAAATAACAAAAATATCGTCCAAAATGAGGCTAAAACCAAGAAGTAAGCATGTAGCATGCAGCTCTTAATAGAGAGGTATTAAAAACAAAAGATGAAGAAAGCAGGAAACAACAGTATACTGAAAAACACAAAAAGAAGATGATTGAACATGGTGAAGATACATTTAAAAATACCTTAACTTAGACATACTTTCTTCATAAATACTACGTTACAAAGTTGAATTGAAAATATTTAAAACAACTGCTTTATTTTCAAGACATTTCGTAAACATATACACACACATTTTAGCTAATATGATTTCTTTATTAAGTTAGTCTTAATACACTACCACATCTCAGAAAGCATGTTAAAGCATGAACAGAACACGTCCACTTCTCCAGTTCCCAGCTTTATCTTCTGCAAGTAAYCTTGTACTCTATGAGCACTCGCAATCAGTTTCAGCATTTGTGGTACTGCTCACATTTACAGAGATSAGACAGAGGTTTTTATACCCTCTCTCCTACTCAGTTTTACAGTACAATGCCTTCCCTATGGCTAATCAAATGTACACTTGCTGTATACCAAGTACCAAAATAAAAAGGATSAAAATCCTTGTGTATTCCATGGGAATCAAGTTTAACAGCAAAACATTTCCAAAAAGCTGAAGAATATATSCTTAAAAGCTAGCAGATAGACTGTGTAAGAAGACACTTCAATTTCCCATGACTTGCATGTAGAAGATGSCAGCAGTGTCACATCAAGAGTCCAGTTTGGAAGGAGGCAGGGCTTCCAAACATTTGGAAAAAGTTAGGAAGGACTGAGCTCTACTGCAGGATGTTAGAAGTTTGGGATATTTTTTGTTGCTATAGTACCTCCACTGACTAGTTCCCAGATGAACCTACAGCACACTGAACTATATCCCTCTCTCCTTGCCTTTCCTTTTACATGGAATGATGATGATTTAAATACTACATAATGTATAGCGGAAAATGCATCCAAACAGCAAAATAGGCATATGGTCCATAAGTAATAATTTACAAGAATGTATACATTAGTCTGAACAAGGTTTCCTAGGCATTCATCTCAGGTAACTCATGCAAAGGAAAACGGCATTCCAGAATGTTTTATTTATCTATACATATAGAGTTGTTATTATAGTTTTTTATAGAATTATTTTAGAGTTCTACATAGAAACTTCCTGTGAATCAAGGAGAGAAGAAAAAAGCATGAAATAACATACAACTACTCACAATTCTGATTTTATGAATATGCATACACCTGTCTAGTAGTTATTATATTTTATCTGCTCTATGAGTTATTCATCTTGAGTATCTATCAGTTATTCATATTGCTACAGCTGTACCGAAATTATTTCAAGAAACAAGTTTATATTCAAACCTATCATGGTCTCAGAGCACTACCGTTTTTACCCTTTCTCTTCATCTCATTATCCGAGGCAAACTCCTRTAATGTTAGGGCAGGTGCAAAACTACAAGAGATTAATATTTACAGTATGTTTTCAAACAATATATTAAGCAAATTAAATTTACCTTGTTTCCTGTAAAAGGAAAAAAAAAAGAAAGATAGAACTCACTATAGAACTCACGATTTACACTCAATAACATCAAGTAATTATATCATGATTGAACAAGAGCCACTGTTTGCTGTCTGCAATAATTCACACATGTATTATTAAATAATGACAATTCTAAGCAGGTAAACTATTTGTTACTTTCTGCTTTAGAAATTATTTTAAAACATATCAATTATTAGAGGTCACAAAAGCAGCATGTTAACTGATAAACTCTGATATATTCTGTTATCTCATGGAAAAGCCAGTTCTCAATCTATTTCAACAGGCATGCAGCAATCCTGGAAATTAATACTGTTGAAGGATTTTTGGCATCCTCTCTGTTCTTTCCTCCCCCTAGCCTCCTGATCAACATGTTCAAATAAAGTTAGCAAGAATAGCAAACAACCTGGAAAAAAAAAATATAAAATTTCTAAATTTCTGTTTGAGCCATGGCAAATGTATGACACCAAAGGAAAAAAAAAAAGAAAGAAAAACTGTTAAAAGAAAAAGCTTAGAGTATTCTCTGCCTCTTTGCATATACTCAATCCATTTTAAAAACCAATATTAATCATGTCATGAAAAACCATGACACAAAGATTAGGAAAGAAGCAGACACAACTAATGTAATTTGGGGTTATAAAATCGAAGAACAAAACATATCTGCAAAAGCAAAATAATTTTTAATTGAAAATCTGGAATATTCAAGTCATTGTCCATAAATATTATCTCTGTCTGGGTCTCTTCTAAAAGGCAGCTTGAATGTCTACCAACYTTCTGTTAAAATGTATCCTACTTTTCCACACCATTTCTCTAATTTTTCAAAATCATTTTCAATTATAAATCTATTTCCCAGGACATTTTTAGCCCTCCCCAGCTCGAYGTCATGTGGGAATATAACACACATCCATCATTCAGGTCACTGATGAAAACCTCAGACACAGGACAGATCCCTACAGGCATTATCTTTCTAACTGCACCATGAATCACTGATAATTACACTCAGCAAAGTCTTCCAAACAGATATGCATCCATACAAGAGCAAATTCATCTCACAGCCTTTCTCCTGAGCAAGCCAGTRGGAAGCATAATGGAAACACAGCAAACACTCTTCCTAACTTTAACATATGTTATTACTGCATAAATGCACAGGCATTACACATCAAGCTTGTTTTTCTGTGACACAAAAAATAGTTTAATTGGACATTTTATTCCTGACAAAACCATATTGACTGTTATTTGTTTTCTTTCAATATTTACAAATATATTATTGCTTTGCTAGTTTCTTGTGATATTTTTCCAGGAATTGCAATGACGTTGTCATTTCTTCTTCTTTACCTTTTTCCACTCTCCTTCCAGACCCTGAAAATCAGTGGTTCATTCTGAAGTAGAAATGATATATTCTCCAAAGTAATTCATTTTTATTATTGCATTGTACCCATTCTAAACCGTAAAAGTTTAGAGACACTACAGACAGATCCAGTTTGCTTGCATTTGATATCTGAAAGGAAATTCATCAATGGAAAAAGTGGCAGGTCAGATTAATGAATAAATCTTCTGACAGAAGCAGAAAGCACATCTTCCGCAGTTTATCTGCATCAACTCCCACTCACTACCATGTTAGCATTTCAATTCACCAGTGCAACAGACCTACCTTTTGAATAAAGACTGATTGTTGTTTTATTCAAGAATCCACTAYTGTCTGATATGGTACAAACGAAGCATTATACATAACTTATCTCAGTTACAACTTAAAGAGCAATGGAAGAAATTCAAGAGTCTTCCTTACAAACTTAATCTATTGTCGCAGCACGGGACTTAAGGTTCCCAACAATCTGTGTTTATATGAAGTCCACCTTGACTTCTGCTTTGTATATCCAAGCCAAAAGATTCCATTTTTACAATATTTCCTTTTCTGTTAAGGGACACCAGCATCTCAGATCAGCAAGTCACCAATAGGGCTCTTGAAAACAGCAGGACCTTCTCCAAATATGTTTTTGATTCCTAGTATTATCAGTCTGGATACCTGAATTATGCACAAACAGTATTAATTCMCTGTACTGAATTTCTGATTCCTAAGTCAATTTCCTGCTGGAATATCTATTATCAATCAGGATTGGCCATAAATTACTGTCACAGCTATGTCATGTAGCTAAACAATTAAGAACTGGAAAATCTAGTGAGAAGGACTAGTGACTAGAAACTCAATAAAAAAGAAAAATTTATTGTTGCTGCCTGCCAGGCAGCGAAGAAATTCAGATTGGGGATTTCTAAGTGTGAGAAACATAGACTGTGTTTTTGTCAGAAAAAAAGTTCAGTCTAAAAGCAGTGTAGCTTTGCAATACRATCATCGAAACAAAAAGAATGTGGAACCTGCAACATGAGAATTTTTATCTACGCAACTGTTTATATGTAGATTTGTGAAACAGCATAGGGTCTCATAAAGCTTGACATTATAGCATTATTCATTATTAATTCATTAGCAGATTAAATAAGATACATCTTTCCATAGCTTTGGGAAAGAAAATATTAGTAATTAAATCATGAATACAAGTACTTGAAAAGCATATTTATAAGATTCATCAAAAAGATGAAAACACAACTTCAACTTCGTTCTAAAGCACCCAGAATTCTAAAATGTTAYACTGGGGGATTTAACAGTGTATCTTCTTTTAGCTTTAAGGAAAACAGGGCAAGTAAATCCCTTCGTAGCGCATACAAAAGTCTGTGCATCTTCATTYATGCGTTCACAGGAGTACTCTACTTACCTCTTCAGAAAGGGCTGCAGAACGTGTTTTGGCTATCACTSTAAAAATCACTACAGAAAGACTCACAAACAAGGAAACAAGTAGTTACAAGCCATCATTTTTGTCAGCTATTACCTGCAAGAGTGCTGCATCAAGGAAATTCTAACCAACATCTAGATTCTTATTAGTATTTTCCTCCTATTAGAGGTCAGAGGCAGATAAATCAAGACATAGAAAGATAAAACCATTATGGCTGGAAAAGGCCTTCAAGATCATTGAGTTCAACCATAAGAACCATAAGTTCTTCCAAGCTTCCCCTTAAAGAAAGTCAGTTTGTATATTTAAAAAATAAAAAATAAATTATAGAAAAGCAACAAAAGTTGTTATTATAGAGAAGAAAAATAGTTGTTACATCAGTATACTGGATATATATATATTTTACATACATATTTTTCCCTCTCCAAGGACTCCAGATAACCAAGTAAATACAATTCTTGTTGCCATTGTCAGACTTGTTCTAGCACASGATATAGTATTATAACCAAAATATCAAGTGCTCATCTGTAAATCAATAGATAGAAACTTTCAGCACTACTTACCTGATTTTCTTCATGGGAAACTCTCATTTGCTCTTTAAGAACTGACATTCTGGCTGCTTCTTCTTTCCTCAATACTCTCTCTTTCTTTAGCTCAGGACTCCAGAAAGTTTTGATGCTATTCATGGAGGATCCCAGCTTGCTGTCCTTAATATCTAGTTCTTTTCTGAGAAGATCATTCTCTCTCTGTAGGTCTTTGAGTTGAGCCTGCAGGTCTAACATTGTACTATCTCTAACCTGTCTCAACATCGAAGGAACCTGATGGTGATGATGGTGTGAAGATGTCGTCAGACCTCCATGCTGATCAGTATAAGAAAGGACATCTGTGTGGGAAAGTCCAGCTGAAGCAATATTAGGACTGCTTCCCATAGCTGTGACTCGACCACCATATACAGCTCGATTTGTAGCCCTTCCAAGAGTCATTGTGCCCTTTGGGAAAGTAGTAGAAGCTACACCTTCATGGTCACTCAGATACATTGGTCCAGATGTTGCATAGGCTGCATTAAGGGACTGGATGTTCTCCATTGAGAGCGTCTTACCTGTTCCTCCTCCTCCTCCACTATTTGTTCGCCTGTGGCCCAGGCGAGGTGATCTTGGCAAACGAGGAGACCTGGAGGGGCTTCCTTCTAAGTTGCTGATTGTTCTTGCACTTCCATACATTTTTCTTCTACTTTGAGGTACTACGTAATAAGAAATTAAGTAACACTAAAGTTGAATATCAAATCTATAATTCCAGCTAGAAATATTGGCAGTTTCACTGCATTCTTCCCATAGGCAAAAATCTATTTTTCCTCCAAATTCCAAAATCCTAGGAGAGAGAGAAAAAATATTTAAAATATTTAGAATATTAAATTAATATTAACAATATATTAAAAACTCTTTCCCTTCATCTTAAAAAA
The DNA here is from genome assembly GCF_003342845.1 of Nothoprocta perdicaria. Lineage (NCBI taxonomy): Eukaryota > Metazoa > Chordata > Aves > Tinamiformes > Tinamidae > Nothoprocta > Nothoprocta perdicaria. Next base: position 491,211 of record NW_020454760.1, read on the forward strand.
CATGTTTACAGTGAATAAAGTATATATTAAGCACATATTAGGAGGAAAGAAGTACCCCAAGTCTTATAGTAATTACTTTAAAAATCACATTTAAATTCTATTCTACATTTAGGACAACTGGTTAAAAAAATGCATTTTAAGATTTATTTCATTCAGAGAAAAGACTGAGCATTTCTTTCCTACTAGAAAATATCTTTTTTAGAGTTACCTAAAACAAGAAATTACATTTTCAAAATGCAAAGTGAAAGTAGTAATTCATCATCTCTGTTTCCTCATCCTTCTAATCWTTCAGACAGAGCACTGGAGCTAATGTTTGAATTAATAAAGAGGTTTTTGGATAATAAAAAGGAGGGAGGAAACAAACTGTTTCTGTTAGTTCAGTTTCAATCATTAGAAGCATATTTTAGTACGACAAATTAACAATTAAATAAGTTAATTAGAATATTTACTTCAAAGTAATTATAACAGTAATATGATACAATATCATTTGCTTAATGAAATGCAAGCCTGCTAATACTTGTTGTTCATCAACTGCTCAGGAGAAGGCTACCAAAAAAGAGGAAGAGGTTCTGTTTAGCCAAACAGAAAAACATAAATTTGGACTTCCTATTATCATATTCTTCAATATTATGATGTATTCACCAAGTTTTGAATGAGCTTATTACAATTATATAGCAAAAATACAAACAAATATATAGGAATCTAAGAATCTAGGCCTCTTTTTTTTATAGGTCTGACTATTTCCAGAGATAGGTGAAATTAATTAAATCGGTGGTGATTAATCAGATTGAATACAATTTTGAAGGTAATTAGAGGAAGAGCAAAAGCTAAATTCAGTTGAATTCAGTCATCTTTAACCATTCCCTCAAGGCATTCTGATTACCTCTAGATACATTATTTCCCAGTACTGTAAAATATCTGTTCTACAATTGTTCTGAAAAAGTACTGAGTATAAGCAGAGAGAAGAAAGTTTTAATACCAGTTTTATTAATAATCTCTAGCAAGCTAAAACCTCACAAAAACTGTTACCATAAAGCATTACTGACACTAATCTTGCCAGCAAACCAGAAAGAGGTTTTGGCTCCACAGACAACTTAGCTTCAGAAATTGCATTCTACTTTTTTTGTGGTAAAGAAATAGTACATAYAAAGTTTTGAATAAAAGGTAATTATAAAGTCTGTTTTGATCTCACAAATTGGTGAGGTCAATCAATGCTCAATGATACTGCTGAAAAAATAGTAAATTATTACTTCATAAGAATAAGCTCACCACTTTTCTGCAAGTGAAATAGTATATGAAGGAGGAGTGGTTGCTGAATATGCCTATACAGAGAAAATATGCTCATACATAAAAAATGAAGGTGTTGGACATTCTTCTGTTAACAGGTTCAGTGACTGCAATAAAAATTTATCATGGGATCAAAAAACTCCAACAAAAAACACTTGCCAAAAATGCAAGCATTAAGAATTTTGAAGAAGAATCCTGATTGAATTAGGAGGATTTTCAATTACGTTATTTTCAAGTATATTTCAACAAAGACATAAAAATGCCATTTTAWTTTTTCTTAAAAAAAATCTTTCAAAGCTTTCACATTTTTAGTAAGATCASTGTTTGGTAGAAATTAAATATTCCTGCAATTTCTTTAAAGCACTGATGTTTCTCCTTCCTTTTTAAAATATTAGGAACAACTAAGTTCTAAAATACTTTTAAAGCTAAATATTAATTAGAACTGGGATCCAATTAAAGTAATATTTAAATTAATCAACTGACCCTTCCATTATTTTGTAGCTTTAAACTATGTTTCTTTTTTGAAACATCCATTCTTAATCAAAGTAATTCTTTCCTGTATTCACAAATGACAAAAACAAACAAACAAACAAACAAAAAGCTACTAAATGTTTGAGGGCATCTGATAGTTCAATTTCTTAAGCTATTGTTTGACAKGGGGTCAAGAATAGCAATGATGATTTACTCTGTCAAGTTCTCATGCTAATCCAAGTTGTTTGAAGAAGAGAAATGTTAAGAACTATGCTATTTCAATAACAGAACATATTTTGAGTAAAAGAATGCTTTGGATAAAACTCGAAGTTAAAGTTCACAAGGTCATAAAAATAATACAGACTCTGCCTTTCTATTGAAWATAAAAGGGATTCAAACACTGCAGAGAACACATACATAAGAAGTGCCACCCATTTTAGCAGATTACTTGTAAATTCATCTGTAATTATTGATCTTTAGAAGTTCTGAGTTAACAACACCAGAAACAGAAGAAGCAGCAGTACAACCACCACTAAGATTCAACTCATATTTGCAAGGAGCAACTAGCTGCAGGAAACTACAGTACTGTGGTTTCCAAATGCATTCAATCTACTATATTTTTGATGAGGTAATCAAATCAGATGCAAAATAATGGCAGCTGTGAGTCTGGACACAGCAAATCTCCATTAGAAATTAGATGAAGTCACTGAAGGACATCCTGTTAGCCTCTCAAAGCCAATGCTGGCCAGCACAGCCAGCAAGTCAGCAATCACCCAAGGAATGCGGATTCAAAGTGTTCCACATATRTGCTCTGTGCAGTGTGTGATCTGCTGGGCTAAATTCAAGAGCGGCAAAGATCTCTCATATTTCCTTCACTTTCTTAGAAACAAAATGCCTGCTACAAGCCAATCATTAGTTTATGTTTAAAGTACATTCCTCTCTCTAGTGACTTGCAGGTTTACCTTCACAGTTATACATGATTAATGCATGCCATTTTCAGATGTACCTTAGAAACATAAATATGTTTCACTTTACTCCTTTCAACTTTTCACAGCACTTATCATACCATTTAAGATGGTTTTAATAATACATGGGGKTTTTATTTTAAAAATTTTGATTTGCTTTTAACTCCAAAATAATTCTTTTCAGTCATTCCTCCATGAAGTCTTTCATTTCCCATTTCTRTGGAAATTAGCCTCTAGATTCTACAGCTGCACTGTGACTTCTATCAGAAAGAAACCATAATATCAGTAAGCATGACAAGCAGTAAAAAGCTTAAAATATATGCTAGTATCTATAGAAAATGGAATTCTTAACAAAAATAGAGCCACGCATTAGCAAGTTTGAAGCTTGATTTCCAATAAATAACTGTACACATGAGTTTCTAAGCTAATCTTTCAATATTTGGAATTTTTTATCTTCCTGATTTTAGAAGATCTCAGAAAAATGTAGGCATTACTAGGCATCCAAAAAGGCAGCTTTCCAATTACAACTTGAAACTCGGAGGTGGCGTTTAGATTCTTAGATCCATTCAACTTGACACCCTAAAACACTAGAAATCCYAACACTATGGTTTTCCTGCATTCTTCTTACTGAGAATAAAAAAGATTATAGCAATACTCAAATTTCAAAACATGTAAATCGTCCATCCCCAAGCCTACACTTGTAATATTATAAAGGAATTCCAGGTTTCCATAGACAAAATGGCATGGCCATGCTTTCTTGCTCTTGTTCAGAGCACGGCACCTGGCCGGTTCTCTCCAAAATGAGATGAGGTTGCTGTTCCTGGCTGTTATAACCACTCCAAAACTTAATCTGGCTGTTTAAGACATTTCAAAGCTGAGCATTTCAAAAGTCAATTTGACAAGTCTAGACCGGAGGGGGAGAGAAAGTAACCCTGAAACTCTAATGCTATGCAGATTTTAATATTCTCCCTTAAATCACAATTGACCATAAGCCTGTCATATATTAAAAAAACAGAGGGGGAGGAGGGAGGAAAGAAGCACAGAGACATGTTCAAGTCACTGTTAACACAGTGGTGTACATTACCCTATACRAGGAAACATGAAATATCTATGCTTATATTTTTTTGACCCCACAAATAGCACACAATCATTTTCTGACTAAACCATGTCTTTTTGCTGTACCTTATGTAYGTGCAGTGACACATAAATCCATTTCATTCCAAATATATTGTYTTAAAAAAATTAAGTATTAGTCTACACTTCAAATAAAAAGGACCAGTTAAAAAAATAAGTAGCGTGGACTTCTCTACTGATCTGAATTCTCCTTTTCTTTGAAGCATCACCAGAAAGAAGCACTACCCAATTCATTTAGAGATCCCCCTATGCATTTCCCAGATTTCTCTTGATCACTGAGTCCTCTCAAAAAGAAATCATATTCACATTTTGACTTCCAATAGGTCTTGTTCTGTTGTCAAGTCTTTCTAGAAAACAAGAATCTAGTACTAATGCAGCAAAATAAGTACGTTGAGACAACATTGCTAAGGAAGCTCATACAGAACTTACTACTTGCTTTGCAAAAATACAGTAAAGCAATACCAAACCAGAAAAAAAAAAGTCACAAATAAAGAAACAGGTGTACTACAAAAACAATTTATCATATATCAAAATTACTAGTTCCCAAGTGAGTCTGAAGTTTAGAAAAAAAATAAAACACAAACACTATTTATCCCAAACATCTTACAGTCTAAATTAAACTGAAAACATAACAAATGCATCATAGCAGATAAAAATAAACACCATACAAGAGAGAGATGGAAGAGCATATGTTGTCCTCGAAAGTGATACACTGGCTGGTTGCTTCRCCCTCACCAAGGGTGAAAAACCCACTCTTTTTTGTTAGTCATCCCTCAAAGGTCTGCAAGACTCATAYTAATAAAGAGCAAAAACAGGAAGACCAACCAAACACACAATTGCTACGGCAGGGAAGTATATTTTGCCCAGTAGACTGGGAAAGGCCAAAGGACATCTCAGCCTGCCAACTTCCTCTTTGTAAACAGGAAAAGYACCTAATAAACCACTGCAGCGGTACTGAGAGAGAGACTATCTTAGCTCAAGACAGAAGACCGTGCATCMCTGCTTTACAGTGGAGGGGAAGGACGTAATCCAACACCAATTAGAAAAATCAAAGCACTTGATCTCAAAGCCAGAACAAGGAAGATGGTATCAATTTCTACTTTCAGGAAGAAAGCACATTCACATAGGTACCCACCACCTCAGTAAGAATAAAACAGGAGCTACATAAAGACAGCAGCAGTTAATTCACCTTCAAACCTGTCTAAATACGCCTTCTGCAAGACAGAAACATCCTTTCAGTCATCAGTACTGCCTTTCAAAATCATTACTCTATTTCATGAAGTTACTATTTTTACCGTTTACCCTCTTCTTCAAAACAAGCAAACAAAACAAAACAACTAAAAAAAAAAAATCTCAGAGAAGAGCAGCAGCACAGTCCACACCTCACTTTCTCTTTCACAAGTRAAACCTTATCCTCTTTTCCTTGCAGACGCAATTTACCTGATGAAAAAAGAAACCRTCTATTTCAAGGCATAATATCAAATGAAACCGTGGCCACAAAGCAGAAACAGACGAGAAACATCTCATTTCTCAAGCTGAATATCCACTCTGCTTGAACTGTATTTGGAGGTACAACAACTTCTCCCCAATACGATGCAAGCTGTGAAGTCAGAGCTCAGGGACTGCCCGTATCCTCTTAATTCTTCTGCAGAAGCAATGTCACTCCCTTTGCTCACAGTATAGAAAATCACCCTTACAAACTGCAGGAGAAACAGTGGACAAAATCCTGAGGATACTGAGACAAGTATTGTCTTTCCCGTTCAAAAGCACTCAGGAAGAGAGAACATATAGACCTATATGACCATTTTTTCTTACTATTATTATTTTCCCCCTTCCTAGAAAAATGAAATAGCCAACTCATTTTGATGCCTTTTAAGAATGGCTTATAGACAACTTCCAAACAAAAACAGCTCTAGTGGAAAGGTTTCCCTAAAGCACTGCAGGATGGCAGAAAGTGAATGGCACACACCTGTGCTGGACAGTGAAACCTTGGCACAGTGACCCAGGRCTTGCATTCAGGGCAGCCTGAGAAACTGCACACGTGCTTATTCCTCGCAAAAAGGCACCACTTAAGGAGACTGGCGTCATTTACCACTACACATCCCGTGCATGCAAAAACAAAATCTAAAAAGTCACCTTTTCCCTGCTTCATACACAGGAAAACCAAGAACCCTGAAAAGGCACCGCTCACCTGGGCAAGGCAGTGAGGGCGCTGCAAAAATCTCCGCTCCTCTGTAGGCTACGTGACGCAAACAGCAGCCAGCAAGGGCAGAAAAGCGAGCTGGGAAAGTGCCTGACCCGGCGTCCTCACGCAGGCCGGGAGGGAGGAGAAACGGGGCGAACGAGCGACCGTTGGGGGCGAACGAGCGACCGTTACTGCCCGCGAGCGACCGTTGGAGCGCGCGAGCTGGGGCGGGGCGGGGCGCTGCGAGGGGAGGGCAGGGGCGGGCGGCACCTCCCCGCCCTGCAGCGGGGACCGCGGGGGCGAACGAGCGACCGTTACTGCCCGCGAGCGACCGTTGGAGCGCGCGAGCTGGGGCGGGGCGGGGCGCTGCGAGGGGAGGGCAGGGGCGGGCGGCACCTCCCCGCCCTGCAGCGGGGACCGCGGCTCCGAGAAGCCGCTCTCCGCCCGTGCACCGCGGCGAAGGGAAGGCGCGAGCCCGGAGCCGCTGAGGGGGATGCAGGGGGATGCAGGGGCAGCGCCGCCACAGCACCTTCGCCAAGAAGGGGAGGCGAGTGCGGGAGGATCCTCCCCGCTCTAGCACGGGGAGACGAAGCCACTTGACGGAGGGGGGCAGCTCCCTCCCTTCCCCGCCCTTCGCGCAGGGCGGGCAGGGGACGGGCCTGGGCTCGGCGGCGCTGTCGGGAACGGCGGGGGGAGGCAGGTAGACGAGGCGGCCGCCCTGGGCGCGCGCGCAGGGGATGCGGGCGCGGGGATGGCAACGGAAAGGGCGAAAAATCCCAAACAAGCGAACGGGAAAGTGAGGCCACTGATTTGAAAAGCCAACCTCAAAACTAGCCCTGACAAGTGGGATTTGCCCTCCTCTTGGCTGCGCGTATTGGCCGCGCTTATTCGCAGCGAGCTTGTATCTACCACGCAAGTGGTCGGTTGGTTTGTCCGTCAACAGGGAAATATCAGTTCGCCGCTAAGGGAATAGATTCCCATCCATCCATCACTAGGCTTAGCAGGTAGCCGCCTAGAAATCAATCACACACTAATAATATAAGAAAAACAACCCTTCCCCATCACGTTACTATCCTAGCACTTCCAGCAATATATATATTACATATATATATTATATATTTGATGATTATGTGCACAGATTTTATCATATGCATCACTCATGCCACCTAAAATGATCTTCAAAGCCCACACGCATACACACACACACAGAGGATCATAAATGAGCAASCCCAGTAAATAGTCATTATTTACATAACTTCAAATAATATCCTGTTAATTTCTGGCTTCTCCTCGCTAGATACCGAAAAAAAAAAAAAGGTAAAAGAAAAAAAAACACACAGAAATCTCTCCCCCCCTACACACACACATTTTTTTTAAACAACAGACGTTACCCAGTATTTAGCTATAAAGCTGGAATTTTCAAAGCTCGTCAATGCTATTCTAGAAAACTTTAAAAACAACAATATTTTTAAACATCGGGCACAAAAAAAGAACCCTAGGGCTGCTTCTAGAGAAATTGCATGGAAGGTGTCTGGCTGACGATTCAGTAGGGAGAGGCACCGTTACCAGAATAAGATGTGCACTCGGTCCCATTTATTGCGATATATTCACAAGGCAATGCAAGAAGCCGCTTCTGCAACCTCATCTCCCATTTCAGCTGCCAGGCAGTCGCAGAAGGCAGCATACACCAATTTCCTCAACCGCCGATAATTCACCGTGCTATGGCCATATTCTCGCGCAGGCTTCTCACCTTTCAAATCATCGCATCCCGTCTCCTCGTCCTCACGGGGATTTGGGAGCGCCGCGTCCCGCTGGCATCGCCCGGGCGCGCAGGGCGGCGGCGGCCGCGGCGGGGACGCGCGGCGGGCGGCGGCGGCTCGCGCGGAGGCTCCGCTCCCTGGGCGCGCAGCCCCTCGGCGCGGCTCGCTCCTGCTCAGCCGCGGCTGCCGCTGCCTGACTCAACATTCCCAGCATTCCCGAGGAGCCGGCACCGCGGGCCGCCGCCGGGGGCAGCAGCGAGCGCGCGGGCCGCCGCCGCCGCCGCGCACGTAGCGCGAGCGCGGCTCCCTGCGCATCTGCGGCCGCGCTCCCCAGCGGTGCCGTCCGCGCGCGGCAGCCGCCTCACGGGAGAGCGCGTTGCTCGGCGCGCGGCCCCCTAGAAGTGTCCGCGTGCCCGCGCAAAACGGCCGAGGCCGAACTGCCTTCCGCCCCCTCGGCCAAGGCCAGAAACGCGCAAGCCAGGTGCTTAAGAGCGTGCTAGCTAAAACTGCCCGCTCTGCGCGCGTAAATACCCGGGAAAAAAAAAGAAATTAAACCTGTATGCCAGCCTAACTGTTGAAGTACTTAAGGAGGCATCCAGATTAGCTTGTTGGTTAAAAAAAGGCAGAAAAAAAAAAAAAAGAAAAAGCAGAAGATTAGCTGCTATATGAAGCCTGCAAGTCTTTCTCATCAGAAAACTGCAAACAGCTTTATAAATTACACCCAAGGTTTTGTTTACTTAGCTCTGTATTAAGGGGAGTGAGGGAAACTTTTCTAAAAATATCATTGACTTCTGAAGGAATGCATTTTCTTTGCTCTTCCATTTTTCTGTCCCCTTAGTGTTGTGTTTTCTATGGCTTTAATTGCTGTTGATACCAAGGTGTTAAACTGAACAACCCGAGCCCATAGGTTCAAGGCAACTCCATATCTTACCCTTTTCAGCTTTTCACAAATACATTGTATCCGCCGTYCCAATTGTCATTGTCATGACACTGCTTTTAAGACATAACTTCATATCTAGAGTTTTCTTATTATAATCTGCATATTGTTCCTGTCTTGCCCATGCATTCACCTATACATACCACTACTGAGAATCATAGATTAGGACAGTTTTATCACATTAGACTGAATTGATTTCAAACAATCATGTTTAAAAATAACATAAGCCCTTCAATTACTGTAGCTGTGTTGTATTCAGTGCCTGTTGAAAGTGTTCGTTATTGCAAATACTCATTCGTAGATGAATCTATTCAAAACAAGACTAGAATCTAAATCATAGTAGGAATATAATGGGGTTTTGTTTCTCCAGGAAAGATATATACTCATTGTATATATGTACCTCAACTCTATTACAATATAGGGCAAATATTTTTGGCTGATTTCAAAGTGAGGGGATAAACTGATCAGAATGCAAATTTTAGTTGCTCTTCAAAACTGTATTTTTCTTGAAGAGATTTCTGTTAAAATAGTTACAAAACCATGGAAATGATAGACAGAGAGGAACAGTTGCTGGAGACACTTGACAAGAAGGGATGTGGTTTTGTATACAGATAATTCACTTGATCTAAAAGGCGAACAGGAAGTACTTTCTGCACTTTGAGAGCTGGCAAGTCTACATCTGTAGGAAAATGGATAGACACTGTAAAATATGGGTCACCTAACAATACTTCAGAGCACAGGAAATGTTGATGTTCCAAAGTTTAGTGCTTAATTTGGATTCAGTGTGCAAAAACATTCCATTACAGAGCTGTCTCAGTATTGCTACTACCTATTCTGTCCCTACTGTTAATGATGACAAGACTTATGTTAAAAGTAGTGTCAGCTGCTGCCTTTTTTTTTTTTTTTTTAAACAACTTATCACATCTATATCTTGTATAGATGAGACAGGAAATTAAGGTTCTGTTTCATCTTTTTGTGGCTTACTGACAAAGGCTATTGGCCCTGCAATAGTCCCAAGAAGAAAAACAAAACAAAAAAAAACCCAAAAAAACAGTAACTAGACTAAGAAAATCCCCTTTTCAAGGAATAATCACTACAGAAAAATGCCACAGAGCTACCATTAAGTTGCAACAATATTGCAATGAATTAGGCTCACCAGAGTTCAATTAAGTTTGTGGAACTAATCGGAGACCATCTTGGAGCAGCAGGCCATCTACAGAGGGACTGTCAGTATTGGTAATGACAAAGAAAATACCATACCTATTATGAACAAGACTATCTGGTACAGAGCTTTGGAAAAAAAAGAATGTACACACACACACACACAAAAGAGTTGTTAGAAGAAATGTTCAAGTAAAGAGAATAATACAATTTTACAGATCATCTATTTAGTGTATTAGTAGACATAATATATATCTGAAAAAACTCATAGCCACATAACCCAAACCATTGAATAATACTTGTTATTTGCATTCAAGTACCAGAATCCCAATCCAATGCCAGGATAATAGCGGTAGTCGGTACCTGAGAAGACCAACTTCTTGGCAACTGATGAAAGCTCTTGTTTCAGRCTAATCACAGAACCATTTGTGTTGTTACTGGCGGTGTGATGCAGGTGGATGCCATTAAGCATAAAAAGAAGAAAGCTAGATCATGTGAGTAAACTAGCATTTTTTTTTAACGTAAAATGTTCCAATATACAATTAATAGTCTTCATATTTTTTTAGTCAAATTTTAGAAGGAAGSTATCTTCATAAGATTTAAAGTATTTATAATAAAGTATTTATAATATACATTTCATGCAATGGTATATATTAGAAAGTTTACACTTYCTAATAGTTTCTACCTTATAGGCATAAACAGGCATAAACATACATTTTTAAGTAGCATGTAGGCATTTTTTTCTGACAATTTTTGTCTTCAAAATACAGTATATTGTTCATACTTAATGAATATATCATGCATCAAGCCCTGCAAAAACGCAATGGAATTATTAACAAAAATCCTTTTCATTTGAATAAGTTAGACACTAAACAAAGTATAGATGAAATAAAAACTTCAAAATTTGATATTTTCCTCAGCTTATACTATACTGATTTTAGAATAGGAAAATGTAAAACATACATAGTGTTCTTATAGTTTTTTTCTGTTTAGTTTTTCTAAATATAATTCAAATTAACACTAGAAAATACACTTAATGCTACTGATCGTCCTCAATTTCTATGCCTCCTGTTACCCTTCCCAACTCCTCTTACCTCTGCTACAGCAACATTATGTATTTATTTAATACATTGCTTTAACCAATTTACAAGATGTTTATACAGGTGCTTTTACATACCTGGTAGTACTCCTCCTTCATATTTTTGTATGCAAAGACCAAAAATTACCCTGAAACTCGAGTCCTTTTGATCTTCAACTTTATTACAAAGTGGCAGAAATGTTAAGGGTTTTTTTTKTTTKTTTKTTTGTTTTTTTTTTTTTTGAATTCTCTGAGTTATGCTTGAGTCTATAGCTAAAACACCAATATTTTTCTTTTTCGTGATTTAGAATTCTAACTAGAGAATATTTCATGCCATTTCAACATTATTGTCTCATGTACAACCTAAGGCCAGATTTTAGGGAATCCTATTTCTATAATTTCCTATTTTTATAATTGGACAGTTGTCATATGCTCCATAATTTTCATTGAAGTATGTCTTAATTTCATTGTCTAATTTTCATATTATTCTACTCAATTTTTACAAAAAGATGTTTGACACTAAACAGCACTATATTTCATGCTTGTCATTTAGATTCCTGTCAGTGCTGTAATATGGAAAATCTAATGGCTTATGCCATTCTGAATATTTCAGCTATGTTCTGTTTTTTCAGAATTTAAGGATAATGAGATTAGGTTTGGAAGATTAGGTTTTATGTTGCTATAATTAAATATCTATCAGTATTTCTATGAGGATCTCACCTTATCAGGGCTTCTGCATTCGGATAAAATTTGGCCATTCTTTGAGGATGTAAGTGGACAAAGCCACTTGAAGTTATCTTATCAGTTCTGTAGTTACAGGGATAGTGGTCCTTTTACCATTAACTTCTCATTTTAAACAGATATACTGTCACATTTAATTATCACCCTTTGGTATCCAGAGCAAATAGCTTAGAAGGGTCTGGATTCATACTACTAAGCTCGCCAACATGCCCAAATAGTCACATGTAAATTGTCTAATGGGAACATACTCTAGCCTATAACTTGTAAAGACTTCCTGAAACCTGAGAGAGGTAGTAGGTACAGGACAAAACATGAACAAAAAAAAAAAAAAAAAAAAAAAAAAAAAGTTGCAGTGCAAAGAAGTGTGTCCTGACTCTCTTCAATGAGAGTGAAATTCTTTCTTACTATCTCTTGGATTCTAAAGATGTTTTTTTCCTCTTTTTCTGGAAGCATTAAATGAAAACATCTTCCTCTGTACCTAACACATGCCTTAAAAATAAAATAAAATTAAATTTAAATTAAAAAAAAAAAAAGCCTACTTCAGTATTGAGAGTTCATATGAAGCACCTTCCCTGGTTAACTCAGATACAGGGATCAAACTTGGAATTACCTTTTCTACATTGTTCCATTCTCTCTGTTATATCCTCTGCAACTAGTATATTTCTTGATAATCTTTCTTACAATGAGTAATTTATGACTTCAGTAATTGAGAAGCAACAATGTGTTGTAATAGAAGCATTTTTTATGTGTATAAGTGTAATGGAGATCTATAGTAAATTGGACTTGCTGTAACTTTTATCTTTCAAGTTATCTATTGAAATGATGTAATATGATCATACTTTGTTTACAGAACTGCTAGGTTATTGTTGAAATGACTTTACGGCAGGTTACTGTGACAYATACCATGCTGAAGATCATACAACAATGTAACCTGGAGAAACAAATCACCTCATTTCTCTGCTTAAGCGTGGAATTGAGTTAAGCAGTGCCTGGCAGTATTATGATATTGATAAGAGTTCTATGCAATTAATATTAGGTAATCATATTCCAAAGAATAGATTAATGTTATAAATTGTTTTGAAAAAGAGAAAAAGAGGACTTGAAAAATAAAGAAGGATAAGTGTTTTCTAATTCTCATCTTGATATTATATAAATTTTCCACAGATAGGTTCAAAATGGTTGTTAAAGTACAGGAATTTCTCATCGTCAGTCTGGCACATCTATTTCTAGTAGATTGCAGATCTAAGCATATGCATTTTGCAAGCCTAAATATGCCTGAGGTGTGACTGTGCAATGAGGGAGAAGGTGGATCTCATAACTTAGTTATTTCAAATTCAAGTCATTTTCCTTCTTGGCTATTACTTAATAAAACATTTAGAGAAAAAAAATCTGTATTTATATGATGCTGCCTAATCAACTTTGTCCCTTTTGTGGACTTTCTAATTGTTTCATCGACTTTGTTAGGGAAGTCAATTAAAATCAAGAGAAAAAGGAAAAAACAACAAATCAAAGCTTAAAGCTTTGTGGAAATCCCTATTAATTTTGTTTCAGATGAATCCTGGTTATGTACTAAATATATCAAAATAATTTAATTTCTTTTTTTCTCATTTTTAGCATATGGATTTAAGCTTAGGAAGAAGATTATTCTAAATTACTGGAAAATTACAGAAAGCTCAATAAATAGGAGATAAAAGTGAAGCCTATAAACAGCTGTTGTTTTATCCTTCCCTCACCTTTAAGGATGAAGAAACATGTAAGCTTCTGTCAATYCATTAGTGTTCAGTGGCACAGTATCTCTTTGGCAGATGTGAAAAAATAAAACAAGTAGGCAAAAAGCATCATCTATGCTGAAGGGCTTGTATCTGTTAGAAAATAAAGGAAAACATACAGCATTGCTGAGAAGCATATTTAGAACTTCCAGAAAAATCAATGGGTCAAAAACCAAACAAAAGTACTAATATAAATTCTGTGGTGAGATTACTGGATACATGAGGAAATATCTTCGCAAAATTTTACAAAATTATCACCTACAAAGAAGGTAAGAGAAAAGCAATGGAAAAGCTCACAACTTAATTTTGATATGCTTTTCCTCTTGCCAGATGCAAAATACTGTACTTAGAAGTGAAACTATATTAAATATTCACTCAAATATGTTCAAATTTAATATATTGGGATGCAGGAGTATTTTGCATTGCAGTATTAGATTTGTTCTGGAAGCTTCAGGGCTATTAGAAAACAACTGTGGATAGAAAAAAGCAGACAGGCAAACTGTATGTTATAGCAGTAGCAACTACTGTGAAAGGGAGGTTAAATGCATTCATCACTTAAGTGTAGCTCAATTAGAAAGATTTTTATAAGTCGTGAAAACTAGGGAATGCAATTTTGTGATCTCTGAGCAGACAGATACACCAGTGTTGAGCACAGTACGTTACCACTTTTAATATGTATGGAGGAGCAACAGTGATGCCAAGATAAAAAAACAGGAGGCAGTGATTACAATAAACATCTTCAATAACATTTTTTCTGGTCCTTATTTATAGGTAGTTTGGATTTTACAAGAGATATTTTTATTCCCTGCATTCATTTTTTWAAAATATCTTAACCAAGCAACTGTTGAAGAATACAACTGAAAATGAGTGAGAATTTTACAGATCACTCTAGAGAACTATTTCTTGCCTGGTGATTCCACATGATGTTTCCTATGTCAAGATGAAATCTTTACTGGCCCTTCTGACAGTGCTTGTGGACTCAGAGGTTTAAGGTGACTGCCTCGCCACCCTTTTTAGCACCTSTAGCACATTTGCATGCCCAGTAAAAAGTCCATTTCACTCTGGTATTTCCTAGTTATGTGCATCCACCCCCCCGCATCAAGGAACCTATTACTTTTAGCTGTATTCTAAGAATGACGTTTCACCAGAAACTCCCCTGAAGGACAGCAAGTCTACTTTGGATACTAAGAACCACTTTTAAAGAGCTCTCCTTCATTTTAGACACTCAAATAAGGATGAGATTTTTGAAAGCAGCAATGGTACTAAGTTTTTCTATAAATGTGAGTCTAGTTGTAAAAAAAGACCCTTCTGATGGGTTTCTGTAAACTATGTCCAATAACACTTTACAGTTAGTGACATTTAACACTAGAATTCGCCAATGACATTTAATACTCAAATTCGGCTATCTAACAGAGAGTGGTTAACTATGTAAATGACCTTAGGGATTTCAAAAAGATYTTCAGGTCCTTATATACATTTTTTAAATACCACTGAGTTATCAAATACTGTAAATTGAAGTCTATGATTTAATTAATCCATGTGCTACACAAAAGCACTTGGCTAAAGTAGATTATGATGTATACATGAAAGTAAGGACTTTCCCAACTCCGATTCCAAATTTCCTTTCAGAGGTCATAAGTTTGACATTTCAGTCAACACTTTTAGTCTTATATGTTARCTAAAATACATTCTAATTAGAACACTTTAAATCCACTATGTTCCACTGACCCTCAATTTATACAAAGTAGTTTTTATTAAAAAAAGGCTTTTATAAAATTGATCTTAATCCCTAGATAAAAATCCATCCTAAATATTCCATATATTGGGAAATTACAGGATCATACTGAAAAAAGTTATTTTCCTCTCCCTATCTTCATTGTATATTCTCCCTATATTCTTCCCACAGAGAAGAAAGCAATTTATTTAAATTACTTCACCTAGTGAGCAAAATGACTCTTTGCTTCTGTGTTCTTTTTATGAAGCAGAGATTACGGTGATCCACACTGTACTATAAGGAATAGAAGTGAAGAAAGGAGATCAGGCTTAAAAAGGATTTAGTCTGGCAAGATAGCAGGTACTCAGGAGTGTAAGGTAAGTCTAGGTTGTTTGCACATAAAAATGCCAGATCTTGTGGCTGTTCAGCACACTTACTATAGAACTTTCCTATGCTATGCCTATCTCTAAAATAGATATGGAAAAAATGTTTGTTAGCAGATGTTCCGTTTACATGCTGTCTCTCTCAGGCCTATTACCTGCAATGAATTTTTCTTGTGTTCTCTCTGACATTATSGTGTCCAAAGGCTATTAATCTTCCTTTGGGTCCTTCTCCAATCTCTTCCCATCTCCTTACACAATAAGCCATTTTGGTTGCACAGTAGTACAGTTTTTTTCTTTCATTGTCAATTATTCTTTGTTGTAGAGTAGATTTTGTTTTACTACCTGAGAAGCTGCAGGTTGCTGATTTTTCATGGTCTTCCTCCTCCTTACCGTTTGTTTGATAAATACAATGCAGCAGCCTTGGAGTGGTATGATTCTACCTGCCAGTTGCCTCCTKTTGTGGTAAAGCCAGCAGGAGTTTAAAAGCACAGGGGACTGCCTTAAAAAAAAAGTTATTTTCTTAAATATTGAGAAATGATTCTCTTAAGATAATACTTGTAATCAGCACCCAGCATGTGCAACAGCCGTGTTCTGGAAGGGAAAATTGGCTGCTTCAGAGAGCTCAGCTTAACGCAGACGGTCGGGGTACTGTAGTTCTCCTACACTAAGTTATTAAAAGACAAATCCCGTATGTAACCAAAGCTCAAACTGAGGTGTTCCAAAATCATGTACAGAACAGAAAATAGTTCAAATCTGCATATTGCTATTTAAGATTTAAGCTCTGATCTGAAAACTGATCTATATTAATTTGCATGTATATTAGAATACATGTATTTTAGAGATGTATTCTGGAAGTGCTTTTTTTTGCAGATCAGCTTGCAAAGTGGAACATTTTCAGATGCATGGAAATGAGTAAGATGCATATAAGTAGAATCAAATAAACTAAGGAGGAGGAAATGAATGAAAGATGGGGTAAAAGCCAAGATAAAGTACTGCACTATTTAAAATTTATATCTGTACAAGCAAAAAAAACATACTGCAATGGAATTATGGCAGTGCTTATGAAATAGACATTTGAAAAAAAAGTGAAAGGTAGTGAATTTAGGATGAAGTATTCCTTATTAATCCAATTCCAGCAACGGTTAGCTTAAGAACAGAAATGGTCCATAAATCTGTCACCTCTGGCATTCAGTTTTAAATTGAACTTAAGGTACAGCAGTATTTCTGAGTTTGGTCTTCTTAGAGTAGAACCCAAGGTGCAGCAGTATTCCCAAGACTGCATTTTTCCTGTGCTCAAAAACCCATATATCTGTTCATAGCCCCAGCATAAATACTGTGAAGTTATGTTATTGAAGAAACAAACTGATGATTCAGTCATCTTAAATTCTAATTTTCTCTATATTCTTCTCCCTTTTCTGTAAGACATTCATTGGGTACTCTGAGGGGAGCTGTCTGCAACTTAAAATTATCTGAAACATTTCAATTTTTATGTGCTGTAACATATTTTTGTTATGCAAAAATGCAAAGTGAATCTCATTCACTTTTTGGAAAGCATTATTTTTGGTAGAAGTCATTTAATGTGTTGAATACAGACTGTCAGTGGGGGGAACCTGCCTCACGTACAGTCCATCATATGCCACTCAGAAGAGTGGCAAGGCTGAAGATTGCTTGTTTTGTCATAGAACATTAATACAGATTTAGAAATAAAGATTATGCTCTGAAATTAATATGACAGTTCTGTGACTGGTCTATAAATGCTCAAATGAAGTGAGAAGTACAATGACACTTCATTTAGTAAGTAAAAATTGTTTTTTTTTTTTTAAGTGGAACTCTTTTAAATTAATAATAACCCTTACCATATTAGTGAAAAGGAACATATTCATTCCTAAATAAATACATTATAAAAATTTAATTTCTTCCTGAACTTATATTTTTTCCCAGTTGACAAATATTTTTTGAAATGTTCCTAACATATTCTTGTCATTAGTCCTTTCACAAATTCAATACTTCTGAGCTATTTTAAAAYTTCCTTGTTTATTTATTTACATTTCCAGTCTGTTTTTTAGTCATTTGAGTAGGTATATGCTGATATTAAATGCATTATCTCTCTAGGAAAAAGGAAGAAATCTAATCCAGAAGGGCTATCATACAGCTCATTAAATATATAGATATAAAATATACTATTACAAAATAACATTTTGTAATTTAAACATTTAAGTGAAAATTCCTTAAATACATGGGTAAAAAAAGCATTGTTTTTATCTGACTTCTGTGATAACACTTAAGATGGTGTTGAATAAAAAAAATGGTATGGAAAATTTTTAAACATCATTTCCCCTTCTTTCTTCCTTTTGCACATACCTAGTTGGTAACAAAGACACATCAAAGCCTTTAGAGCTTGTATATATAATAGCAACTAGACATTTGGTTTCATCATGTGAGGGGAAAAAAGTATTAATTAACCTGAGTCTTATCTTTTAGACAGCATTGTTTTTTTGTTTGCCTAGATTCCAGTTGTTTCCAGCCACTCCATTATATGATCTGCCGTTATTCAGAAGCTGAGTATCCTCAGGACAGCAGAGGGCAACAGTGGTTCCTTCTAAGGTGCAACATGATAAACAGAATTGAATTGAACATCTCCAACACCCAAAAATGGCCTCCTGCCTGTAGGACAGCTCCTATTGCTAAGTGATCATTTCAGCAGGTCTCAGTTTCAGTCACATTCCATGTATTGGTTGGCTGGGTTGTAAACACAAACAGTGCTACAAATCCAGAACGCTTTCCCCCTAAACAGGGGGAAAGAATGACAGATGGGTGCAGAACACAGATGGAAAGAGGGCGTAGAAAGACTTCATTGCCACAGTCCATATCATACTTGTYACAAAGATAAAATAGCTCAATTTCTGCAGCAACCAATACAGTATTTATTGAGCTAGAGGTTACTCAAGTAAATCAGTTGCTCAAAAAGTTTAGTGCTCAGCAACTTTTATCTTTGCCCATATTTCTGTATGTTTGGTTTTTTTTTCACCTGTGGCAATCCAGTCTAAGTGGCCTCCTCATATTTTCCTTCAATTAAACCATGATTCAAATGTGTAGGCRTCTTATGATCTCTCTGAATATGGCCTTAAAGGTTTAGATTAATTCCACAGTGATCTTACTTGGCTTAGAAYAGGCTGCACAGAGAGGTTGTGGAGTCTCCTTTGGAGATCTTTAAAACTCGCTTGGATGCAGCCYTGTGCCATGTTCTCTAGGCGTCCCTGCATGTGCAGGGGGGTTGGACTAGGTGACCTCTGAGGTCCCTTCCAACCTTAAGCATTCTATGATTCTATGATTCTTCACACTTTGCAAGTATCCCATGTCAGTTAAGGTGATCTTTACTTGTCTAAAACGTTAATTTCTTTAGCATTAATGAAGAAAATGCAATTCAGACTAGCAAGGAATAAGTAATTGTCTTTTTTGTTTGTTTGTTTTTAGGAAATAATGAATGGAAGTAAAAACCAAAAATGGCTAGTGTTAACTCCCTCTAAACAGTGACTATCAAGGCTCATATATACCCAGGTAAGGAATCCTCACCCCAGTAGCTTCTATGCAAAATTTCAGTGCTTCAAGCTGACAGAGCTAGTTATACAAACAAGCAGGTAGGCTTCCCCTACGCTATTATTTTCATTATTTTGCCTCCTCCCCAAGACTGAACCAAAAGATATTTTTATCTTGATAAAATGAAGTAACTCTTACCATTTTTCAAAAGTCAAATCACAAAAATGCAGCCATGTAGCCGTAGATAAGAGATGAAATGAAACTGCATTTTTCTGGGTTAGTGGAAACTACAGTAATATATATTCTATGAAACTGAGATGGCACTTAGGAAATAATAATCTAACATATTTGAACAAAAATCCTATCAAATGGTTTAATAATACTGCCCTACTTTRTAAATGGAAAACTGAAGCAGACAGGGAAAAGGTTACTTCTTTGCTATGCTGTAACAGCAATGAGCGTGTTTCAGCTTCTGGCCATATGGTTGTTTCACAGACCCTCTTTGGACTCTATTTGAGCATTTTTGGCAGTGCATTAGTAGCACRACATCAATCTAGCTCTGTATTTTAAATCCTTAAAACCAAGCCAAAAAGCAGACACATACACATATACTCAGCTAAGAATAATCATATAAAATACCAGKGGAAATATTTTTAATCACTATTAGAAATAGAAAGAGTCATTATATCAAGACTCAAGAAACAGAAGGAGTCAATATTTTAGAAATACCCCACTATTTAAAAACCTTCTTAATGTGTACTAATCTATGATATCAGACAACAGCTCTATGGTCATCACATCACCTTCTGTTTGGAATACTATTTTAAAAACAAAACAGTCAGCCCTTTATCAATTAGAGTGCTGAAAAGTAACAGGCTGTCTTGAAAAAATGATTGTTTGATTTGAACAGTTTATTTGGCACTCAGTTCATACATTCACTTCATTAATTGTCAAGTGTGCTAGCTAAGGATTAATACAATCTCATGCTGGCATTTGATTGCAGAAGGTTGATGGTTACTCTCATATCTTTTCCTACAAAGCAAAGCTTTTGTAGGAAGCAATTAAAGTCTAAAACTTCGAATTGCAAGCGAGGCCAAAAATGTTTATATTTCACATTTAACTTCTGATGATCCGAGGGGTGGGGGGGAAGAATTTGAATCTGTCCAATAGTATATGAGAAATCTTCATGATTTCAGGGTTGCAGTTCTTAAGGAGTGATCATTATCTTACGGCTGATCTGTAGAGCATTTCACACATTTTTGCTGAATTTGCTCACATGTGCACATATCATTTCCTATAGTTCAAACAGCTAGATTTCATTCAGAATAATATACCTCAGGGACATTCCAGAGTTACTTTTCTCTGTCACCAATGGCTGGATAGCCTAGGGAAACTACATRCACTGAGAGGAAGGATGTTGAAATCAGTCACTGTGAGGTAAAAGAATGCATTTATTTTGAATGTTGTGGCCCTGTTACGAAAATGTTTGAAACTCCCTTCCCTGAAATTAAGTTAAAATGATCAAAATCACAAATGGACAAACTGAATCAACATTTGTAGTATATTCAAGTCAGCTATTTAAAACATAAAAGGCCTTATCCAACAACAATGCCAATTACAAATCTTGCTACAGTCCAAATGCAAGGCCCAAGGAAACATTCTCAGATGAAACTCTCACCTTTATTTCTACTGTAATTGCATTTTGTTTCCCAGGCCCAAACTCAACCATTCTATCTTCCAGTGCTATCACTAATTTTGTTTAATTTAATCATTGTGCAAATCCATTTTCCCACCTAGACATCCATCATAATACTTGAGTAGTATTTTCATGAGTATTTAAGTGATTGAAAAAATCAGTGGGACCTGTCCTCTTAAGTCACTTAAGACRGTCTGTTAATGGCACTTACACGTCTGGAGAACAAGACAGACACAGATACCTGGTGGGACTTTCACAATACTCACCTCTCACTGAAATCTCATCCTCTTACCTTGCTTACCCAGGCTATTAGATAGTTTAATTAATGAGTAATGCAAGTGCTTTGTATGGTATTTCATGATACTTCATAAAGATGTACGTACCCTGAAAGCATATTTATGCAGGCCTCCTGAATGCTTTTGTTCATAGCAATTATTGTGACCTGCAGGGGGTCATGAATTTTGAAAGCAAGTGAATTAAAAAGCCAGCCTAGGAGTAACGTGACATACCAGCAGTGGGTATGCAAGCTGGAGGATGGATTCAGGGAGGGCAAAAAGATAACTTTGTTSCAGCTTCCCCAATTCTTGCTTTTTTGTTAACAATCTCAAGAATAAACAGATGAAGTTCTATTAAAGCACAGTTCAGTTCTGCCAAACTGTTAACAAATGTGATAAACTSAAAGCCCTAAGCATACTACAGAACTGATGTGCTCTAAATAAAAAGGAAATCACCTTTTGATACTTATGATTTTCTATAGCTATCAAGACTGAGCAGTAATGAGATACTAATATTATAGCCTTCCTGTAATGTCCTGTATGAATTCTCTTGRGTATCTCATGCATATTCATTTAGAAACAGCATTAAACACAGAACTTGATAGGGGATGGATTTGTTCTATTACTTTGAAAGAAGCCTTAACCTCCACCCACTGATATCCTACAGCCAAAATTTTGGATTGAGAGCTTGAATTGCTTTATAGGAGCAATATTAGTTGTCTTTTTTTGAAGGCTTATAATGGATTATCTGTGTATAACGTACTTCTCAAACTTGCTCCATTCTGGAACTTCCAGTTCCATATGTATGTAGTACAACAATAGAGATAACTGTAGATAACTTTGAGGCGCAGACAAATAATAGGGTAGCATAGTGTTCTCTAAGTCCTGAAACCACCATGATTTGCATGAAAAAGGCTACTTTGATAAGATCCTGGACACTAACATTAAGATTTGCTATGAGGTTACCATTTCTGTGGACATCTGATAACAAAGCAAGCTAGAGAACAGGCTGTCAGGTACATACTTTAATTATTCATTTTAGGTGAAGTCTCAAATATGGGCTCTTAATCTGCTATATTTAGAGGTTTAGATGGACAGCTTGTTAAAAGAAACTGTTTCTTTGCACTTGTCTAGTAAAACAGCCAGCTTATTTACAAAAATATTAAAATTAATAATCCAAAATGACTGAAATTCATTGTTGCTGAGGAAAAAAATCTGTATGTCAATCTTTCTCAAAGATGCTTGAAACTATATTGCCACCTACTGTCTCAAATAGAAATCCAAAGCAATTCTGTTTAACCATTTTATTATAAATGATGTGGGCATCAAACTAAGATTCTTTTCTTTTGGAAAGAAGCATAGCAAGAGATGGGAAAAAAAMCACATTTAAAAATCATGAAGGATCAAGTATGGCCAGCTCTGTTTTGCTTTAGAAAACAAATGTCCCAGAAGGAGGGAGATGAGTGAATCGGAGGGAAATGGCCWTTTCCTAGGCTAGCGCCTTGCCCGTCGTGGGACACGACCTCCAACAGCTCTTTCCACRTAACCACGAGATGGCGAGGGCTGGGATGGAACCACACCTCCCTCATTTACCACAGCGAATACTGACAATCCAAAGCCACCTATTGCACACACAATGCCGAAACATCCTGCCAATGCTGCAAGGCGGCCTGGAAGAGGGAATCGGTTCCCCCTTGGGCACCGCTTCAGCCACGGGGCAACTGCCGAGGGAAAACAGGATTCAGCCTCTGCACAGTAGCGTTAGGTTTCAATTAAATTATGCAGCAAGGTTACATCTATTTTTTTTTTCAGCAGGGTGCTGAAAGTGCACTACGTGATTCAGTTTTATTTAACAATTTGCTTTTAGTATCTTAATGCCAAGGAAACAGAATACGGACATTGCGCACAACGCGCTCYCCCTGCCTCGGCCGCACTCCGCAGTGTGCGAGCAGCGCATTGGCCGGGCGGCGCCTCGGCACGAGCCTATCGGCGGGCGGCTCCTTGCGCGGGGCAGCAACGGCCGCCGCGAGCGCGGAGCGCCATGAACCTGGGGTAAGGCGGCGGCGGCGGGTGCGCGGGAGCCCCCCGGGGAGGGAGCCCCCCGGGGAGGGAGCCCCCCGGGGAGGGAGCGCCCCCCGGGGAGGGAGCGCCCCCCGGGGAGGGAGCGCCCCCCGGGGAGGGAGCCCCCCGGGGAGGGAGCCCCCCGGGGAGGGAGCCCCCCGGGGAGGGAGCCCCCCGGGGAGGGAGCGCCCCCCGGGGAGGGAGCCCCCCGGGGAGGGAGCCCCCCGGGGAGGGAGGCCCCCGGCCTTGGCTTCCCCGCACAAAGAGAGATCTGTAATAAATAAAGATGAACGCTCGTTCCCTCTCAGCTGCCTGGCACGCTTTTAGCAGCCGGGATTAGCATGGCACTGCTGCCATGTCAACGAGCAAGCGTTAYGCGAACTGCATGCGAGTTTGAGGTAGCTTAGCATGAAAATGAAATCAGGCAACTTAAAGACAGGGGTCATCTATAAAGCACCGAGAGTGGCCTCGTGAACTGATCTAATTAACGCGTGGAATAAGGAAAACCATTTGGTCATTTTACACAACTAATTGCAAAATTTAAATCACAAATAACACGCCTGATTTTTTAAATCTTTATGGTAGAATTTGTTCTACTTAAAAATAAACGATTAATCAAAGAGCTGCAAGAAAACAGTTAAAGATTTTTCAGAACACTCTGTCCAATTTTGAGCACTGCTGGATTTTAAGGGCATTTGTTTAACATTCCTTGTAGTCCACAGTGTGTATTTGATAAACTTCATGAGGAAGCTTCCTGTTGCAGATAACACTAGTACTTTCACTTCGAATATTCGCTTAGAATTATGTCAGGTTGAATATTCCACTGTGATAAGATACGCTTTTTGAGACCTGTTAATCTTTTTGTACCTAATCACTTCTCATTTTTATAAAAAAGCTGGGATGTGAAAAATGTGGATCACAAGTGTGATGTATATATACTCTATGGTAAAGCAGAATTTAGTTTTTGCTATTAACGTAAGCATTTTATCATTAGTAGGTATTAATTCAGATTTTTCTCTCTCATTTTTAGAGATGGACTGAAGCTTGAAACTGAAATACTGGATGGAAAGCCTAGACTAATTTTAGCTTCTTACGGTATTTTTAAAGTTATTGATCAAGTAGTCTTTAAAGSTCTTTAACTTAAGATCCAAACCTCACAACTTGACTCTTTCTACAGCTTAGCTTTTTCTTTTGTGCCTAGAGACACCATTATAGATCCTTATTAGATGGGCATACATAATTTGAGGATTTCACTAGCTTTGCTGTACTCTGCTTTATTTACCCAGAATTGCCTCATATCAATAGTTACATGGCTGCAAAACAATTAATAAACTCTAGATCTTTCATTTGCCATACATTTGCTTGTATGCAAGCATAAAATCGCCTTTCCACTATTCTGCAAAGGTGGCGGGATGAAGAAATTCTCCATTTTAATGCCTTCTGAAATGCATCTCTTTTCTCTGTATCTAAAAGATGCCTGTCCAGCATATAGGGTATTTTCATTCAGCAAAGAACATTGATCTACCAGAAACAAAACCTCACAACACCTCCCATACCAGAAACAAAACCTCACAACGCCTTTCATATAGGAGAGCTACAATTTTCACTCTTGCTAACTGCAGCAAAGATCAATTGCAGGACAGGGCCAGTGCAAATTCTAGGGTGCTTTTTTATTGTGCAATAAAACATTAGCCTTGCTTTGAACAAGCAATAAACAAATTATGTTTATACAACTGGTTTAAGAGGCGGTTACTTTAATAGGATTTTATCAAAAATTCTTTCAAAATGCATTACTATAGAATTTCCATTTTATGCAATATCAGATTTTGCACATGGTTTTAGGGGCTCAAGTAGGATTATTCTGTGGTAGCTTAAGCTGCTGTTCAAGGTATTTTTTTCTTTTCAAGAGCAAAGAAAATAACCCATAAACATTACTTTGGAGCTCATGGTGTTTAGATGCTCCTATCAAAGCAGTGGACCTGCTTATATTTATCCCTTCCACAGAGAGATGTGGTTCACATGCTTTTTAATTCTTATTTGAATTCTTAATAGGTGGAAAAAAGCCAAGTAGTGAATTACCTATTCAAATGAGCAGAGTGCCTGAGAGCCCGGGCAAACAGTCCCAAAACAGTCTTACTACTGAATCATCATCAAAATGGTGCAGGGTTTAATGCCTGTCTTCACAGGACAACAGTTAACATAGCATGTTTATCTAAACAACAAGCTATTAATATTGGGATTTTGTGGACTTGTGGAACAATTAGCATTCTACAGTTCTTTAATCATGCCAGAAAAAAAAGTATAGCATCTACCAATGCCAAAACACACGACAACGACTGCTAGAGTAAAAAGCAGAGTGCAGCTGAGAAAACCTTGTTTTCTGCAGCTGTGCCTCACTAAAATGYCCCTGTTCTCTCCCTTCTCTCTCCAGTGCCCTGTGTGCAGCATTTCTTGTGTCATTAATAAATAGTATTTAATCAATAGATTAAGTATTCCAATCAGTTTCAAAAGTACTTAATATCTTTGAGATTGTTACTTTTATGTGTAATTTGGGTTGCAAGACAGGCATGGTTCAGGAAATGGATAGAGGAAACTGAGAGATGGAGTAATTATGCAAGTATCGTTTCTTTAGGACTGGGGAACAAGTTACATTATATAATAGAATAGTGCTGGATGCAGGGACTATCCTGGAAGGCTATGTTGCAGAAAAACAAACAAAAAAAAAATCACAGGTAGAAAGCAGCTCTTTGCACAGTGGCATTGCTGAAAAGTGAAATGAATAGGAAGGCAGGATCAGACTGGCTCAGCAGTTCACTGAGATCTGTGTGCAACTGCACACAGTTACTGGAATACCTACTTGAAGTATTATATATAGCGTAAATAAATAGAGAATAATCAGGACAGATGTTATGGTGATTTTTTTTCATACAAAAATAAATGTAACAATTTATGAATTCCTTAAGATGCATTTTTCAGGAGGACATTATTAAACACTCATATTCATGTTTGTTTCCCCAATAGGTACATCAAAACCTGCATTGAAGGTAAGTGGAAAAAATAACTTTGTTGTTGGAACATACATAGTTACACTAATTAATTTATTCATGCAATTAAAAACGCCTTTGAAATCATCTCAATATTTATAATCAGTGATGTTTTTGAAAAATTAACGTGTATTTCTCAGGCTCATAACAGCTATTAAAAAGAGTAAATTCAAAGTTCTGTAAATTACTTTTGGAAGATGCTTTAGCTTAGCTTGTCAAGAAGTYAAAGCAATACAGGAAATCACTTAAAGGATAAGTTTAGAGATCTCAGAGAAACTCTGGAAAAACAGAATATTAGAGTATATTCAAGTATCTACTGAATTGTGCAGGTCATCCTTATCAGAGCAAATTGGAATGAAAGAGGTAGGGAGATAAAAAGCTGAAAAAGGTTTCAATATGTAGGAGATCATTACACGTGTACAAAGAGAACTTTGAGAAACATAAGGCCATTTAGGACAGGATGGAAGAATAGAGATTTCGTTAGTACTGGCTGTATGGCATACACTTTCAGAAATATCAAAGAAGTGAATGTTTGAATTTTTAACATTATGCTACATGAGACTAGTTTTTAAACTCCTGCTTTAAATATTCCAGTAGAAGTAGCATATCCTCATCTTAGTTATTTCATTTTTACTGAATTAACTTTTTGTTGACATAACAGATAGAAAAAAAAAGTGACACTTATTTAATTGTTGCTTCAGCATTGAGTTTGTTTCCTTTGTGAAGTTACTAAATTATTTAATGTATGGTGCAATGTTACTGTTTTGACAGATGGGTAATAAATCCAGAGTTGCTAACCATGCCTTGAGAATAGGGCACACGGAGCATGTTCCGAGGTCAACACAAAACACCCTTTTGAAGCATGAAAGCTTAACAAAACCAAGAAGCTCATCAAGCTTATCAATGACAAGAGGTGAAAAACTGATGGTAACTGCAAATAACTCCTCACAAGAAGCTCCAACTAAAGATAACTCTTTGATTTTCCAAAGAGGTAGTACCAGCAGAATGCTTGATTCAGAGAATCTTAATGTTAAAAAAAGCAAGCAGAAACCTCAAAATGCATCAGCTGAAGACCAAAGAACAAGTTTGGTGTGTTTAACACAAGAGCAGCTTGAACAGATTTTGATGTCTGTAAAAGAAGGAACTAGAAGTCTTTCTGAAGTTCATAATGAAAAGCAAGAGGAAACGGGTAAGATGCATCACCCTGCAAAAGTGAAAAGGTCTTAAGATAGTTGAGTAAGTTTTGTATCATGGAAAATGTGAAAGCTTAACTGTGTGTTCATTATTTATAGCCGGTAGAGTTGTTGCTCTTAAAGGATCTCAGACAAAATACCATCTACTATAAAATTGCCTGCTGTTGTTAGAAAAAAAAGTATTTAACAGTAAAAAGTAAGCTTGAGAGTTCATGATGCATCTTCTCGCATTGTATCCCTCCTCTGGTTTCTGATCCAAGGCAAGTCTTTTATCATCAAGAACAAGAAACATTTCAATTACATAATTACTAGAGTCACCAAACTCTCAGCTCTTTGCCAAGAATTTTTACTATCTGTAGTGTTATAAAATAGTACGTGAAATTGTAACCTATACACCTTAGGCATACAAGATAGATTGAAAAGAGTTTTGCTAAATAGTGAAGAAATGGCAATTTTCTGCTCTTACTATTTACTCAATGCTGAAGAAAGTTTAAKAGACATTCATGAATCTGTCATGTATGTTTGCTACAATTTACTTAAATACTAAATATAAAAATAAATTCTGCTACAGCTACTGACAGGACATCAGAGGAAAACACTATCACAGTGCTCCAAAAAGCTGGTGAAGGTTCATCAGTTCCAGATGAAGCAAGTTCTGATTTAAGCAGGAAACAAGAAGTGTATCCACAACCAGGACAGAAAGCAGTTATGTATGTAGATCTGTACTGTTGATTATCTACAAAAACTGGCTGCACTAGAGATTCTTATTGTAATTTGTAATCATAGCAACAATCTCTTTAGTTAGCAATTAAGAAATAGCATGTAAACTTAAGAGATTGACTTTTAAGATAAAATATTTTTTCTACCCTCTTTTCCAGAAAGAATTCATGGAAACCTGCTGACATATTTAGTACCTTGGGTGAAAGAGAAGGAGATAAAGCCCTATTAGAACTTAAAAAGACCCAATGGAAGAAGGAATTAGGTACCTGTAAAATATAGAATATATATTTCTGCTCCGTTTCTTATGTTTAAGTAACAAGATGCCAAGCAACTTCGCATTTCCTAAGCTTTTTAAATCTACTTATATCACAGTTGTTACAAATCAGTAAACTATGTACTTTATCAGTCTCCAGGACTGAATTAAAATTGCTGAATTTCAAATTCTACTAAGATGAGAACATCAACATCACAATAGTCAGAAGCTGATATGAAAACAGAAAGAAATTATTTACTTACTGGGTTATTCCTGATAGTTTTCTCTCTTCCTGGATTGTCTGTAAACCTTCTCCACTTCTTCACAGAAGGACTGCCCAATTACCAGGATTCATCAGCCCTCCTGTCTGAAAGCAAAATCACCTTTAGACTAACTGGTCAGATAATTGTCACTTCATTTTGTAATCCAAAATCTTTTACAATCAGAATTGTAGGATAGACATGCACTGTTTTTCTTCTGAAATGCTGTTACCTGTGTACACTAGGAACTCTTACTAGAGTTTGCTTTTTGAAGATGAGCAGGTAGCTCTGAAGAAGAAACTGAAAGAAACTTTGGAGGGAGAGGTGACTGATTTCTGGAAAAGACCTGGCAGTTGTAAAACCTCTTCAGAGAAAATGGAAACCGCTCACCCAGATAAGGTAAGCTAGCAGTAAGCACAAAAGAACAGTCTCGGTAATTCCTGGTTGTATAATTACTTCCATTGTTTATTATTTTTCTTTAATACCTCTGTTTATATTTTAATAAAGCATGTCAATTTGATTTTTAATGTAACCAACCTTTTAAGGTCTGTCACTCAAACTGCTGTAAGCAAGATCAATATACTCACATGAAAAGACTTCTGCTACAAAATTGATTGCTATTAAATAGAGAGTATGGTTGTAGCTCCTGTCAGTAACTATAGTAAAAGCAAATTGCTTGTGTGGCCTATTCAGCAATCCCAGAAATTTCCCATTCTTTGAGCCATAAGAATTTGTCTTGCTCTACAGAAATACTAGAAACTAGATTCATAACTTCCAAGTTTTGTCTTAAGTTTCAATAAATAGCAGCTTTTACAAGTATAATTTATTACATGCTAAAGGATATTCTATACAAATAAAACTGGCAGCTACATAAGTCTTAAACCACAATGGTCACTSTATTTGCAGACAGTGTTTCCAGCTCATTCCATTGCTACTACTGATGAAAACTGTGTCTGTAGAACTATTTTAACCACAGAGGCTAATGAAGTTCCACTCAGTGTTTCAAGTGGTCCTGCTGGGCAGTGTTCTGATTTCAGTTCTTCTGACTTACCAGGGGTCAATTACACAGCACTTATGTTAGGGGTAAGATTTAAAATTGCATGCAGTTTCTTTTTCCTTTTTTTTATGATTTAACAGGAACATATCTGCTGTAGTTCTTTTAAGCCCAAATAATTCAGTAGACTTTCCTTTTGATTCTCTGGAGTACTGTGTCTGAATGAATTATCTCTAAATAACAACACTGAAGATGGCATTTTCAGGGCTGAGCTGTAGTATTAGAGGTGCCAGCTGCAGCATTACATAGTTTTTAAGCATAGATTAAAGAAATAGAGAAATGGGAACCTATTGGAAACAGAAGACTTGAAAATATATTCATTGGATACTATTCCAGATACAGTWTTCAACTTTTCCTAGTAGATACTCCTAAAAGGCCTGATTTTTGTCTGATAGCATTGAAAATTGCAAGTGCAGATGGAGTATAAAGTTTTTAAGTAATATGGATACATAAGTAGGAACAGAAGAAAGAAGATGGCATCTAGCATATACTGGATGCAGCTGATCACTACTAGAGACCATTGCTGAAACTGCCAGCAATGCAAACTGAGCAGTGAACTATAGCAAGCAGAAAGAGAAAAGTATTTTTATTCCCATTGTGTATAATTAAATATTTTTCAAGCTTGAACCATACCGAAAGATTAACTTAATTAGCAGCTTTGTTAAAACTGAAGCATTGTTATGGAACAGTCAGACAGTTGCCACAGTAACAAAGTTACATGCATTGTTTTTGTAAAATAGCAGCCCGGTTAGGTCTAATAATTGAATACAAAATTTTCTGCCTAGTTTTTCCTGTGCCCATACAGGGCACTAACATGGTGGAACAACTAAGTGACTATTATCTATCTTACCCTAGGAAGCTTCACCACAGGAACAACCTCTAAGTGCTATGAAGCACGAGCAACAGAAAGAGTGGTTGGAAGAGCTAGACAAACAGAAGGAAGAAGTTAAGCTACAAAAAGAAAAACTAATTATATCAAAGGTATCTGCAGATTAGAATGACTTTTTGGAGTAAGAAAAAGTCTTTCATACATCAGCTTTTCTGTCGTGTTCTACCACCCCAAGCCGTATCTCATATGATCCTTATAAAAAGTCCTTTTTTTCCTCTTTTCTTTTTTTCCTGTTTTTTAAGTAACTAGAGGTGTCAGAATTCAGCCAGTTCAAACAACTTGCTGTCATGTTTTGAAAGAGAAGACATTAAAAAAAAGTTCATTGGTATTCACTAATGAGGACTAATTAGGCTTTATTAGAAACACAGCTTCCTTACAGGTGATAATATTTGTAAGCAGTACACCACAGCTGAGATCTCTTGGTTACAAAAACTAGTTCTCTGCTCTCAAGAGTTTCTCAGAGGAAGCTCACCTGTAACTGTCCAATGATTTAATTGCCTAATCTATCCCATACGATTGTTTTTGTTTTCTCTCCAGGTCTCATTAACACTTTGTTTTGTTGCCCTCATAGCATCTGATTCAAATTGATTTTGTCACCTCTGAGACATAAGGATGACATTTTAGGCATAATGAACTAGTGACAAAATTGTTTTTATCTGTAAAATATCCAGGTTTTCAATATAAGTCTTCAGGACACTTCAAAAAAGCAGTCAGTTAATAACTCTYTCAGTATTTGGATGGCTAGGAACAGTCTGGCCTGTGTCTAATGTATAGAGAGCTTGCTGCACAGATGAAAGCATTGATGATATAACTTTTTTGTTTGTTTTTCCTCCCCTTAAGGGCTGGAGRCACTAAATTTTGAACGGTGTGGTAGCAGTGCTGACAACACCACTTTATAAAAATGAAATTTTTAGTAAATTAATAACATCATGACAGCTGAAAATAGCCAGTATACCTTTTACCCCAGAGGTTTTCATACAGGGGTTTATTTGCCAAACTTTGTATGCTTAAATACAAAGCCCTGCCAGAGTGTGGTCTGATGAAAAGGGCAGAGAACATTCTTCCTTTAGTCTGTCCTGAGAGGACTAGACAGAAAATTTCTGACTTGATTTCCTAACCAACTGTTTTTCTCTACTGTCAAACATCCATAAAACAAGGTTAGCTTCCTTTTCTGTGACTTTATGCTATAGTAACTTCTACAGATTTCCTTGCTTTTCGTAACTAGACTGGTATTCTTAGGGTCTTCATTCAGGTGACTGGAGGGTTTATTTTATATTTACCACTCCCTGCTGTCCACTACCATCTACTGTGTTCCACAATATTGCTAAGGAATAATCTCAGTTACCAAAATTTGCCTGAAATGAACATTCACAGCCTGTGGCCTTCTAAATTAAAGGCTAAGTTTTTTTACTTTCAGTTTAACCACTCACAAGTTTTCATACAGCAGTTAACTCATTGAAAAAGAAATACTTAATTTTAATTGCAGAATTTATCACACTAAAAGAGGACTTCCTTCTCTATGACCCTAAAAATCTTGTTGCCAATACTGATTACCTGTGTGCACACAACATCGGTCTTCCCATTACTCAAGCTGCTAAAGGAAGTGAACCTGTTTTGCAAATGGAGCTTTATAGCTGTGAAAGGAACCCAGGTGTGAAACATTTCATCATTAGTTGCCTTGTTTACTAATTAGATCTTCTTGCTGTTGTTTGCAATGACCACTGAGCCACCTGATGGCAATTTCATTTCTAACCTTTTCTAAAAAGGAAGTTTTAAGCATTTAATCGCATTTTCTTTGGTGTCCTCTTTTTGCGTGTGTGTTACACTCTTACCCCTTCTGCATATTATACCCCAGAATTACATAAGAATAGATTTCCCCCACATCTCTCATGTGGTCTTTCACTGAGTTATAAAAAGCAGAGTCAGAACTCAAGGAACAAGTGGGCAGAATCACTTGGATTCTTAGTACTTTGGGCCTTGGTGTTCTTGGCTATTTCAAAACAGGTGTAAAATTTTTTGACAGAAGGGAAATTTTGTTTGAAGGGAATTATGCCTCAGACCTTTAAGTGGATGTGTTAGTTTCTGTTTCACAGAAGGCAAATCTTGAAGGAATGATTCTGCAGGCCCTGCCCAGACAAAACAAACAAACAAAMAAAAAAACCCAGTCATTTTAGTCAGAAGACCAAAATCTTCTCTATATGTGTAGTAAAATTTGAGGTAAAATCATATTTTTTTTTCTGATAGTGGTATCTTAGAATGCTCAGTTGCCAACACTGAACCAAAAAAGTCCAGGTGGAGAAGGAAGAAAGGAGATTTAAATCTGAGATGTCACCTCTATAAAAATTCTAATTCTAATTCTTCCATTAACTAGTTTTTGTGCGTGTTTATTTGAGAATAATAGTTGGTGTGGATGGAAAAGATCCTGAAAAAGGGCTTACTTTATAACAGGCAGGCCTATCCAGCTGAAAATATGAAATAGGAGAAACAGGAGCATCTCTAGTATAACAGCAGGCCCAGAGTTAATACCTAATATGAGACAGTAAGTAGTCCCAAATCACAATAATCCTGCTACTCTCCAGAATCAAAATGCAGGCCAAGGTAAAAGATACCATTTGTTTGTGTCACTAGAGAGAGAATGTGGCCATAGCATGAGGGAGGGGAGTATGGCTGAGTGGCCAGCATGCTGATGGGTCAGTCAGGCAGTGTGCAGTATTGTTAGAAGAAATATGAAATTGTATAGTAATAGCAATTGAAAAGGCACTACTGAAAAGCCTGAATTCACACTAACTTTTTTATTTCAACTTTTTGATTAATTAATTTTTGCACTTCCTAGTTGCTGGAAAAATAGACATACTGAAAATRCAGTATTGATATGTTGTTGCTGATAAAGTATGTTGATCAGCAAAATAATTTCTGATTTGATTCATATTTTAACAACAGACTTAATGGCTTTGTTTTTTCCATTCAGGGAATTAAATCCTGTTTTATCGCTCAATAATACAGGTTTCAAATGTTCCAGTTGTACAATATGTGTATTGTCTGTTTTGTTAACYGTACTTTACATAATGGTAAACAATGTAATTGAGTCCATTTCTGTGTTTTGTTGTTTGTGTTTGTTTAGGCTGAAGAGCATGACAGATGGGCAGTGCATTTTGATTCTTTAAAGAACCACCTTGATACTAATGCACAACACCCCTTAAATGGAGTGTACAAAAAGCAGCCTGAAATTCTTTGCCCATCACCTGATCCTAAGGAGCTGACTGCTTTTATTCACCCTTTCTCACCTGCAGCTTTAGGCAACCTCATGCCCTCAAAGGTGGGAAATGACGAAAAAACGGCTAAAAACAGTCCTGTGGAGCATAGTCAAAAAGTCAGGTGAGCTTTGTAAGAATAATCATCTTCCCAGTCAATTAATTTCTTGTATCATCTCCTTAAAAATTAAAACATATTTGAAAAACATTCTGCAAATCTGTAAATGTTACTCATTTAAGGTTTTGCTAGTTTTAGAAATACTTTTCATTTTTTTTAGGAAGATACTGATGCTTCTATTGTTCATTAATAAAGTTTACTGCAAATGATATTACTTAGTTCTTTCTACAATTAATTTCATAATAGTAACTTTATAAAATCTGATATCCTGAGTATGAAAATATTACTTGAAATCTAGCTGAGATATGTGATTAAGAAAGGCTTTGGTTTTTTCCATTAAAAATTCATATTTTTTTGTTTATAGTTTCCTTCGTTCAATGACAGCTCTGCTAGATCCTGCCCAGATTGAAGAGAGAGACAGAAGGCGGCAGAAACAGTTAGAACACCAGGTAAATCTCTGTTTTAAACTCAACTGCTGTTTTAATGAAATGAGTGGATGAAAAGTAGTATTGTATCTTTAGAGATGTAGTATCTATAGAGCTGTAGTAGGGTTTGTGTGCATCTTTTCTCCATTTACACTGATATGAGACATACAGTCTGTGACTTCTAAAATTGTATATCTGTTTTACTGTCATATATACTACTTGACAGCATTCTAATTGTATGTAAATCTTCACTAAGATGTATTCAGGGCAAATTTAGGGCAGTCAGTCTTACACTCAAACTGAGTATTATATCTAAGTATTAGCTTACAATACATAAGCTAAAAATCAGAGCACCATTTCCTTACAAAAGCACCATACCACTACATAGAAAGCTACTTCCATTGTATCTTAGCATGTCACATTCCCACTACTCTTTTGAGCTGGTGATTTTTTAATGGAAACAGTAAGACAACTACTTATCTCGCGAGAAATAGAAAAAAAAAGAGCATTTGAAATAAATTTTACTTAGTAGAATATCTACTTCGTACATATTTAAATATGAATGTATGTGTGTGTTTTAATTTTACTTTTTTAATTATAATGCTAGAAAGCAATAATGGCTCAAGTAGAAGAAAAGCGGAAGAAGAAACAACTGGAAGAAGAGCAGAGGAAATGGGAAGAGCAAGAGGAGGAACAGCGTCTAGCACGAGAAAGAGAACTAATGCAGAAACAGTTTGAAGAAGATATGCTGAAGCAAAAACAAAAGGAAGTGGGTTTTTGCATTTTGTTTAGTGCAAATAAATGGCAACTTATTGACTTGTCTGTACTTAGTAAAAATTAGATATTGTGAATAGAGGTAAGACCCATGAGGTGGGTCACAAAAACTGCTGTGAAAAGTGGCATCGTATTTTAAATCTGTGAACGGTATTTTGCTCTGTCTCCATTAGAATAAGTGTAATTATTATGAAGTATGGAAATACCTTCAAAGTTTCAAAATGGTAATCAGACTTACAGTTACCGAACTCTGTGATAAAGGTAGTTTTTGAGAAGAATGATATAATTGTCAACTTTTTCTTCAGAAATTGTACTTGCTCATCTTTTTGAAAATTAAAACGATCTCTGTTTAGATATTTGAAGCAAATGTGTTTCCTCAGTCATTATACTTAAAATTAMATAATAATTAATAATTAGGATTTCRGACAAAGCTCTTGTCCTTGTCTCCCTTTTAGAGGGAGAAATGGATTACAAACAAGCAGACATTCAGTTGTCATTTAAAATAATGCAGAAATGTGATCAGTAGTTTTACATACAAAAAAAACGACACATTCGGAAGTATGTGATCAGCCTTGTAAGCTGATGATTTGAAGATGCTTGAGTACCTTGAGTAGTAACTGATAGAGAGTGATTTTACTCTGGATTAAATATTTTTTCAGAATATTTTTTTTGAAAAGTCATTAAAAAAACAAAAATCCAGGGCAAGTTCTAAGGTTAACTTCACAAAGTTCTAGATGCACATTTTAAACTGACAGTAACTTTCTTGACCTGTGAGTGCATTTTTTTGCATTTTAATACATTCTTGCTCCTTACAGAAGGATCTGTACAAAGGGCAGAACAGAGGCTCAGGGCTCATCTSATGTTTTACTTTCCCTTTTGGCACAGTAGCAGCTTTTGGTGTTTTTTTCCTTTCTAGAACAGTAGAAGAATTCTGTGTTGCTGGACAGTGATGCAGCCTCCCCTAGAACTGCAGCAGTACTGGATCAGTGATTTCTCTGAATTTGCTGGAGGGAGAGATGTACCCTCTGCCTGTAGATAGTAGAAGAAATGGCTAAAACSTGGGGAAGCCCAGTCTTTGCCTGTGACAGCTCAGCTCCTTCAGAATGCATCCAGCTCTCAACACTGCAAATGCAGTAGGGAGTGGGGATAAGATGGCAGTGAAGTTTTTGTAGGGGAATAACTGCAGAGAGAAGGAAAGCTCGGAAAGGWGGTTTTCCTTGGCCCAGACTTCTGAACCTTAAACCTATAGTCTAAAATGAGAAGCCTCAGATTAAGGGATATTTTGCCTTTT
This sequence comes from Nothoprocta perdicaria, assembly GCF_003342845.1. Taxonomy (NCBI): domain Eukaryota; kingdom Metazoa; phylum Chordata; class Aves; order Tinamiformes; family Tinamidae; genus Nothoprocta; species Nothoprocta perdicaria. The sequence continues at coordinate 527,637 of NW_020454760.1, forward strand.
TTAGGGAGACTTCCACTGTCTCCTTCCTGTGGACACAGGAGGAAGGAGATAAAATACTTAATCCTGGCTTCTTTTATTCAAAGCACATTGTATAAGAAATAAGAATAYATGTAAACCTGAGGGATTATGTGGAGATGGTTTAGCCCTGTTTATCTTACTCTCAGAATAAATAATTGTATATTTTTTATTACAGGAAATCATGACTCTTAAAACAAATGAGCTCTATCAGACAATGCAGAAAGCTCAGGAATTAGCACAGAGATTAAAACAAGAACAGCGCATTCGAGACTTGGCACAAAAAGGACATGACATTTCAAAACTCCAGAAGAATTTTGGCAGTGGCAAGTACCAACCTTTTTATATTCAGTTTGCCTTTTGACATCGGCACGGACATTGTCTCGTTTGTTTGTTTGCTTTTGTTGTTACTGGTCGTTTTTGCCAGTCATGAAGTCTACATTCATATTAGGACCAGAAAGTGCTCCTTTGCTTCAGGAATCAAATTTCATTTCAGCTTATTTAAAGAGTCTTCCATGTTAACTGAGAATATGGTAACTTACTAAGCCTCAAATGATACTTTCTCTAAGGGAAGAATAAAAGAGTATTACCAGAAATGCATATGCAATTCTCTGACTCAAGTCATGTCAACTTGGTTTTCAACAAACAAGAACAAGAGCAGGAGCTGAATCATAGTTCTGTCTATTGCTTTGAATTCAAAGACCACAATAGTATGATAACTTGATAACATGGTTTAAATATATATTTCTAATTTTCTAATGTATTTATTTTTAGGTGATACTGTGTTTGAAAATTGTAATACTGGTATTTCACATCAAAGTCACAATTTTTCTAATGACATTAACTGTAAGTGTGATCAGCAGACTTCTCCTCGGAAGGACACTGCTGTACAAACAGGTATACAGCCCTTAAATTTAGTTAATAAATAAAATAATAATTTTAATAATAAAAGCATGTTGGTTAACTTTAGCTATAGACCGCTGTCAGAATGGTATAAAACTAAAAAGGAATAATTGGACAAAGGCATGTTAGATTATCACAAGTAAAATATTCTTGCAATTTCACTCAATATTGAGATAGAAATGTTGGCAAAGAGCTTTTTGGATTTGTGAAAAATGCTTGCACAGTGGCTTGCTCACGCTGCTCACAGTCTAAATTCATGGTACACTTATGTAGTTGTTACTTAGCTGTTACAAATTAAAATCAGCCAGTCTGATTCTGGCTTTCAGTCTCATCCACAAGTCATGCAGAACTAAATTCTTGAGGCACTTGAGCATATATTGTTAATACTCTTTAGTCACATGCTTAAGTAACATGCTATAGTATCTAGTAGAGTTGGGCTCCTAATGAATCCTTAGGTATGTTAGAAGAAACATTGCCAATAAATGCAAAATGAGAAAACAGAAAAGCTGAGATGTGCCATTCAAACAGGTACAAAAGCTGCCTGCAGTTGCTGTGAACCCCCCGGGATGCTGCGGGTGCGTCTGAGCAGGCTGCCGCGCAGGCTTCATCCTCATCACGTGTCACAGCACCCACATCAGTGTGATCTGCATCTATTAATGCTATAGATGGAGTCTGTAAGAGCAGGCCTAACACAAACGTTCAGTCACTTAATGCCTTGTATTTAGAAGTGAAATGATTTTATTTACTTCTCGTCAYTTGAGAAGTGAAAGCCTTGCTTGATGGCTGTTTGCCTGAGCAAATTGCTTGAGCAAATGGTGCTGATCTCTATTGGAAGACAAAGATTGGGAAAATAAGTTATTCGCAGTACCGTTGTGAATATAACCAAACCATTAAATAATTAAATAGAAGCTGTAGTTTGTTCTTTATTGGCTACTGAGGTAGAAACCAAACTCTACATTTTAAGATAATGTAGTTTCCCCCTACTTAAATTTTGTTTGCGCTGAGTTGATTTTGTTCTGCATTTTTTTCTGAATATTTTGTTTTCTTCTGCTTCACTTTGCAAATAATAAAAAACATTGTAAGCTTGTAACAGTCATTTTTGAATACACTCCGTAAGTAAGGATAGATATGCAGACAGAAGTCAAAGAAGTCATTTGAATAGCTTATATAAGAATTAAAATGCATTTTTTTTAGATGACTTTATTATGTCAACATATGCTGCATCAGCTGAGGAAAGAACCAAGTGTTGCGGGTCACCTGATATTTCCATAGAATATAAAGAAACATCTAACAGCAAAAAATGCCATAAGGAAATGCACTGTAGAGATAAAAATAAAATTGCAGAAAAGGAGAATGATGGCATTTACAACGATCTATATGAACAATTTGCAAGAAAAGAAAGACAAGCTAAATCTGTGGAAAAATGTGGCAAAAGACCTGACTGGAATATAAACAAACCTGGAAAAAGATACATTCCAGCATCAGAAAGATACCCTAAACAGCTACAGAAACAAAGGGAAGAAAACAAAGTAAGACGACAAATGGARCTGCTTCAGTTGGTAGAAAGAAATACCCCTGGGAATCTCTGCCAAAAGAAGGGCAGCTCTTCGGAGAGGTCTCCTTCCCCTCACCAGGAAATGAGCAGGAAGAATAAGGGACAGGCAGTCCACAAGGTAACTTTGTATCTGCCACCAGTCAAGGGCATTTTTAAGACTCGTCTCGCTCGGTTCTGTCTGGACAGGATATTCAGTTATTATTGGGCTTTGGTAAAGAGTATTAGAGTATTAGAGCAGTATTTGAAAGTCAGTATTAGAGCACTGTTTGAAAGTCATGATCAGAAGAACAGATACTTTTTTTTTTCCCGACTAACGTTTTGATGTTGTTTCAGTTCTCCAAGGTGTTTATTCTCTAACTTATTTATCATTGATTCAGTTATCATTGATCCATTATATAAAGTGGGTTTGTCATTGAAAGTGATGCATGGGATATAATGATACCACCGACTTGCCCTTTTCTGCCCTGTAAATATTTTGCTCTGGTGATAGTTATGTATAGCAATATGGTCATTTTAAGGAAAAAGTACCACTGAGGATGCAGTAAGCAGTGTAGCCTATGGCTGGATTAAAAAATTACACTTAAAGAAAACACTTAACAAATGGATTTCTCACTGTGTGTGTACGTGTGTTTGTACATGGCCATACGGCACCTCACTCGCACTTTCCAGTGCAAAGGTCTTATATAGGAGAGGAAAGCCACTCCAGGCCTGTTCAGCCACTTTGTACTGCACTACCTAAATGTGTTTTAGAAGCTGTTGGTATAAAAAACTGTATGTGCACTAGGTGTTCATGTAGGTGTTCTTAAGGATGTGAAGAATTTATTTGTTAAACTGAATTTGTTGGCTTACTTGAGGTTATATATACACTTTCCAGTTTTATTCTTGAAAGATATAAGAATTCTGTATGCCAGAGATGGGCAATAAGTGTTAAGCAGAACAGTATGATAATTAAAGATTGTCTGATACTGTAGAAAGCACGAGCTATATTAATATTTTTTCACTTGCAAGTAAAAACTGCTACCTACCTTACCTAGAATAAGGGCTTCTCCTTTAATAATAATTATCTTGGATTGAACCTTTCAGGTTTATAAATGCAGCTTTCTAAAGACCTTGGAAAATAGATCAAATATTTTTCATTGTGCTGTTGTAGACATAGGAAATAAAAGCAAATTTTTAACCCTCTGTAATCAGTTCCATTCAGTTCATAGATACTACAAATAAGTCTTAGTGCAACCTTTGATAAATATATGMTGAGCTCAGATCAAACAGTCCTAGAATTTCAAAACAAACTTTTCTGGAAAAATGAAAATGCTTAACATAAAATATGAAGCTATTTATCCTACTTTGGTCTATTTTTATTTTCTTCTAGGAAGAACAATTACATAACAATCATTTGAATGAAGAAAGGTAGGTTAACACCCTGCATCAATGAAATGCATCACTCTTAGTGAAAGCGATCTTTTTTATATTCTCTCTTAAAGAATTTGGATGCACCTGATGATTGTCTAGTATTAGAAATACACAGTGGTCAAAAATGCAGTCCTCTGAGTACTACCTGTCTATACTGCTAAAAAAAATTAATCATGTTACTTATTTTTTCACGTATACACATTTACACATCACATATTTTTTCTTTTTAATTGAAATTCTGTCACACAGATCTGAATCGCCACCTGTTCCAGCAGTTAAGAACAGATTACATCAAGGACAGCAAAAGCAGATACATACTTCTAATTTCCTGGTGCTTAACAATAGCAGTAGAAGAGACACAAGTACCCACGTGGACACACAGCAGAGGAGATCCCCTGCTCCGCTTCCGGGCCCTGGGAGGCCTCCCTCTTCACACTTCGTTCCCTACGTTCGAACAGACGAGGTTTATTATCTTGATCCAGCCGCACCGGTGACGAGACCTTCGACACATGAGCCCCAGTATCAACAGTTTAATGGTATTGCCATGTATTGTCAACTGCTTCATGTAGAAGAGAAGAAAGGTTATCATTGGCACTTAGTTTTGAGTGCTACAGTTTGTTCAATTTGGTATTTGTTTTTACTGAATTCTACAGTAACCCAGATGTGGCACAACACCATGAAGAAAGCTTATGCATTGCAGTTTTATAGTCTGTATTAAAAAAGAATAATTAAAAAAATTAGTGATTGTAATGTAATAAACATATATTTTCACAAGCTATTATTACTACTTCTGAATTAAAACCCAATTGATAAAAAGTATTACTAATTTATTTGGTATATATTTACTTCTAGATTCTTACCCAGCATCACGGCAGATACTTAGCTCTGATCACGTTAGAGATCCTCTTCTGAATCCTGATGTGATTAAAATCAGAGAGAGACAACAAGCAATTCTCAAAGGATTRTCAGAATTACGCCAGGTAAGTTACTGAACAAACATGAATGTTTTAACATACTTAAGTCATAATGAACATTGCAAACTACTAGGTATGAGCATTAACCTTCCATTCATTTCCCATCTTAGTGATATGTTTTGGCACTTTCTTCTGTTTTTCCTTTTACCTTTAATTTTGCTTTTCATGTGTTAGGTCCAGCTTCAGACTCTCCTTAGCTACCTATGAGACTGTGAAGCATGTGAGAAAACTGATACCAAGAGGAATGGCTTTATTAGTCTCCATGTATTGCTAATTAGAGTTGCTTATAATACAGATATTTCAATTTCAAGAGAAGAAGAAATTGTGAACCTTGTACTAGAGCCTTTGTTAACAGAAGGGCACTTCACGAGCGCTAGTCATGACAGAGCTATGCAGCAGCTGCAGAATAGTAAAAGGGCTGGTGCTCATGCATTGATTCTGGAAAAATATTCTACTTGACACATTTGGAATGTGAACAACTATAAAATCCTTCTAAGATAGCTGTCCCTTTGCTCATGTTTAAAAATGTACATTTATGTTTAAAAAGTAACAGCAAAGCATGGCCCACAGCAAAATCAGACTGCAGATCTAAATCAGCAGATGAATTTCAGGGACCATTTCTTTAAAGCTGCTATGGCCTGAGGGAGAATTGCAAGACAGAACAGGAAAATTTTTTTAAGCTTGCATTTCTTTATGAAGAACATTCAAAATTCAAACACATCATTATGTTCTTTGTTTTTTGAATGGCTCTAAACTAAAAGCAGTGTTTTACTAGTAGTGCCATTTTTCTATGCTCCTAGGCAATAACTTGCATAACTGATCTAAATAAAAGGAAGAAAGTCTGACAGGCTTCAGTGTAACAGAACAACCAGTGATTAAGTGTCATAGTTACCTGCAGAGCTTTAGGAAGACACAKTTGTGCTGCACACACCGAATACTTCAGGAGTAGGGGAATTCTTTGCACAATGAAGGATTGTGGTTCTCCTCGAGATGAAGTCACATCACATAGTGATGGCCTGGTTAAGCTGTAAGTCAAAAGTCAAAAGAAAAAAAAAAAGTAATACAAGATGTAATGCGTTTTTAGTCTTTGAAGCACACATTCAGAGTGACGGATGAATACAGTCAGGGTGTTCCAGTAACATCCTAGCTAGCCCACAGACACCACAGAGGAAGAGTGGACTACAGATGAGGAATAAAAAGCCTCCACATTCTTGTCCACCGCCACCAAAGGAAGAGAGATGGTGTCAGAGCAGCAGTTACAGCGACATCACCCTTTGTCTTGACTGCTGCCGTGAAATATTTTCCTGGGTTTCATGCGATAGCAGTAACAGAAACTACAACAGACTTATTTTCCTCACTTAAATAAAAAATAGTCAGTGGAACAAATGCAAATTTCCTCACATAGTTTCCTCACACAAGTTTCCACCCACAGGCCAGCAACRTGCAAAGAAAGACCTCACTGCTTGTCCCTGTCTATCTTCTTTATCTTAGTTTTGTCTAGGCAGATCTTACCACCTTTACAAACCATGTGAACAGAAATTTGTTCAGGCTTTCATTTCATTTTAATGGTTTCTGGTTATTTGTCTCATCTGAATCATTATACTGCTGAATCATTTAATTTAGGGCAAAATTTATTACCTACCTGCCTTTGTGTTGTAACTTGTAATTTCACAAACCATTCTATAACATTGTCAAAAGGACACTGATCYATTAACACAGTAAATAGCAGTTGATGTTGATAGCCTAAGAAAGCAATTCATCAAGTCATTGAAAGCAAGCAGCTGGTGCACTTGGAATGACACAAAATTAAGTGCATCAGGCATCTTTGCCAACTGAAACCAGCTGAGTAAAATCTTGCTCCATTTTTGTCTTACTGAAAATACGTCAAAGTTGTAGGAGCACCTGCAAGCTGCTCATCTCTAAGAAAGGAGGAATACTATAGTAATTCTTACATTCTTATCAGCAAACTACTCCTGACTGTACCAAAASGGAGGGAGACAAAGGACCATACACCTGATCTTGTTAACTGCAGAGAAGAGGATCACATCTCACAGCCAAGGATAATTCCATCTTATTCATGGTTTACTCATTGCACTGTTCTTTTAAAACACATTAGTAAAGCAGAAAACTTTTATTTATAGCAACATAATGAGATTTTTCCCTCTGTTGTAGTTCAGATGGTAATGCTGCCCGTTATGAACTGCTGCTTTATGAGTTTAGGCTTGGCTTTTATTTAAAAATCACTTTGTAGCTTCACAGAGCAGTTGGGATCTGCTCTATCCCAAATAAGTAACTTAACAGAAAGAGCACATTGCTCTCACTTATATCCCTGGAAACATTAGCACAGGCTTCCACTTTGTAACACAAGTCTTTTGCAAAGACAGGAAGTCTTGACAGCTCCTTGTCTTCTGAATGGATTGTGTTGTATTAGGTAAGTTGCACACTGAAAAAAGTTGTGAGCCTTATGCAGTGTTTTCAGTGGTTGAAACAGTGACACTGTTAGCTGAGGCTGCAGGAGGAAGGCAGAACATTCATATTTACATTCCCTTGATTTCAGGGCCTCTTGCAGAAACAGAAGGAGTTGGAGACTAACTTAATTCCACCTATCGCTCAAGAAGAGAACTTTATTTCACCATTTTAAAAGGTATACACAATTTATTTATGTAAAGGCAGAGCACCTAATAAATTTTGAATGATTTCTTTTTTTTCAAAATATTTTAACTTATTATGGGAATTTTGACAGGCTACAGGGTCATGTTGTGTTTCAGATTGACAATAGTTTAAACAAGCAATGAGTTCTGTGTTTAGAGTATCCTTTAGGCTTTTCAGAGTAAAAAGCACTGACATGTTTGTTTTTAATAGGACTGCAAGTATTTGTATTTTGATAAATAAAAAGAATGAAGATGTGTTTTGAAAGGCTGGGGTAGTGTTTTTTTTTTATATTTTTACCTATATGCCATTGCTTCTGCATTAGTTATTCAGACAGCTTTTAGACTTAGACAGTATGTCTTTTAACTCAAGTAATCTGGCTTCTAAGTCCACCAAAATATGAATTAACTGAATTGAACTTTATTTTTCTTCTCAACTGAAGCAGTACAGCACCCACTTAACACTGCACTGGCCTGCAACCAAGGCAGCAGAACTCCGTTTAAGAAAGCTTAAAAACAAAGTCCGACCAGGTCAGTGTTCAAATCTTCCCAACTTGGCTGAAGGTTATTTTGGATTCATTTAGTTTTCCAAAGATAACTTTAGGTAAAAGCATTTCTCTTCTAGATAACTGCAGAAGACCTGACGTCACGTTAATTGATCTCTGCTTCAGTGTATTTTCAAAATGCCACAGAGCTCCTGCTTCCCAGCAGCAGCTGCTTCTACACATAGCCTGAACACAATGATAAATCACAAAATAAAACTTTAAAGGTAAAACCTTCAACTCGAGGGACTTTGTTTTTGTTTTTAAAGCTACCACCTTCCCAACAGTATTTGTCCTAAATAAAAATGGCAACATACAAGTTTTAAGAATCATACTGATGATTTTGAAATAAGCATGAAACATCAGATATTAAACACACAACTTTGCTGTTCATGACAAAGTTTGTGTATACTTTATGTATTTTGAAAACAGTATAAAAACACAGACAATGCAAATTGTTAACAAGTCCCTTGTGCATTAAGAGTTTATTTTTGTAATGGAACTGCACCATTGGTTATTCTAATTGAGGTATTTAGCCAAAATCCAGTATATATTCATTAAAATAACTACACTGCCTTATAGTATGTAAAAACATTTGTACAAAATTTGTGTCAAATGTCAAATAAATACATAAATTTTGATACTCATGTAAAGAAAAGGGATTTGGATACTATTACAGTTTTAAAAAATTCCTGTTTCACATATTTTAGGCAAACATTCAGTTTTACATTAGAACAGACTTCAAACTGAAGCCCAGATAAGTACAGATAAAATACAAATGTAGAAACTTAAAAGTGCCAACAAACAAGATAATTCAAGTACAATAAATGTTAAAAAATATATATATTTATTTCAGTTTTCAGATGCTTTCAACAAGTACAGGCTGTCATGATTTAAATAAGACAAGAAAACATACGAGATAAAGGACAAGAAACATTTTGTTCCAGAATAAAATAGAAATTGTTAATCCACAATTTTAAAAACAGAAAAGTCCACAGCAACTTATAAAAAGAGACTTGTGAATTTATTTCTGTTTTGAATATGGCCCGGAAGAGTCACAATTTCTATCCCAGCTACCAGGCAATGATGATTTTTCCATGTCCATGTTCTGACTGTAATCAGATAGAAAATAACTGCCCTCTTCGTGGTTTTGACTCGTAGAGATTGGGTATGTTGTTCCCAGAAAAGTCTGATGAGTGAGTACATTAAAGTGAGTGAATTGATGCGACATGTTTAACTGTCTGCTATAAACTTGGAAGTTATTGAAAGGAACTTGTTCAACTGAATTGTGTTTTTCTCCTTCAGCAGAGCATGTTGTAGAAACTGGTGTAATTGGTAGTATCCCTTCCAAGTCAATTTTGGAAGTCTTTTCCATCAAACCAGTTTGTGCTGCAGGAGATACCTCTGTAACAGATACGCAGCTCCCTTTTGAAACTACTCCCTTGGCCTCCCTCTGCAAAGCTTCGAAATGAGTATCATACTTAGAGGCATCATTGCAGATTTCTATTTGTGATGTTTCATCCCCTGAATCCAGAGACATGTCCTCCTCATCCTTTTCATCGTTTGCTACAAGAACTACATTAAAAAAAGAGAGAAGTCCTATTCTACTGAAATACAARCTTTTATTAGAAAAGCTATACACTACTCACAGAGTGTTACGCTTCGGGTCTGTAAGTCCAATATCAYTTAAGTCTTGGTCTTCTGCACTCTTGTTCACTTACTCAACAAACACACTTAACCCTCTGTGTGAGTGTCCAGTTACTCCGATGCTAAAAGCTTCTGCGCATTGTGTTCATGTTTAGTGTTGGGAAATCCCAACTCCCAGCTCCAAAGGGGTTAATGTCAAAACAGCATCTAAAGTTATACAGTAGGTCAGTATTTGATCAGACAATTAAAGGAGTACAATTACTGACATTTCAGTCCTCAGTTTCTAAAACACTATGATCAAGCTTATCTTTTCCTGTTAACAGAGTGGAATGCCGCTTTGGCACTCGTCTACTTTCTCGGATACCATATTAGCCTGCAGTTAGGTATTTAAGATCTCTTTTGGCACACCATCCCAGCTGCGTTCCCCATCTCTTAAAGTAGAAAAACAGTAGCTTGAGAGTTGGGTTTTCCTTGCCCTCTGTAGTGTTCTTTTACAGGAATAGTAAAGCCACACTATTTCAAAGACCTCTACCCCACACATCTACATAGAGGGGAAAAAAGCTTAAGTGCTTGGAGTATTACCTGATTGTCTTTCGTGAACATCAGAGGGAGGGAGGCTGTTCTCTTCAGTTACTGAGTTGTGATATCCAACAAGACTGTCAAAATTTTGCATGAAGTCATCCACAGCTGCAACTACTATTCCATTGTCAGCGTAACTACAAAGTGTTTTGAGGTTCTTCTCTAAATATGTAGAAGGAGATTATATATTAGTATGTGCCACCTGGTATTCAGGAAGGAAGCAAAGTTTCCATATTTTATTTTTTACCTGTTAAGAAGACAACATGTCTCTGTTGTAAATTTTGGGCCTGGAGCCTGATAAGACAGTCTAATTCTGGAGCATTTCGAGTCTGAGAATCACAATTATGGTAAGACAGAATTTCAACCAAGTGCTTCTTTTGATAGGTATTCAAAAGCGTCAGCAGACTCAGGGCATTAGCATTCATTCTGGAATAGAAACCCATTATTTAAGAGGTACTTAATTTAAGGTTAGTCTTAAATGTAAATCAAGAGATGAAAATAACACTGACCTCTGTTTAATTGGMTTTTTTAGAACATAATTTAAAACCAGAATCATTTTATCAATTGGTATTTGAAGAACACTCCTTACCTCCCCAGCTCTTTAAGTTTTTTATGTATCTTGCAGTGGACTTTCCACTGCCATTTTCCATCGGGGGTATTGAGATCCTCAAGAAACTTTAAGAACTCTTTTAGTTTATCTGTTTTGGAAATATTTGAAATAGAAGTTAAATTTTGTGGTACACAAGTCAAAAATACTACTACAGTACATACATGAAAACTTTTTATCAGTTACTGTCTTTAGTAGTTACACAGCCATGAACATGATCCCCAATATTTTAGGTTTTCTTCTTCCTAGCAGATAAGTTGTTGACCATATTCCAAAACCGAGTCCATTTTTTTTTTTGTAGGTGAGACCCATACCTACATAGGTGAGACCACTGGTGACTACTTACATCAAAGCTGAATTCTACCATGCATGATCTGTGTGGCTAATACCAGCTTCTTGGAAATCACCCTTCCATTTTAAAGTGAAAAAATGTAGTTTTTCCAGTATTCTTGGCTAGATTATTTGTGGATTGAGTAACAAAGAATAAAAGGTTGCTATGCAGAATTACATAGTCTAACACAGAAAGACAAGATCAGATTGTTTAATAATTATCACAGTCTCTTGGGCTCACATGATCTCCAGAAATGTTCTCCAGAACAAAGGTCAGTCAGTGAGGTAAGAAAGACAGAACTAGCTCTACAAAACACACTTGCAATACCATCTCTGAGAACTATGTGACTGGGAACTTATTTCTTCAGTCCTCTGAATAGAGCCTCTTTCTCAAAGACTGAAATTGAAACTTAAAAAGTTAAGGCAAAAAATACACATGCACTGCCAGCCCCCGACACTTACCTACTGTGATGGACTCTGGATTAAGGACAGATCCATCTGAGACAATAAAACCACCAGACACAAACAATTCATTGTAAGTGTGATTTTTCACATCATCCAAGCTATCAACACCCGCAAAGCTGACACATGAAAGCCTCTTCAAAGTTACCAAGCCAGGTATCTGTTTAAGAATGTTTCAAATCACAGATGTGTAAGCAAGGAAAATAAAATAAATACATCATAAAAGAAAACTGAAGAATTTTCCTCTGCTACCTAAAGTATCAAACACTAAGCATCAAACTTCAAAATATATTTTCTGAGTTACTATTTTGGACCTTCCGTCCAATGTATGTATATAACCCTGGGATGTCAGGAATACCTGGGTATTTGTATCATTTGACAGCTGCCTTCACTTGCCACTAGAGCATCACATAACTAGACGCAAAACTATTCCAGCCGCTATACAACTCTATACATTGGCATAATTTATAAGAATAAATATGCATTAAAACATGTATTTGAAGGCAGATAACGTTGTCATGATGTAGCATGGCACTAGATACTGTCACTATTAATTTTGTTTTCCAGAAGGCAGCTAAACATGGGTCTTCTTTAAACACTATGAGAAAATAACCTTATTCACAGTGAGCTCTTCTTACTATATTTTAACAGGCATTCTCTACAGCACTCCTTTATTTATGTAAATTACCTTATGGATGAGGTTGGCAATATCTTCATTTTGAATAATTATCAACAGTTTATCTAGCGCAGCTCTTCTTTTAAGGAACTGCTCTGGGTGGCTCTCTGTATTGCCTAGTTTTGTCAGATACTCCTGCACCACAGACAGTAAGTTGGTGAAGAAGCAAAGAGGCAGTTAGACCAAAACAACCCCACAAGTTTCATGCAGTTATTCCCATGACCCTGGTAAATAAATTTCCCATTCAAATGCAACTCAGTGACTGCTTTTCTTGTCTACCAGAAACATTAGCAAGAAATATATAGTGATACAAAAATAGGCCACTTTAAGCAAGTCCTCCTCACAGAGCATCACATTAAGGGGCCCTTGGCAGCCTACCAAACCTGCACCAGTTCTCAAGTAAACACAAAAGTTATTATCATTTCACTTGCAACATTAATCTTATATATTTAAATATGTAAAGAAAGCAATTTCACTTGCAACTTTAATCTTATATATTTAAATATGTAAAGTAACCTCTATAAATTACCAAAAACCCTTAATTAGGAAAGAAGGCAAGACATATATATATATGTAATACATGTATATATGTATATAAGTAAGACTAGCCTGAAATCTCAAGAAATGAAACAGGAGAGCCTATTTGGGCAATTCAATCAAAAAATCTTCTTTTGAAGCAAATTTCTAACCATGTCTGCAAGTCCAATTTTGTGCTTTCTGGTTTGAAACACCCTGCACACTCTTATATTTTAACATGCATTTAGGACGCACCGGAACATATTTACCTTGATTTCTTTGCAAAGTGTGCTTTCCTCCTCTTCATGAATGTAAAATTTCACAGTGTTTTTCTGTACATCTTTAATAATTTTGACCAAACTGTTAAATACTTCAGGTTTTAATTGGCTTATAAAATCAGAAAAGGCTGGTTGCGTTGAAATGCTCAAGTTCTCTGGGGATTTCTCGGTCTTTTCTCGTGGCTCTATCAGATCACCACTGGAAGATGTCTGATCAGACGTCAACTCATCCTCTAGTCCGGCATTCACGTGATCCAATTCCTCTTTCACTAAGGGCAAGCCTGATGAACACTGCTCACCAGTACCTGGATCCTCCTCATTACCGCACACCGGTTCTGATGGCAACGCGGTGTCCGAGTCCCTGCCAGGCGGCAGCGGCAGTGCAGGGGCAGGAACCACGTCTGCCGACTCGGGACTGCCGGATGCTGCTGGGGGATGCCTGCTGCATGAAGAGGACAAAATAACACTATTCAGCTTATCGCTCAGTCTCTCTATATATTCTTGGACAGAAACCTCTGCAGCCTGTAAACATAAGTATTCAGAAAGTCTCGTTATCCTCTCTTGAGCCGAGAAGACTGGTGTGGACATCCCACTGACATACGCAATATTCTTTTGCTGCAGAATTTCCTGAATCTTTCTTGAAAAGAGATTATATTCTTCTAATAGTGTAGTCTCTATTATTGCACTTATGGAATGCTTAGCAGTAGAAGGCTGATCCGGGAGCCCACTCTGATCTTCAAGTGTTTCCACTTGTCCTGTGTAAAGCTCATCTTCTACTGTCTCCTTCTGTGGGTCTTCAAACGCAGAATATGAGAACTGATAATCAGAACTTCTCTGTCTATTTATTACCCGGGGGTCATTAGGAAAGGCATCCTTCGGTGGTAAATACACTGGTGATTCTTCTGGTGATTTCAGACCTACAGAGAGAGAATCAATCATTACCATCTCATATTTGAAAAACAGACTATAATATGCGACTGATAAGATAAAAACACCAAAATGCAGTTTTCARATGGTACTAGTCCCACCCCCAATCAACTTCAGTACAAAAATCAAGTGTTACTGACAGCTGATGGTGAGAATCTAGAAAAACTCTCATACCATAAAGCAACAAATTCAAAGTTTGCTCAGAAAAGCAGAATGCAAGCAATTCTTCCAGAGACAGCTGATTAACCACAATAGCAGGGTGACTTCATTTAGCTACTAGCCAGTAATCCTGTGACGCCCAGGAAGTATTTAGCCACACACCACCTTGCAGAATTAAGCTGCAGATTTAAAATCCTGTTTGTCCAATYTCACAATTCAGAACAGAAGCTTTTTGCATAAAAAGGTTTGATACAAATCTTAATTATTGATCCACAGTATGCTGTAACCTCAGAGATCATTTCTGCAAGTTTCTTTACCATCTACATTCAAATCTTTGTTGAATTTGCTTAAAAACAAATCACACAATGATCTTCATACTGTGAAGAGAGATATTTAAGAGATATTCAGATATTTCAGATATATAAAGGTATTTCTGCATATATCTGGTTCATAAATATTTTACTTAAGGGAAGGAATCTGCCACTAGGAAGATTCCCTTTTGGGGCCCACAGTGGCAGCTTGTGGACATTTTATGTCACTAAAGAGAAATCAAAAATGTGATGTCATATTAATTTCTTCTTTTTTTTTTTTTTTTTTTTTTTAAGAAAAACTAAGGGCTTTTCTTTCATCCTCCAAAATAGCTTCTTTACATCAAATAAATTTGTAGGTTTCTTTAAAAGCAGAGTTAAAGCAGGTCATTCCAATTAGTTCCATTTATTTTATTTGGAATCTGGTTTTCTGTTGCTGTCCTTCACTGCTGACCCATACCTTTTGCATACTCGAGCATTCTAGCTGTAAAAAACTTGAAAGAACTGAGCACCTAAGAGTAATGTTAATGGAGTAAACTCAGTTTAATCTACTTAGAAAYACAGGGTACTTAAGAATAGATTATGTTCCTCATTCTTCTCGAGCTGCATGACACTTACAAGCTCCATCACTATTGTTCTCAAGAAATACTGTACTATTGTACTTAGGACAATAGCATACTCATCTATTTTTGACTATATTCTTCTTTAGTCATTCCTGGCCTAACCAGGTATGTCAGACAAGTTAGAAAATGAAAACCTGAACACAATCTTGGAAAGAAAGGCTATTTCACAGCTGCCAAAGAAAGCTACTGTCCTTGCAGACTTARAATCAAATTTTTCAAGGCTTTTAAATGAGGTCACTTTGCAGTGACTCCAGAGAGAGAGAGAGCTCTTGGGCGTGTTTATTTTGAAATCAGAAACTCAAATAACCCCTGACAAAAAAGCTTAGAGCATTCTGTTTCTTAGTATGCAAGATGAATGTCATCAAGTTTATTACTGCATTAATCTCCTCTTATATGACAAGGAAGAACATGCAAGAACAAATACAGGAGTGAATGTCTGAAGCCAAAGATCACTCGCAAGCCTCTGCTGGGACATGCAAGCACAACCTACCTTTTAGAAGCATGGCGTAGGTTTGCTTGCTACTGTCAGAAGTTTAGACCACGTAAGCATGAAACAATGAGCCCGGATGAGTTGACGACCTATCAACGACTCTCCTCTGACCTTTTCTGAGGTGGTAATCAGGGGAGCAACAAGATAAGGCCCCCCATCAAGCCAAAAACTACCAAGAGTTAAGTTCTCAGAATGAGTTCAGCTGAATATGACCTCTGTGTTAGAAGTAAAATACACTTCTGTTTAAAAAAAAAGATGAAAAAAAGGGATTGCTAATTTGTGCAATTGTGTAAAGATGGAACGGTAAGACTGATATTCTCAGAATTTCTTTCTACAGATATCTTGCTGTGACCAAGAGAAACAAGCAAGTCACCAGATGTACAAGAGTCACCCACTGTAGAAAGGAACAGCAGCTTCCTCTAAATTAGACCACTGAACAGATGTTATCCTTAGGATGAAAATTCAAGGGCTCTGGATATAGGAAGAGATGTCAAATAAAATCAGGTACCAGTAGCCTAAAATTTTAAAGGCTCTTCTGGCCCTCCTACAGACTTCTTAACGTAATTTAGTAAAATGAATTCATTCCCTGAATAGCATATTATTGATCTCATCCTAAGTTTTGTAATGAAAATTCCATAGCAGRTGAGATATAAGTTGCTCACTACTTTAGGCCATAATGACATACGCAAAAAATATCCCCTCTTCTCACCTGTTGGCTTATCTTCATGCTTTTCCAGTTGATCCTCTTGACCTCCTGAAGGAGAGCAGCAGTTAGCATTTGTAGACTTCCTAGGTATTTATACAGCACCTTTTACATGATCATATTGCAGATACTAGTCAATACTTATGGCAGTAAGAGCTAATTTAAAGAACTGACCTCCTTAAGACATTTAAATCCAGCAATGCCCGAGATAGGCTTTTACATCTCTGGAGAATAGCAGGCTTCAGAAAATTTCAGAGAAAATTTCACTTTTCCAGTAAGAATTGTGAAGTACTAGCGCCTCTCAGATGACTGTGCAAGTGTCAACACACAAACCCTTGTGTTAACTTCTACATCCATGTGGAATTTTTGAGCTGTGTAATCATCCACTTTGCTTGTTACTTCTCCAAGCATATGTCTGTCTATATGCTCAGTGGCCATTTCCTCCAAGAGCAAAAGAAATATATTCTACCCAAGCAACTTTACACTCTTGGTTACTTAGCAAAACGACAGAACAGATATTTGATGCTTAACACGAAGAAGCTACAGATGTGATCCAAAATTTCCCTACCATTTCTCTGAAAGCTCTATGAATACAGCGCAGGGAAACGTATTTCCCCTGCCCTCCTCCCCTCTCAGACACGGAGGGGAAAAAAAAAAAAAAAAAAAAAAAAAGAAGAAGAAATCTGCAGAACTACCACAGCAGGATGGATATCAAAAGAGCGGAGAAGAGATTCCAGTATTTCTAGAAGATTATCAGAAATCAGTCATTTTTTACTCAGTCTGTACATTTAAACCGTTCCATTCTGGATTGTTCATAAGAGGACTCGATTTCCAGCTGTGAATTTAAAGGTCCTGATGATTGCTCCTACCAGCCAGTTTTCACACCATTCAAATGCATCCTGTTAAGTCTTCCTCTTCCTAAGAAGAGATTCTGTTGACTCATCAAGTAGTAGAACAAAAAGGTTTTTGACAGTATTGAAGAATTAAAAGTTTATGTAAAGACAAAGACCACGTGGCATTTAGAAGAGCTTGATGCAGTAAGAAGTGGACTATTTTGTATGTGGATAACAAATACTTTGCATATGGATGACACATWTTTTCCTGATTTTTCTAAACTTGTATTTGCAATAATGCTGAAAGATTCAAGTCCAAACACCAAATTCAGAAACAGCCGCATATCTTGACTGATAAATACTCCAGCACCAGCATTTCCAAATGGTCAATATGTACCCAAAATAAAATATATCAACCAGTACTTTTCATCCAACACATTCCTATACTAGTCACATGTGTATCAACACATGTGACCCAAGAATGGGATCTATGAGATACACAAACCTTTAGAATACAATTTGTTTCACCATGTGCAGCAACRTAAGAGCTACTAACCCTCTTACCTGTAATGGGAATAAGTTTCCAGTGCATCCCAACTTCTCCTATACTATTTGAGTTGGAATGTTGCCTGCGAAAAGCATGTTCTATAGGTGTACTGGGACAGGGACTAACACTTCCGGTGCTTGCTTCCTAAAAACAACAAAAATTTCAGTTCAGAGCTGGTTCTGCTTATTTAATTATCAAGTTCACAAACACTGAATAGATGAACAATGAGAATACACCAGAGTTTACCAGTGTAATGGAAAATTTGCCCTCAGTCAAGTCAAGTCAGGTCAAAGACAGAAGTACTGAAACCAAGTTTCATTTTCCTATTTGACAGTTTGACACAGACATCTTTGTTTATCATCTATCACTAAGTCCTAAGCCTTAGAGAACAGAATTGGAGGGGCGAAAGGAATACAGAAAGGAGGAAAAGGCAGTGTAGGAAAACACTAAGGCTGCTGCTTAGCCTTTTTTTCAGAACTAACAAGCTATGAAATAGTGGCATTATTGAGAAACTGCCTGTAACTAGTATTAAACCCTTGTTCAAACCAAATGCATCTTGAATTCCAGATGGTTAAAAGTTCTCGTAGCAAACAGCGTAACTAAAGTGAGGACAGTGTCTTTCCTGCTCAGTGACTTAGAAACTGGGCTTCATGCAGGAATACCATTCATAGAAACCATAAAATATCTCTTCTGTCACATGAATATCACCGAAGAGAGGGGCAATGGGGAACTGTGATATAAGAAATAAGAAAATAGGTCTTTTCTGTATCTAAGTTGGGACATAACAATAACAAATCTGCTGTAGCTAAACTGCCTCTGTATCCCATCTAAAAGATTAAGAGGARAAATCCCATAGGAACTGAATAACGAAGAGCCTTGAGCCACAGTTGTCATCCACCTGTCATCTTTTCAGAGTGGGGTGAGATGTCAGAAATCACAACCAGTTACTGACAGTCAGCCTGTCCCCGGACTGTTACACCAAGAGTGCCCACATGGAACAGCAGCTGCTTCTGCCTTCCACTGTTTAGCAAAATAACAGTAGAGCAAGTAACTGTGGGAGAGGCTCTCAAACAGCTCCTTATTTTGTTTCAGGTTCAGGAATCCCCAATACTGCCTAGATGCACAATCTGCCTAAAGGTTGGAAGAAGCTAGCATGCAAACTCATTCACGGGTAATGCTCTAACTGCTCCAGGCAACCACTTGGTAAGGAAGGCGAAAGCCAGAATATCTGATTTTTATAAGAGGTATTAAAACAAACAAACAAACAAACAAATAAAAAACTTCAAGGCTTTGGTCTCAAAGGCCTACAAGGCAAATATGTAAAGCCTAGGATATCGCACATACAGCACATCAGTAAAAGGCTGAGATCAATTCTGTTGCCTGCCCCTAGAGCACCAGGTATGGCAGTTACTGAAAAGCTGCATGGGGAAGACTAGCCCTTTTGCTTTATATCTTTCTTGTATTCTCCATTAACGTTTCTTATAGAAAGAATAAAGAACCAGGAACATACATCTTTCATAATTAAAAAAAATCAATATAAAACCTTGTCAAGTGAAATATTCATCACAGAAAAAAATTACTTATCTGGTTTTTGATGCAACAAAACATAAGGTTTTTTCCATTAATTCTGACAATATTTATGAAAATAGCACATTTGTTACCAGCAACTACCCACAGAGCAGTTTCACTTACTTGGATACGCAGTGTGTGTTCAAGGCCTACTTCATTAGCTGAAAGCCGCAGATCCACGTCAACAGGGTAGGGAAAACATGCTGGATCAGTGTCCAGTATCAGTGGGCTCTGTGGGTCCTTAAAGTTAACATTTTCAGCCTGAGCAGTATTAGGAAGCTCATGATCATCTTTGTCCTGTGCTGGAATGGATTCATATTCATATTTTTGTCTCATATCCTCTTCAATTTCATCAGTGCTTAATCCTAAAGCTTGATTTACAGACTGTGCCAACGATGAATCCAAGCGTCCTGCACTAGCTAGTGTTTCTAAAAGCACTTTAATGAGCCCATGTCTGTCAGTAACCGCAGGGTCGGATATATCTTGCAGCCTCAAGTCAGTATCATGTCCACCAAGACCAGTAATAACTGAGAAAACAGAAGGTGGTGATTCCGAGGTTGTGCCCCCTTGGCAGGGGGTAGAAGGGGAGAAGTAATCCATTATTAAGTTGTAAGATAAAAGCAAAACCAGACCCCCAAACACCTACCACCATCTCATTTTTCTTATCAGTTCATACAATACACATCACATTTATGCTCTTTTTGTGCATTTTCAACAGGGAAGAGGGCACTTTCTAGAGCTGAAAGTCTCTTCCAGATTAAATAATTATGTTCCTTCCAGTCATTCAATACCACACAATTTCATATTTCATCAGAAATCGCATCCTATGAACCACACTATTTTTTACAGAAATTCTGGACAATATTCCCTCATTGATTGGGAGAAAAAGATTTTTTTCAGCAAAATATTTACCTGTCTCCTCTCCCTGAAACCTGCTGAGTAGCTGAACACTTACTCACTCCAAGTTGTTTTAGACTAAACATAACTATAAAACTTTACCATTACTATTTAACAGCAAACATAACTTAAAAATAGTTATTATTCTACTAATCCCTTTTTCTTACCTTTTCTTATAAAATCAAGGGTATTTTCTTTGAAAGAGATAGGCCCAAGAACTACTTTAAGTAACTGATTAACCCCTAACTCCTGTATCAAATACAGAATGATTTCAGTGCTGTGTGACTAATCAAAAAATGCTTATATAGCATGTTATGTAGGCTCACAATACTTTAGGTAATTTTTTTTGCAAGACATTATTTTTAGGATTATATAAAAACATGGAAATTCAAACCCCATGGGTGGTGGTATTTTGGTTATTCGAAGGAGTTAAGTCATGGGGGTTATTTCTAATATCAGTTACTTTATCTTCTGAATTAAACACATGTACCACAATAGTATTGATTTAAAGCCCTCTGCCTTCTTCCAGCTAATATTCTCTGTCATTGTCCCCCTTTATGAAGGAGACCTGAATCATTGCCCCAAAAGGGGATCACGGAAACAGAAAACAAGAGGGCTTTCTGGGAGATCTTAGGTATCAGACACTATCTTAGATAATTATCGTACATTTTGGATGCAGATATCTCATGTACAAAATGAATTCCATCCTAAAACTATTCAGTTGTTTTAGCTATCCTGCTACAAACATTATCAATTAATTCAAAACTTCACTGCTTAGAATTTTCCTTTTCAGTCTAAATGTATTAAGAATTCATGTGAGGTTTTGGAGCCATAATTAGAGATATGACAGAGGTTAAAGTCTGCAGAAGACATTTGCTATGAGAAGTCTGCTTAACTGTGGAATTTTTCAAAGGCTTTCATGGAGTACTAACAAATGTGGAATTCAGYCTTCCCAAAGGGAGGTGACACAAACAGCTTCTATGACAACTGCTGTTTACTTGTCTTCTCAAACATGACAGCTTACATAAAAACTACATCTCTACTAATAAACCTTGAGTCAATGTTTAAATGAAGCAATGGTACATTAAAATATCCATAAGGAAAATAATAACCAACTTATGAAGGTTGAATTTTAATGTCTTTATAATTAAAATAATAAAGAGGAAGTGTTTCTTACCTTCATACTGACAACTGTTTTCTGAAGAGTCGCTTATTTTAAAGTGTTTCCGCAAGTTTTCAGACTGATTTTCTAGCTTCCGTTTTAGACCACTTTTATTTCTAAGGTCTGCAGAATCAGACTCTCCACCTACATTTTTTTTCCTACACTGGATTAAGTTGATCAGCTCTTTGAGTCTATCAGGATCATAATCTCCTGGATGAGGAGCTTTGTGTTTGGTAGCAGAAGCTTCACATTTTAAACCAATTCTTTTCCCAGTTTTTATATCTGCAAAATCAGTGTCTTCTTCTGCAGCTTCATAATCTGAGATGGGACTGAACTGTTGAAGTTTCTGTTTTCCCTCCATCAATTCCTTTGCTCTCAAAACAGGTAGGTGATATGCCTCACAACCAAAAATATAGTTTTGCAAGGAGCTGTCAATATGAGATTTGTTTTTTGGAGCAGAATAAAGAAATTTTTTCTCATCCAACCGTGATTCATATGGATATAATATAAATTCTCTATATTTTCCAGGGCCACTGGAGCATCTTTTCAAGTATTCATTTATATATTTTTCCACAACAATATTGAAATCTGCAGTAGTGTCCTTACGAGACTGGACTAAAGCAAAGTGCAGAGACTGAATAAACTTTGTGAATTCTGGAACGATCTCCTTGTTTTCCTGAATCACAGTGGTAGCTGAACTTTTCTGTGCTCCTAATGGAATATTTTTTTGTGCTGCCATAGAAGAAAAGTTAAGCTGTC
Source organism: Nothoprocta perdicaria (assembly GCF_003342845.1). Classification (NCBI taxonomy): domain Eukaryota; kingdom Metazoa; phylum Chordata; class Aves; order Tinamiformes; family Tinamidae; genus Nothoprocta; species Nothoprocta perdicaria. Next base: position 549,756 of record NW_020454760.1, read on the forward strand.
ATTAGAATCAAATCATAAAGTTATAAATAAATTATATCTAGTTAATAGAACTATAAATATTTGATGAAACAGTTTGGAAGGGCTGTGAAGAGATAATCCATACCAAGAAAGGATCGTTTTGTGAAGTAATCAGTCTATTTAAGAGTCAACTTATGCATATGCATGAAGAATTGCCTTATTTCATCATTCTGTAGTAAGCTGTATCCTACGTACACAYACACAACTTCTAGTTTAAATCACTTCCCTGGCTGTTCTAGGAGGAGGTCACTTGAAAAGCTAAGGTCAACTAAGCTCACATTGTCTGATGGTTAAGAAACAGGGAAATGCAGCCCCTTTCCAGGGAGTCATGCCCTAGCCAGGGGCCAGTTTCTGGGCTCTCTGAATCCTTCTGCAAGGGCATTCAGCTTTAGTCCACACRCTAGATTAAAGCAAGTGGGTATGTAACACTCTCAGCAGTAAATGAACTTACCCGAGCTCATTACACCTCTCGGTTCTGGAAACAGAAACAATGCATGTAGCATGCGGGACCGTACAGCTTGGTGCTCTAGCACATAAACACAAAACAAAATCTGTTAGGAATGAGAACTCCCTGGACTTCAAAAGACAATATAGTACTCAAAAACCCAAGCCTCYGAAAAGGGAGATAAAAAAAGAAAAAAAAATGTAAGCACAAAAAGCTGACTGCATACCATAAGGTGAGGTCATTTGCCAAGGAGAAAGAAGAAAAAGAAATCCTCTGTCCTGAAGTGGTTTAACAAGAACCTGTTTTTTAAGCAGAAAAACATACAGTATCAAGCAATCAAAGATCAAGACATTTGCTCACTAGCAGTATTCTTACTCCCCTAGCCCGAATTCCATCACTGACAAAGTGCTACAGTGATGCAACATTCTAGAACATGTCAGCTAAGGAATTCCAGTAAGGTCATGGATATTCTTTTTAGTATAACTCAATTATTAATTAGTAAAATTATTTTGAGAAAGGAATAATCAAATCTGTGCCACTCACAAGTTTCTCTTTCTCCAGCTTTTGAAGTAAACCTTCCAAGTGACTACCAGAACGAGACTTTTCCACAACTTCATAAAGACTACAGTACATTCCGTTCTTTAGCACTGACATGGTGAGAGGGAAAAAAAGAAAAAACAAAACTGCAGTTCAGAAAAATTCTAAGAATTTCTTAATTTAACAAATAAAGCCAGAACTCTTTACCTTCTTTTGCTCCTAGGTAAGTTTCTTTATAGAACAATGCTGGTGACATTTTTTTCTTCAATTGATCAATACTCACAACTTTCTCAATATCAAGCTTCTCAGGACTAGAGACAAAGGTTGAAGGGGAAAGAGAAAGAAAAAATAAGATTTCTTTTTCCAAAAGTCCTACCTTCATTGATCTGGTAAAAATTATCAAACACATGCTCTTAAAAATCTTGTGAGACAAGGGTTTTTACAGAGACAAGGATGCATATCATTTAAAGAGAGAGAGAAAAAAAGAGAAAAATCCATCTCTATAAACAAAAAAAGAGACTAGGCTGAAAAAGTGTCACAACTAACCATAATTAGTCTGCATTTAGTATACAAACTAAAAAAACCTCTAGACCATCTTAAGTGACTCARGAGTCCAGCTTGACAAATTTAAAAAAAATGTCTAGCCAACATATATGCTAGCCTTTTAACTAAATASATAGTCTCCACAATTCACCAGTCTTGCATAAGAGGTCACACATGAATTTTTTTTAATTATTAAACAGAAATACTCACAGCTTACATGGAAGGAGAGGACGTGTGGCTGACTTCAAAGAAACATGGCACAAAAGTTTCCCTTTATTCCAGAGCTGTCCCCTCCATAATGTATAGTTAGTTTTATCTAAAGATGGAAACGGAAATGTAAGTTAAACGACCTTAGGAGAGACTGAAAGGAAATGGTAATAAAGAAGGTGCCAAATCTCCAAAAGCAGTTTTGAGGAAATAATATTAAGTTAAAAGACAAAAGTTGTTTGCTATTCTATCTTCTTTTCGCTTGCTGGAAAGTGACCTGTACCTATCTACATAAGCAGGTCCCCATTCCAGAAATGGTGGCAGCAATGTCCTCTTTTCTTTCTTCTACTGCCAACCACTTTCATACCTGTATTTTGCYTGAATGAGGGTTGACAGAAGGACAAAATATTGGATCATTTTGAGTGCCTCGCAACAACAGAACCAGGAACAGAGGGGAAGTTCTTACTATGCTCCAAGTAGAAGAGTAAAGAAGAAAAATAATGCCCAGTTGTTCACTGGTCATAGTAAATAACACTTCAAGGTGTTTGTTCGGATCAAGACAACAGTCCAACAGTGTGGTACAGTGCAAAAATTGGGTAGAGACAACTAAGCAATGATCCTGGGGAAGTGCAAATGAAACTACATAGGAAAAAATGCATAATATTGGCTGTATTACAGAAGTCACACACTCCAATATATTCTCACCTGTACTTCTATCGCTGTTGAAGCTGTTGGATCTAGCAAAAACAAAAGACAGAGTTACTAGCTGGACACAGAAACTAAATATTACGTTAACTTTATCAGATTAGCAAGCACCAGTAATATTAATATCAAGTTACTGTTCTCGGAGCAACTACCTTGATGTTAGGTATGTTGTACATCTACTCGGGTGTCACACAAGACAAACATTTGGGTGTCATTGTATCAGTACAGTTACCTTTACCTCTGTAATTAACTGGCTACTGAGCTACTCTTATTTACCTAGTAAAAAAATACTAGCAAAAGGTCTAGTGACAAAGTATATGAAACATTTCTTTAGAATATCAACACTCCTGTGAATATTTGTGTCTTCAGATTCCCTCTAATGAGCAAAATACCCTGYCTGTGTAGTTTCCATAGGTGAGAAGAACAGCAGAAACATTTCGTGCAAGAGCAGCCCCTACATCTCTTGCTCTGAAGTAGAAATATTTATTACACTAAGTCCCTGTGACAGCTCTGTGCATTCCAAAGCTGTTCATCAAAATCAATTCTAAGTCATTATCTAGAGTTACATGTGCAATGCCCTTTTTCAGAAATTCACTTCCTAGCTTACCTTGATGAGGGCAAGAATTTCGGTGCTTGCACCATTTCATCTTTGTAAGTAAATGAAACAACCGCGTAAGGACAGACATGTCTAGGTCTTCGTCTTATCTCRTCAAAGCCATATTCATAGAAATAGTACTAAAAAAGAAGTGAATGTGATCTTAAATTAGAAATCTGGTAAACTCCATTTCACAARTACTCTAGCGAAGTAGACCTTTCCATGACCCTTCTCCCTTGAATCACATGCTCTTTGTTCCACAGGACTAGCTTACAGCATCTACCTCATGCTTAAGTATTTCAATAAACAAAGTGAAACAGTTTAATATTTTGAAACACATTAGGCCAAATATTAACTGATCTATATAAAAAACATATTGAAATAAGAAAGATTTTTTTAAGAAAGGTTTTGTCAGGGAACTAAATACTGTTGTGAATTTTGGATTTGATTTTGAGCCATGAAGCTCATGAAAGAAAATTGCTAGTAAGGCAAGCACTTTTTGACCAAACAAACAAACAATTTCCTAGATAGCTGTTTTGGTATTACCTCTGACTTACAGAAATAAAAYAAAACTGTAACATTAAACAGAATACCTTATAGTTATTTATCTGAAATCTRTGGAGCTGATGGACTACATCAACAGCAGGATATATAGACACCAAAGAGTGACAGAATAAGCAAAGGACTGGGAGATTCAGATCTAATTCCATTCTTTTTTGCCTCACYATTTCCAAATCTAAGAACTCAGGAGGAATTCTTTCCTAGCCAATATTTTCCCTCTTAGGAGTCTCATTTAGTACCCAGGAACTAGTTCTACTTTTGCACCTCAAACATTGGTATTACTCATCTACCCTCCCCAGTTTATATTCCAGTCTCATGTGCATTGTCTAGCCATTTCCTACTTCCACCTGTTTCCTGATCTGAAGGAGAACTTCTCCATCTACTACTAGCTACTGTTCAATATACACCAGCCTGCAGCTTTAGGGAATGCCTTCAGCTTTGGTTAAATCTTCAGGGAATTTAGCACTTTAGATCTGGTTTTACAGTTCTTACATAGAAAGTGAATGCATGCTCAGCTTTCCCGTACCTGAGTAAGCTCATATGCTCGATAAGCCAACAAGGAAGTTACTTTGCTTGCATTTTTTGAAACATGACACTCGTGTTTTGGAGTCGGATCTAATGCACTCTTTATTGTTGATTCCATTGCTTTCATACCAATGTAGTCATATATGCTYTTCATTTTTCCCTGCAATAAAACACAAGTAGTAAAAATGTCAGCTTTTCCCTGAAGACTAACAAACTGATTCAAGTGCAGGAAGGTGAAAGAGAAAGCAAAATAAAACAAGCCTTAAAAAACCATTTATGACAGGACATTCTGTTCACACTTTCAAAGAAATGGTATATTTTTGCTCTTTATAAAAATCTACTATTCTTTAAATTCAATGCCAACATAGAATTTTAAACATGGTAGTTTTTCAGATTCTCTATAGCAGATGGTTGTATGAATGGAGGTATTAAATAAGATTAAAAAAAAAACTTTATTGTTCTTTTAGGTTTTCAAGAATATGATAAATTTACCTTTATTATTTTAAAAATTATCACATCTCCAGTTGCTCCAGCTTCTAGCGGATTGGCTTGCAACAGATCAGCATATCTGGAGATATATACACCTGAGGCATATAAATAAAAAAAMCATATTGAATTTTAAAATAATTTTTAGTATGTGTAAGAAGCACTACAAGAGATTAAAGCTCACTGTCTTCCGCTCAATAAAGATGCAACATTTTTTTCAACAATATAATCAAATAAAGGTATAAGGGCATGTTCACAACTTGCAATTTAGAGATATCAGAAAAAATGTTTACTTGCACCAAGTCTAACTTTGATGTCCACAAGAAATACCACAGCATAATAAGGACGCTATCTCGCATTGAAAGGAACATAGCTGCATTACTAAAAGTTTTGTGACCAAGTGAACAAGCCCTATCCAACAGTTCCACAGATAATGTTTTGAATTCTTTTAACAACTGATGCCCCTTTGTGCAATGTCCAATTGTGCAAGGCAGATATAAGCACTGAAATATTCTTCAACTATTTGTTGAGAAATAAGGCAGGCAAACACTGCCATCTCCACATTACACTATTGACAGGAACTATGCTGGTTTGCCACTGTGAGATTACACTTGCATAGARAAGAAAGGCAAAACGWTTTGCTTTTAAAAACTTCAAATTGTTTTGTAGATTTTAAGGATTCAAAGAGGCACTGTTATTTATTCATCCAGTTGAATGAATCAGTTAAAGTAACTGTAATCGAATTCAAGTACTCAGAAAAGTATCCGTTTCTCTTAGATTTCTCTCATTCCAAGTCTGTATTTCATGGTTTTGATAAACTGGTCCAGTATCTCTTCTGTTTAAAAAAGATCCCCATACTTAAAAAAAAAAAACTAAATATATATATATATTTTATATATATATATATATATATATATTTAAACACATCTGTTTAAGCATTTGTATTTTCACCTCTGTATGATGCTCCTCTGCATTCACTCTACTCAGAGCACATACAGGACAATGAGGTTATTTCTCAGTTCCTATCTGAAAAGCTTTGTACTTTAATTGTAAGCCACTATTGCAAATCTGGTAACAACACTAACACCTCTTTCAAATCTCTGACGTAATTTAACTACATCCTCCTAATATTTGTGGATTCATCAAATTCAGCTGTATCTGCATCAATGCTAAATATTACCATTTAGTATTTCCAAAAGCATGGGCATGTTGCCTCGGTGCATACCACCCAGACTGCAATAGTTCTTGGGCCTCTGGATTTACTAGGGAAAAATAATTGCTTTGACTTGGGACAAAAGGAGAATTACCTCTTCCTTTTGAGAAAGCAGTTTAAATATGATGATCAAAACCAGAACAATGATATAATGCCTGAAGTTAATTTCTTTTGCTAAGAATACCTAGCTGTGGTTTTCCTAGAGTAACTATAAAATGGACAGAAAGGTTACGCAACTGCATCATTTGCCACAACAAATAATGTCCATGCAACAACCAGAAGATAGTTACCCATGGCAGGGCTGCCAAGAATTGTTATTTTGGAGTGGCCCACGTGCAGCCCCTTTTCACATATGCTTTGGACCTGAAGAGAACAAACATATTACTTTTCAAGCAAATTTATACAGAAAGCTGGAATGTGAACAGAACGGTAAGAAGCATTACTAGAGCTGAGACTGAACTTAAAAAACAAAACTACCCGAAGCCAAGACTAGTCTAAACTGCTATATAAACTGTTAAAAAGTATAAGTATTGTTTTTAAATAAAGCAAAAGCGACCCTGCTGAAATCCTGTCACTACAATGACAGGAAAACCACAAACCCTTCCTTTCTAAGACATTAACTGGAGAGAAAAAAAAAAAAGTATATTTGCTAATATTAAAGAAGGTTTTACAGGACAAATGCATACTTGGGGCACCCAAATCCACAAAAAAACGGACCTACATAACATCTTATTTATACAGCATAGTACAGTTCTTGCTTAATAAAAAGGTCTCATGGGCACAGAGAAGAAAGAAGGAAGTCAACTATGGTTGTTTTCATGTTAAAAGGAGTTTTAAGTAGTGCTCTTCAAGGTATCCTCGTCTCAAAAAAAAAAAAAAAAAAAAACCCCAACCCCTATGCCATTTCATCTATAAATCACAGCCTAGAGAAGACAGTTTTGCACAGATGTGCAATGTAGGTACCTTAAAATCACAGAGAATAAAGGATTTAAGCTGTATTATAGTAACATTTCCTTCCCGTCTAAATGTACCACTGCTGAATTTTGAGGATGTAACTTTAAAATTAGCAATAAATGTATTACTAAAAACATTTGGCTTGAGAAAACACCTCTAGAACTAAAATAAAAAGAAAGCATTTTATATGTGATCTTTTCCTACCTGGGATCGATCAACCATCAGAAATGCATAGGTTTCAGAAAGCTCTTTTTCTAGGCGACCATCAAATTTCAGCTCTCTGCGTTTTTCTGTGAACTGTTATCAGAGGAAGTTCTCAGCATAAGCAAACAGAGTATGGCATTTAAGTCTCAGTACCACTTACTGTTTGAAGGCCTCATCTATGTTAGCAGATCCAAGCACAAAGGAAATACACAAATGGTAACCTGAATGACATAACTGTGCTCTAAAATTCAATTTGTAAGATTTTATAAACCTAAGAAGTATCACTAGACTAATTTGCCTAGATAATTTCTTAGGGAAGATATACATCCCATGGAAACCTGTGTAGTGATGCTTAAAAAACTATCAAGAAGAAGCATCTGGGCTCAGTGCCTTCCATGTCACCTTTCAAACCTCATTCCAGAAAAAGCCTTATTCTCTTCTTAAGAAAGAACATTATCTCTTGCACTGTGCACATACTTCACACTTGCATCTCATTGCTACTGAACTGGTCTTCATTAGCTGCAATATCCCTGAGCTATAACGGTGTATTAATAAAATCAATCACACATTCTGCAACTCCATCCTATTTTGTGGCATTGGGGGTAAAAAAAAAAAAAAAAAAAAAAAAGCAAAGGATCTGTTTTAGTTACAAAAAATCAAAGTTTTTTTTTTTTTTTAATCAGATACAATACAGCAGACGTGCTTCAACTTTAAGGCTAACTGTACTTAAGCTTACTAGTTCAAGCTTATTTATGCAATGCTCTTAGAAAATGACTCAGGGATAGCAGCGGTATAAGGCAAAGCACYTCACATGATGCTTCTGGCCTTTCAAACATGAAACCACCACCTCTTTTACAGGCCATTAAATATAAAATGAAAATGTTAAGATGAGGTCAAGAGCTCAGAGTCTGAAAACAAAAAATKCACAGTTAACAGGTCCCTAATAACCTTTTTCCTTTAATCTTTCTGAGTATCTACTCCAGTAAGATTTTATATCTACATAGTAATAAGATTTGCCTGAAAAAATAGGTATTTACGTGCTCTCTGATGCGGTTCTGTAATTAATTGTCAAGCATATAACTTTAAGAATATTCTCTGGGTAAAATGAGGAGAAAAACAATTAAAATTCCTTTGACTTGCACTTTGTTCATAAGGAGTCACAAATAATACTCACTTCCTTTTCCAATAGTTCACTATGAACCAGACTGGCTCTCTTGTAATTAAAATTGGCCACTGAACTTGGTTCCAGGTAAGATGAATGCAGAATTTTCAAAATATCTTCAAATTCTCGAGAGCCCATAGCTACTGGCTGAAAGAGTGCTATAAAAGGAGAACAAATAAGATAATAAAATACATATACCAATGTACATAAAATACTAATACATAAAAGAATTTCCAGACAAGTTTTCCAATTCATCCAGCTCATGTATAAAGTTAAATGGTTCATAACTCATTTTAGATGTCTTGCCCTGTATTAACCATTCTATAGAATTTAGGATAGGAAGATGAAATTAAAGTTGTCTAAACTCACATTTAACACTAAAGTTGACTARAATTTGTTTCTTTTCAATAGTACTTTTGAACATCTAGTCCTTGGAAATTCACAAGAGTTATTTATTATCTGAATTTACCCTTTGAAGGCAGCTGATATGTTCTCTAGAACTCTTTTAATTTTAAAAAAAGAACTATTTAAATTAAGAATCAGGAACGAATTGTTTCAATAAAACCCCCAACAACATGATTACAGGCTTCCCTTAAAGCCTTTAAGGATTTTTTGCTTGTTTATGATAAGTAGTCTAAATGTCAACACATTTAAACCATCTTAAAGCAAAAAGCTCTTACTATTAAGAAAACACATTGCCTATATTTTAATTGTACGAACTTGTACTTTATGAGTAAAGGACTAGCTAAGGCTGAAATTCATCAACACTAGCTGTTTGTCCAGATTGCCTGCTTCCATGATGACTGAACCCCCCTCTTCCTTCCTTCCCCCTAGAAATGCATAATCCTAGGGGCCCAGTTCTATCGCTGAGCCAAGGTAAGCACAAAATTCTACAGGACTCATCAGAAGGAATGACCACAAACCCCAACACTTCCACATTCACTTCTCAGAAGAGGCATGCTGTTACAAGAGCATGTTATCACATGCCATCCGTTCAAATACAGTCAACCACATTTTTAAATACTATCTACGTTCTCATTGCCATGTTCTGCTTTGAGTACAGTTCTGAAGAGAGAGTCAAGACAGATGCACCAGAGCATATCGAGGCTCCCTATTCCTTCACTACAAAGAACCTATATAAAATACTATACAATTACTGGCCCTCAAAAGAGTTTCACCTATCCCCTTTAACTATGAAACACAGTAAATGAGAGCTTTGAAAATGAACGGGGGCTATAAAGTCACAAAATACCATTCTGACAATGGTAGATGGCATTTTTGTATGTGTTTATTTCTCAGTTTCATGGAGGTGGACTGAAACTAAGTTTTCCTGCTTTCATTACTTATTACTCAAGAATATATTTTCTTGCACTTCACTAAATTCATATGTTATGTAATACCAGGGACACTAGTGAGGCTAAAAGAAAAACTGTTGCCATCTTCACAAGAAAGACAAATCTACGCCAAATTATTTTCAAGGACACAGAGGACAAGTAGAACACGAAAACAAAACTCATCTCATGTTATCTGATCAGCCCAAGAACACCTCACATGCACCTTTTGTTAAAAAAAAATTACCAGATGATCAGATGTTGTYCATCATCACATCAACAAAAAAAAGGAAGGAACACAAATGAAATTTCTGGCAAGTGTAAACCTTACGTTGTGAGAACATTTCCAAAACCTACAGTCTGTACCTACAAACGCTAGAGCCAAACCATCTACTTTGCTTGAAAAAYAGAGAGAACCCACCAATTCAAATAAAAACTCTTAACGAAGAAAAACAGTAACAACACTGTTTATGGACTTAAACGGCATTCTCATGAGTGGAAAAAAATTCAAATGCATTTCCTGTTCAAGGACAGCCTACTAATTTTAAACCTCTTGCATAGTATTTCACAGTTGCCAAACAACGGAAGGAAAATGGAAWAATCTGCTGGCAATTGGGACAAAATATAATGAAAAAAGCAAAAATTAAACCACTTGAAGCTTTCTGAATTTCAGATAGTTTACCATAGACAACAGTCAAAAAGAATTAGCTGAAGTTTTTGCTGTAATCTAGGTTTTTTCCTCAAATACACGAATCACATATCATGGAATAAAATCCACTTCTGCTGTTTTCCTAGAATTTCAGGCACAGCAGGCTTTGTAACAGCCTATCAGTGTTAAGAGACTGTCACATCCTCCTGAACTGCAAAGCATTGCTCAAAGTGGTAACTATTAAGGCAGCAGTTCTCACCTTGTCTAGCATCGGCAAAAACGCTGAATATAGTCACATCCAAAAGGTCTTGGTTACTATATAAGGTTTTGCACTTCATTTACAGGATTTAGAAGYAGAAAAAATAATCAAAATCTCTAAATCAGGAAATCTATCTATAGCAGACATAAAATTCTATCTTCTTATGCAGCGGATGAGGTCATCACACTTCTCTCTACTACCTAGGTATGTTCACAGACCAGGAGAACACATACATACATTTTTTAGGCTCACTATATACACGCTTGACAGGGGCATGCTCTTTTACTGGCTTGTGTTCATTATATATTCAGGTTTTATGTTTAGTCTCCCATTAAATTGAATTTTTTAAAAAGGCAGAAACTAGGTTTAACTAATATAATACTTAGTCTGGTTAACCAGTATTGGACTACATGTTTGGACAYGGGTAATTCTCTAAAGTTTGTAACACTTCTATTTCGGAGCTGTTTGATGCTTCAAAACTTGTGAACACTGACCCTGGAACTGGCAGGAGGGCTATTTCTTCTCAGCTAYCCAGTTGTTTTTAAGCCAGAACGTGAAGAGGAGGAAAGACAGTGACATTCTCTTCCAGAAGACCTGGACTAACTGTTAAGCGCATATAAGCAAACTGTTTCTTTTATTACAAGTCAGTGGAATGTTAGTGTTCTTCTGAAACAAGCACTCCTATTCTACAAAGTCTGAGAAGGACATTTCCTTGAAGTCTTCATTTTTTAAGATCAAGGCTGAGAGTCTGCAGCATTTATGTAGCATTCTGCTGTAGTTATTCACATGACTTATTCAGCCTGGAACGGCTTTCATTCTTGCAGGTTTTCAGTAGTTCCTGATTTCAAAGACTGCTTTACCAAATCCTTTGGGGAAAGAAGTGACCAGCGGACAGGTAACTCTTATCAAGATATAGAAGACAAATGGCAAGCAAAGAGACAAAGGACAACCAAATACCAAAGTAAAAAAGAAACAGTCTAGACTTCCAAAGGTTGCTGAAGCTTTTGCAGACAAAGGCAAGACCTTTTTCTCATTTAGCCTAATTCAGGAAACTTCACTATTCATGAAACTACTGAAACAAATGTCCAACCTTAACAAACGGTCCCATAAGTCAATAGGGGCTATTTCAGCATATTTTTCATACTGCCTTTTGGCATGAGGACCATGGTCCTAAAGAATTAACTCAGAAAGCCAAAGAACACTCTTCTGCTTTTACTTCCAGAATTTCTTTTCCCCCCTCATCCTATTAAAGGAAAAGCATCTTTGAAGTGTTAAGTAGATCTGAGAGTCTGCAAAGATGTGATGATCAAACAAGAAGGAGCTACAACCACTGGCGATAGCATCACAATGAAAGACAGATAAGCAACATAAGAGAGAATAGTGCCCTGCTGTTAAACTGCATTTATCAAGGAAAAAAAAAAACCTTTCAAGACTGGGTGTCTTCCAGCAGGAAAACAAATGCACATATACACATTTACAAACAAAACAATAAAAAAATCACAAATTTATTTAAAAGTTTGCTATCTTCCATTAGCAAAAAAGAAAAAGTCAAAAGTCAAAAGAAAGATTATTGCTGAAAATCCATCCCAGTCAGTTTTAAAAGCACACATCTGCAAAAGATGCATTTCTCCACAATAGCACAGTTCTTTCTGTTGACTCTCATTGTTTTTATCTCCAACTCTATCTGAAGACTCCAAAAAGGCTAAATAAAGAGGTAAAACTGTTTTCTGGAAATTTCACCCTTTGTTTCCATTGTGCAGATTCATTTTGTAATTGCTGTGGAGTAAAAATTTGTTTCCAAGAAAAATTTTGTTCCTTTAAGGGGAAAAAAAAAAAGAAAAAAAGAAAGATCTCATGTTAACAGCTATTTCCTCTTGGGTAGCTTTTCTAGTCTGGAAATGGCAGAACAGTCTTCCACAATCGGGCAGCTCGCACCTCAAGAGGGCACATCAAAGAATAAAATGAAGGTTTAAAAAAACAGAACACTAGCAATTCCAGGAAAAGGACAGATGAGACTTGCATGTGTACTCCTTGATGCCGAAATTAAGGATCTGGCCAAACAAGCTCTTTTGATGGGGACAGATATCATGCTAATATCTTATTTAGCAAGATGCATTTGGAAATTGGTATTAAATTCTCACTGTATGCCACTTAAGTGTCAGATTATCCATGTGTCATTAAGAGTCTGATTTTTTTAATTCATTCCAGAATTATTTTCATCATTTCTTAAATATCACACTAAYCTTAACAGCACTTTAATTCTCCTAAAGGACTACATCAGTAGTTTTTTGACAGACTGCAGGAAGATCTGTTTTGAGAATTTGGAAACTAACTGGCAAGCAGGATTAAAAGTAAATGTCCAAGAAGCTTGCAGTAAACTGAAAAAGTAAGCCCATAAGAACAGGTCAAATAGCCTTGACGTTTGCAAGTGGCTTCAAGAAACAGGATAAGAATGGTTTCCCCTTGTGGAGATGCCCATTGCCTACACGTAAAACATTTTACATATCACAGCAGATGGTTCCATATAGGCACAAGATGGAGCAGTCGATCAAAGAGGTATTTTCACAGATTTTCATTCACATCAGACTCAAGTACTGGGCAGGAACTTCAAAGGTCTTTGGTTAAGCACCAAGTATTTATGAGTTATAGTTAAAAAGAATTCAAAGATAATCACATTTGGCTTTAAGATATGGAACTGAGAAGCACCATGTTTTATCCAGATATTTTCCATCATCAGAAGAATAGCAAGAGGCTCTATTTTTTTTCCTCCAAATCAACCCAGTTCTTTTTATAATGTACTTCTACCTGCTATTCCCCCTTATTGTTGGGGAAGGGGAAGTGGGGAAGACAAGGAAAAATTACTGCCAAAAATGGAATGAGGGAAGGGAAAAGACTGGATAACAAATAAACCTACCTTTATCTCTTCCTTACAGAGGAAAGCATTTCAAGAAAGTACTTTCTGACTCTTCTCTGAAGAACTAGAAGCCTACGCGAACAGGTTTTTGGTGATGATTAGGTACCAAGCTACTGACTGCAAGTTGCAAAAGGTCAGGAACTGAGATAAGTTTCAGAGAGAAGGAAAGACRTGACCTCAAGGCCACTTAATAAATGAAGATAAGCAGAAGCCAACGGTACCTCACAGAAAGCAACAGCTATCACAAGCTTTTAGAGGATGAGTGGCTTGAAAAGCAGCATACGAAAGCCAAGGCACTGGGAAGAGGCACACTTCCAACACGAGGCACGTGAACGTGGGATGCCCGTTTCTTCCTGACAAAGGAGGAACTTTCACGAGGAAAGAAATAACTGTCTTRTGAGCATCGCTGAAGTGAGACTGCTCACAGGCTGCCCCGAGAGGAACACACCCCTCCTGCGGGGAGGGAACGGGGCAAGAGAAAGGAGAACCATCTTCTCAGCATGTCCGTGCTGAAGAGCCATCTTCACCATGTCCAACTGCACCTCCAGAAGCCGAGCGAAGACCAGCACTCTCAAGCCCACCCTAACTGCATCCAGCTTTTCCATCTTTATAAAACAACAGTCTGAAATTCAAGCCAAGTTTGATTTTCTGTTTCGTTGTGGTTTTTCCTCCTTATGTAAAAATAATAATAATAAAAAAAAAGGGTGGGGAGAAGAAAGAATGTAAAAGCCTCCCTGATGCTAAACATCTCCTCCCCAGCAGCCTCGCTAGTTCAAACCATTCCACAGCCTCCTCCACACCCGCAGGGCTTAGCATGCAGCTGTGTGAGGTGCATAAAGAGCCTGCCTAATGAATAAGATGAAGAAAGGAGTGAGAGAGAGAAGGGAGGAAAAGGGAAGGAACAACCTTTCTTTTCTCTGCTCTTCCTGGGGATCTGAAAGTTCCTCCTAACGGGCAGGTCTTCTGGGGGCTTAGGGAGAGGGGGAGGCCCCCCCAACACATCGCTGGGCGGCGGCTGCTGCTGCTGCTGTTCGTGTGCCGTGGCGATGCTGCTCCTGCGCTGGCTGCTGCTAGTGATGCTGAGGTTTGGGGGGGCCTTGTCCCCTGCAGCCACAGCAGCCACCAGCAGCGCCTCCCCAGCGCTACCGCTCTCAGAGCGTCCGCCATTTTGTGTGGTGTCCTCGGCGGCTCCAGCGCTCTCCGCGCCGGGGAGGCCCGCGCTGCTGCTCTTCTGCGTCCGTTCAGGCTGCTCCGGCTCCATCTCGCCGCCACTGGGGATCGCGACATCCGCCATGGACTCCTGTGGCCGCGCAGCGAGCGCTCCAGCCCGCGCCTGCTCTTCCTCCCCCACTCTGCCGCCCCGTCCCCCGCTCCATACACCGCCCGCCGCTAGCGCTCCCCCTCCGCCCGCCCGCTTTATGGCAGCCCCTCCTCCCTTCCCCCGGCCCCGCTCCCTAACATGGCGGCGGCCCGGCGAGGGGYGGAGCTAGAGCATAGCCTCGCGCAGCCAATCGCTGCGCACCGCAGTTTATAAACTGGCGGGGCGGCGCGGGGGGACGCGGCTGAGGGGGACGGAGAGCGGGCAGCGGTTGCTCGCGAGGCCGGGGCCGCGCGGCCGCCAGCGGCACCTCGTCCGCGCGGGTATCCGGGGCCTCCCGCCGCGGCGAGCGCGGCCCAGCGCCTCCGCGAGCCGCCTCGCTACTCACCGAGCTTCAGGAAGCCTCCCGCGCGGGAAGGCGACGGCAGCGCTCGGCGGGGAAGGCCACTCCCGTTCAGCGCTGCGTTTTCATGGCGGCGGAGCTGGGCGCRGGGGCAGCGGGTGCTGCCCTCGGACTGCTCATCAGCCCTTCTGAAGTCAGAACGTATGAAAAAAAATGAAAATGGCAAAATACTCATCACGCAGGATGAGCCACAGTCCTTCCTAATACACATCCAATTCCTTAATAGACTAATGACAACTAGAGCAGCACCATTTTGGATAACATTTTGGCCTCTTACTTTTGGTCTTTATCAAGCAATGGATCATTATTTATACCTGGTTGATTGGAAAGAGATGAAGCAAACTGCCACATATTTTCTATCTTTGGACAATGTCTCTTAAATGTGCAGAACAGCTCCAATTAAAACAGTAATGAGTTGATTTTTACAACAAATACGGTGTAAGATAATTCTCAATCAGCTAAAATACAAATAAGCAAACTGTACTTGGTTACACTTTGTTGGCACAGTCTGAAACTGGTAGAAGGCAAGTGTAGACAGGTGTGAGTATTAAAGCCTAAAAACCCAACACAGAATGGTTGACTACATCAAAGGTGAATGATTTGATGTAGTTATTGATAGGGAGCAAGAAAAAAAAGCTATGGTAAGAGATATAGGAAGCTTTCCTTTTTCACCCATTGCTTTAAAAAATACTACTTGGCCATTGCACAGTATTACCTTATATGTTAATATAAGCCTAGCATTTCATCTGGAGAGATCATGACAAAAAATGGTAAATTACTAAAGCTGCTACTTGACAAAATGATGCAACAGATCTGCATCACTATAGCACTGTAACTCTTAAATCTTGGTATATATAAGATATAGCACAAATCCCACATTCACAAAACAAAGCTTCACTGAAAAATTACCATGGAAAAAGATCAGTTGAGCACTCTGAAGTAAAAAGGAAAAACAGTAAAATCTGTCACCTTATAGTTTTTCTAGTTCTGGTTTCTGTGGTTTATGATATTTGCCAAACATTCAGTCATGACTCCCTGGCTTGTACGAAGTAGTTTCCCACCCAAGCACAAAGCAGCTGCAGATCTCTTTGATTCTGAAATCAGATGATATGTAGTACATTAGTACTGTAGACTTCAATCAAAGTAATAGCCACAAAATATGAGACATTTGTATGACAGGATTATATAAAGCCCAATGCCTGAGGAGTAAACTTGGGTGCTTGCTCCAGGAGTTACCTCAGTGTTTTCTTAGAGAAACAAATGAAGAAACGTACAACAGTTAGTTTCAGTATACACACACACACACACACACACATATATTTCATTAAAATAACTGGGAACTATTATTTCATTTTCAGCAATGATTGATGAATTATTTTTTCTTCAATTTCTGAGTGAGGATTTTGAGCAAGGTATTAATGCTGACTAATTTTAGGTGCCAAGAGGTCAGACACAAGAGAATTGTGTCATTAAACTTCCTCTGTAGCCCATGAAGGGAGCAGCCCCCTCACAGGGAAAAAAAATCAGAGATAAAAATTAATTTATGTACTCGGGAAGAGCTTTGGTATCTTTGACCCGTGACAGGGAAAATATSCCTAGGCTTTGTCTCCGCAAAGGCAAGGATCAGTAGCAGAAATTCACCTCAGAATGCTTTCTAACAAATTTGCGGTGATATTCTGAAAAGATCTACTTAATCTGAAAATATCTACTTATATTTTGCTGAATTTTATTTTGTAGGTAATAATGTATTTCAAATATTAATTACATTAAGTAATCAAATCATCTCTAAAAATACTTCTATTATTTCCAGTAGATGGCAGCAATAGTATTTAAAAATTGGTATTCATAAATCTATATTAAATATGAAAGCACTGTCCCTTGTGAAACAAAACAAAATGCATTACAAGCTATTCACAAAGAAAATGTTCATCTTATGCAGAAAAGAGTATGCACAAAAAGAGTTAAGAATGTTCAAATCTAACTGACACAAATATTTTTGGATTCACTATCTTATAAAAAAAGATTTAATTCCTTGCAGTTTGGATGTTTTTTTCTATATTCAATAGTTGGTAAACATATATAGCATTAGCATATAGAAAGTCTCTCTCTATATATACTAGAAACATCTAAGCTCTGATAACACACTGAAAGCACTGTTAAGCTAAGCTTCCTGTCAGTTATTCTTTCTCCTTAGCAACCAAAATGATCGGCCTTAAGCAGCTTTTCCTCCCTCCTGCCATTTTACTGGCCTAATTTCAATCTTATCTTTCGCTTTTCTGACTGCTTTTCTCTATCCTAGTTTCTTGTATGAAAATTAAGTTTCAAGCTGTGCTCTGCTTGCAATGACCTGCAGGACAGGACACTGCTGAAAAGAGGTTTCAACCTCAAATATCGGTTTGCCAAGACCTGGAACCCTATGGTCAGAGGAAGCAGATTTTCTTTGATACACATAAACTCACGGTTTCTGTCTCTATTTTAGATCCTGGGAATCAGGGTAGTCTGCTGAGTGCTGGACAATTTCACCATAAAACATCAAATGTATCAAAAAGGTCAACCTATTAAATTAATTCATATTTACAAGTTCTGCTGCATTTCTTGCATCTTTTAACCCCCAGAAATTTTTGCAAAGGCTGAAGAGACCTGGTTCCCACTATTGCAGAGGCACTCCTAGAGCAGTAGTTCTGGTTCAGGCAGGTCACACTGAATAGCAGTCACCACTAACAAATGTCTTCTCTACTTTGGAGTTCAACTTCAGACCCTGATTTCTGGTAATCAACTCTCTTTTGCTGAACTTCACACTTAAGTGTTCTCAGCATTTGATAGAAGAACTTACCGTGTTCCAGGTACAAGCGGTCTTCATCCTGCTACTGTTCTTTTTAGCTCTGAAGACCAAATCTACAGAACCAAAGAACACAAGGATATTTTCTTTTGCAGGTGGTCTGAAAGGCCCATAAATTCCAGAGACTTAAAGGGGATTCTTTTTGCTAACCTTGCTTCCTCAAGCGACAGTCTGTCCTTTCTCTTTTCCCTCCTGGATCATCAGACCTTTCCATATAACAAGACTACCTTTCAATATCCTTATTGGGAATAAAAGAAAAAACAGGTTAATGAGACTTGTTAGAAAGGTCTCATTAAAATCACCACATCAGACTTTTAGTTTTCTTCTCTTGAGAGAAGAAGGACTCATTATTCTCCCAAACTGTGACATCTGGGTACCAATAGATTTAGAGGGGCTGGAACTCATGCAGCTTCCATGGTGCTCCATATTTTACCATCTCCTGGAAGTGATCTTGGAAGCCCTTGAGAACTCTGGCTATTGCCATTTTGACACACAGTATCTGTTCTCTTTCACCTGCCCACAGCATCATTCTTCCACCTGAGACAGGAGACATCTAAGATCCCTTACAGAACTGAGGCAAAAAATGCTACAGCATTCACAGAATAACAACAATTTACTCAGTCTGTTACTTCCCAACACACATCTCCAAATATCTTCCTATTTTTATTTTGTATAGTTGCTTCAAATCTGAGAAACCTTTTTCAGTCTATTGTGGTTCCTGGTAGAATCCCTGTCCTTGAAGAACCTCCCTGGATTGTTTCCTGAACACCCGTGTAACAACCCCTACAACAATGCAAAGAAACCCAAGCAGTACCTTTTTCATGTAACTTGGTAAAAGTCTACAGGGCCTGTCTCAATAGTGGCAGATGGTGGGTAACGTGTGAAATCGTAAGTAATTCTCTGCCTAAGAGCCACACAGGAGCCTATGCTTCCTGARCGGCTGCCCTATGCATCTGGTTGATCAACACAGCTTCTCAAATTCCAGTCTGCTGACCCTAAGGTTACTAATCACAACGATTACTGGTCTCTTTTTCACATGTTTATTCATTGAACTACTTTTCCTTTCTACTTTTAAACTGAATGGGAAAAAATCATTAAAACAGATGCTTCTTTGAAGTATTAGAATCTAAGCAAGCCAACAAAATCCAAAATGGAATTGCTATTCTTCAATTGGAAGGCTTATTCCTCAAGATGAATTGGAAAGAAAATCTTTTAAGCTCTACTAAACAAAATCTATAGCTGCGTGGATCTCAATGACAAAGCAGGACTGAACTAGTTAAAACTACAGTGTGTTGAATGTGATGCTCAGCAAGTTGTGAAATAAAAGTCAGTACATGAGAGTAAATTAGATCTGTGAGGTTCACTGACTGGTTGTTGGCTTTCTGCAATATCCCCAAAACACATCATCCTGATATCTTAGAAAAATATATATTTAGCAGAGATTTGAACCACAAGGAATCATCATAGGCAAGCTACTGATGGGATACTAATCTTTTGTTCCACCTTTTTGTTGAATTAAGCTTATAACAACATAAAAGTTTGGGAATGTGCTCAATTACCAAATGCAATGACTTATTTCTGCATCACTGTTTTACTTCTAGTAAACTACAGCTAAGTACCTACATCCATCAAAACCAAAACTTGGTCTGGTCATGACTGTTAAGTTTCACTGTGCTCACAGCTGAAATATTTTTGCAGTCTTCTTGCACAAACAAACCAAATAAAAAATATTAGAAGTCTTAAGTGATTTATTAAAATGCTTCCAGAAAAGCTTAAGGCTATTATTTTAAAAAAGTCCATACATACATTCTTTCTTTTCTTCCCTAGTTGAACACTTTACATGATCTTTTCTTTTTTTAATGATTTTGCTTAACAGGCTCTATGAAAATGTTTCGTCATTCAGTATGCTTTCCTACGCCTTTTCTTCTGTAAAATTTTCCTCTCTCATCTTCACTTCACATACTCATTCAGTTCTAAAAATGAAGCAGTTGAAATAAATTACAAAGCCTGAAACAGAAAAGAAAAAAAAAACCTTTTCTGAAAAACTATAAATACAGAAATATTTTCTATAGGGTAAAACCAACAAGCTTTTTTTGAAAAATAAAGAAATATAACTCATTTTATATTGTTTACCATGTTGTCACATTGATTTCTGTAACACACATCAGAATATATATATGCAAGATATTTGATATTTACTATTTCCTGTAAACTCATAGAACAAGAAATAAATGTATTTGGCAATAACTTAACAGTTTTACTACTTGTATTGTTACAAGTACTTTGCACAGGTTATCCTGTTTAATATGAAGAATCAATTAAAATTATTACTATATCAGTTTCATTGCATTCTAAATTACCATTCAGCAGTCTGGTAATATTTCTTATACAAGAAATAAAATATTACCAAGGGATTTCTGAAAAGGGACAGGATATTAAACTGAGCGTTTCAGTTTGCATTTTTCACTAATTCCTCATAATGAGTAGATTAAGTCAGACATAGGAAAACACAATGACATTTCCAATTACACATGAGACTGAATGCAAAAAAAAAAAAAAAACTTTAAAGAAAAATTCAACAAAAATATAAGGGGTGTAATAGATACCAAAGGAAAATCAGTTCCCTTTTTGTTGAAGCCTTCTCTACCTAATCCCGTAGGGCATTTGTAGAGCACCATTTATAGGAAATTGTTTTAAAACTGTAACTGTAAACAGTCATTTACAGAAACTTAATTGTTTTAAAATTACTTTAGTGGTATTGAAACCAAGAAGTCATCAGAGTGCAAAATGCTGAAGAGGGCCTATTCACAAGCAGAGGCTTCCTTAGTTTTTGTTCTTTTGGGGTAATAAAGATATATATGGCACTGAAGGAAAACTAGCAACTCATTTACAAATAGCTAGTATTTGCAGCATTTGATTTAATTCAGTGCTAACTGTAGCTTTTCAGTTGATTATTTTTAGCATTACGTGCTTTGATGATGGCATTATGCCACCTACTTTAACTGAACAGACTAATGTTGGTTAATGGTTTTTGGTTCAAGTTCTTCATTTTGAAAAACGAACCCCTTTAGAACCCATGGTTATATGGCCCGCCATCTATATTTCTAGCTCATTTAATCCAACAAGAGGGGCATAGGTTASTGAAAGATATTTTGCTTTCTCCCGGCCCTCCCCTCCCAAAAAAAAAAAAAATTTTCTTGTAGGCCTTTGTGAAAACTTATGATTTTGATAGCCATCCTGAAACCCTATATTAAGTCCATGTTATCAGCTGCAAGATTAAAGTGCAAATAAAGCACTTTACAAACTACAAAAAAAAMCCCACTATGTAATGCACAACTAAACAGTAGTTTAGAGATTCTGTTTACAGTAGGACTTTGAGAATAACTGGTCAAGTACCTCTTTCATCCACCTTAGATGTTTATGGAATATAATCACAGGATATGAGCTGCAAGAGACTCCAGCTTACACAGATTGGCAGATACAGTACTACACTCATAGGTACAAATACAAGGAGGACTGCGTTGACACTGTCACAAAGAATATTTCAAAAGTGCTTCTCCAAAGGGTTCCATGTATGGAATGCAAATACTGTACAGGTAAGACACAGGCTTTCTTCCATGAGCTTTAATTTTTGTCAAACATCAGTTTCTAATTGTTTTTCACTTTCACAAGAGTTTGTCTGTTCCATGCGTTCACAGTCGATGTTGTTCTCACTGGTGTCCATACAACAGTCTGACTCGCTGTCTGATTGGTCCATTTGCTCAAGGCTGGTTTCTCCCTGGGATACTCTGCTTCCATTTGGTGACAAAAGAAAATGTGCTTCCAAGTTCTGCACTCTGGCTTTTCCTGCACATGTAACCTTCTCTTTGGCCTGTCGGATACAGTTAAGCCACTGCTGTTTGTTGAAGGAGTCATTGGCTTGTAGTGAGTGAGACTGGCTTTGAGATCCACATTTGAAGCTGACTCTAAAGAAGTTTTTGACTGAAAGAAATAAAACATATCAAAATGCTGAATTAACTCTATAATAAAGGAGTATATTAAAATAACAGAATCTGAAAAATCTCTGACTTACTGTATTTTCTAGCCAATACAATGTCTGACCAGTAAGAAGAGTTTGGGTATCCCTGTTTTCTGTACAAATAGACAATACTAACACTTCTAATAAATTGCTTGTGCTGGATTAAATAATTTTGAACCTGCCAAGTGCAAACTACTTAGTAGAGCCTCAAGTGAATCGGAATGATTAAGACTCCTCCCAAACTCCTCTGGCTTCACTGCTAAGCACGTTTCCAGAATCTCCAGTGAATACTGTTCCCTGTGCCAGCTGGAGGCTGCCTTATCTCTTACAGTAAGTTCACTATAAAACTTTCACAGAAAACTCTCAAAGTTTTGTTATGTGGATACACCCATTAACAATATAATAAGGGCTTTGAGAAACAATCTAAAAGAAACAAGTTACTACATAATATAGCAGATACATAAATACAGAATCAGGATTCTGTATTTAGATAATGCTGTTTCTAGAGAACACCTTGAGAGATTTCACTGGCAACTGTCTCAAGGTTATATGACTTCAAAAGAACATATGAAAAATAAATGCAAAGGTGAAGACATACTTCTCTCATTGTTGCTAAATGCACCACGGATGGATCCACCCACTCGCACCTCTCCATCTTGCAAATCTTCCAGCACAAGATCCCTCACTGGAATTGGCTGCCGGTAGAGCTGGTAGCAGAGCTGTTCATTATGGGTGATAGCTCGAGTAATTACCAGCACTTCTTGAAAGAGGAAGACATGTAGTTTCTGTTGAAAGTAATAAATAATAAAGAGCTATTCACTTTTTAGATTATTAAAACGGTAAACCAGGAAACAGCCTTTACTTCATCTATCAGTCTCAATCATGGCAAAAGACGATCCATCTATACACTGCATATGAACACACTACTCATAAGCACTCTCAGTGCTGAGAAAATCATTTAGAATTCTTCTGGAGTCTTAACAGAGTTCCTTTAGCTTTTCTGAGGGCAGTTAAGAAAAAAAAATCATTTTTTTTGTTCACTCCAAACTTTTTTTTTTTTAATTTGAACAAGGAAAAAAAAATCTGAATTGCTGATTTTTAGATTGCTAATATCTCCTAATCCAAGTTTTTTTTTCCTTTGAAAATGACACTTATGACACTTATCAATACTGAAAAACTCTAGAGCCTGGAAATTGTAGTACCACATTTCTCTGATCAATAAATTCACTTTGAACCTGTATCAAATAAGCAACTAAAACATGCTTATTAACCACAGCCTCTGACAAAACTAAAATCTGTTGGTAGATTTCTATATATTATTTATAGACATTACAATCACTTTTCTTAGACTGGGGATATGCATGTTAACAGACAGATAAATGGAAGTTTAATACCTCCAAATATAGAYATTAGACTGTTGACAAAAAGAGGTGTTGCAATAGTTAACATTTAATATTCATCAACTCCCTATAGAGATGATGTCTTTGTATATTACAACAACTTGCAATTACTCACAACGACATGTGAAATGAAGATGACAAAATATTTGTTTCTTACCACTCCCCTGTTATTCTTCAGTTCACCGTGGCAGCACACAACACGCGAATTATCAATCAGTGAGTCCCTTTGGCCGTCTTCAAGATAAATAAGTCTTTCTTTGTAGTATTGGCATTCAGATTCACCCGTCTTTATGTTGATTTCAGCCACTATACCCTGGATTATATTTATCTGTGGAAAAGCAGCATTGAAAATGCACAAGCTTTGATTTAATAGTCCAACATTCAGAGCTATTGTCCCCTAACTTAAACAGCAGCTGCAATAAATTTCATCTTAATTTACAGGCTACTTGTAATAAATTCTATGAAGGYTCTGTCTGTAACCATATGGTGCCTTTCTAAGGCACCTTCTGTTGGTTTCAGTCAAGTGCAATAGTGATCACAGCTTGTTTAGACTACTAGAATTCCTCAATTAATAGGAATTTATAGAGAATTCCTCTGTGAAATAAGGTGGTAGGGAGACAGGCTGAAACATAAAGTTAAACCTGTCCAGCCAAACAGATAATGATTCAAGTATCTACTGAACCAAGGAGATTCGTATCAGGGATCAGCCTGGCGTGAGACGCTTATAGCGCATTGCCAGGCAGGAAGAGGAAAGAGCTATATAAGCCTAAAACACTGCTCAGAGCTAACCACATGTAGTAATTTATGCTTCCTAATTTAACTTGGCAAATGTACAATTTATGAAATATATCACTTGAAAGATAAATAGTGTTCTGCTGAAAGAGAATACAACAAAGCTATATAAGGCTATTGAAATATCAAGAAAACTACCCTGATTGTGGTTTTTTTTTTTTTTTTAAACAATTGCCAAATATAAGCAAGTGCTGGAAGAAAACATTTAGTATATTTTTAAMGTTCTTATCAGACATTGTCTAGAAAAAAATGAGAAAAAAAGCAGAAGAATTCTTTAAGTTACATAGGCTTTTGTTTATAGACTTTTATACATTTGTTTCAAAAGAATATTTACGGGAGTAAAAAGTACAGATTATAAATAAATTTGAGCATCCAGACCTCATACAAACTCATATGCTCCCAGTTTACGCATCCTTCCAGTTTGTGTGTGTATATATATATATACACACACACACAGACTGCATTACTGGATTATACATATATGTATATATGCATATGTGGAAAAGGGAACAGAAAACTTGGAAAGCTATCAGAATATCTGAATCAGGTCTTTCTCCACTAATAAAGAAACTTAAAAAGCTTGGAATTTTTCMTTTGTTTTTACTTCAGACTGCAAAAGATGATTCAGAATAAGAAAGAAAATTATGTCCAACTTCAGCTACACTCTGCAGAAGATATTTAATCTAGATGCTGAAATTAGGTCAGGATTCAAACCAGAGAGTAAAACTCATCTAACTAACCTAAATCTTCAATATAAATCTCCATGTTACCCAGTATGAGATTATAATGGAAAATGACATTGACAGATAAATACAAGACATACAAGCACTAGATAAAAATTGTAGAAAAATACTACTACCACCACCCATTTTTGGTATAACTTTGCTGCTGAAATAGGACTTAACTGGGGGAGAGAAGCTCCATGCATAAGTTTCAGCTGTTCATAAATGCATTAGCATTTCCACAGTCTATGCAGTGTCCGTGAATTTATTAATCGGCATAATTTATGTGCTGTAAATCTCATAAAAAGCAGAAACTCACAGCTTCTTCAAGGTGCTGCTGATCTGGGTGATCATTTGGTGTATGTCTCAAAATCTCTCGGAGCAGTAAGGGGTACTTAACCAACCGGCTTCTTGGGATGTCAAGGAAATTCCAAAGGTCCAGCTTGCGACTAAACGGAGACTCTAAGCACCGCTGTAGGAAATCTTGCACTCTGTGATCTTGTTTTTTGTGATCCAGTAAAGCTTTGGCTGCTACTTGATTGCTGCAGTAACTATCGTAGGAGTTTAGGCAAGGAAGCTGAGGAAAGGAATAAATTATTCTGCAACTGAAACAGCTTTTTTGCTTCAATAGAGAGTTTCAAGTGATTCAAGATGTCCTGTAGAACTTCTGTTAGGAATCTACCTTTTGGAGAATTATCTGCAACTTATTGATAGCAATGTTTTTAGACTATGCTGAAGAGTTTACTACGGTATAAGATTTGTCCAGTTTTAGATCACAATAARCTGATCAAAGAGATCATCTTGTTTAATTAGAATTTAATACAAAGCATTTCCATAAATCAGATTTATGGTATAAAATGGCATACATGTCATCCTGCTTCCACGCAGAATTAAGCAAAACAATTTACCATCAAAACTTATTTAAAGTGGAATTTTAAACAAAATTTGTGCAAATCCTAAGAATGCAACAGTTATATGCTCCAATAAGCGGTAATTCCTACTAACTTTTATTGCTTCAAGTAACCAGAACACTTAACTGAATGGCTGATATCTTATTGAAGCTGACCCTGTAGTCCTTACTCTGCCAAATTTCCATGCTCATCTCAAGAAACTTGACCAAACTAAGACAGAAGAACCATGTCGTAAGTGTGAAAAAAATACTACCTTATATGTTGACTGGAACAACATACTTCTTTACAACTACTGCTATACTTAAAAGTATATGTAAAATCTTCTACAGAAGGAATTGGACTCAGACAGGAGAAGCTCACTTCGGTTCAAACACACCAGAAAATATATTTAAAATTCTATCTAATGAAAATGAGAGATAATTCTGTGATTTACCAGGTACCATTAACTATATGCATTGTGTACTAGAAGTCATGCAAGTCTCTTCACTTTACTAAAGGGTAGTGTTTTACATAGAGTTTCTAAATATATTACCTTATCCCTTAAAAATTGCAAGACTGATTTTTCGTGGTAAATTTAATTACTTACATATTCCACAGAAGAAACTTTTTATACTTATAAATCCTCCAGAAAAAGGTTTTTCTTTCATGCAATCAGTAATTTTATTAATGAACAAACTAAATCTGCTTTTCAGTGTTTATGTTGCTACTAAACTATGAACTTGGTGAGTTTTGTTTAGTCAGTGGGGCAGGAAGAGCTTCTCTTGTTACACTGCCTGTTTTCACAAACTTGTAGGAAATTATCTTTGACAGCTTGACTAGACCAGATCTGTAAGATGACTAGACCAGAAAATCATTCAAAGATGACAGCACTTACACATGGTGTAGGCTTAATTTCTCTAGGAAACCAGGATAAAAATAGGGGGATGCTATTTAAATGATAAATATCATWCTAACTCTGAAGTTCAGCCCTTGATTTTCATTTAGAGCAATTAAAAGCTGCTCATCTCCTGAATAGAACGAGGTTTTTCACATCCTACTCTAAGTCTTTTTATGGAAAGTGATCCAAAAGAAAAAAATATTTCATTATATCTCTAAACAGTTGCCTGATGAATGTAAAAGCTATGTTACAAATCAAAACTAAAAGTGATCAGAAAATCTGTCTTACCCAACCCACAAGAATATGGCCAACATGTTCTGTTGATCCATCAGACTTYCTGACTTCTTGAAGCCGCCTTAGAAGATCTGATGATAATTAAAAGAGAAGACAAACTTGACTTCCTGTACCAGAGGTATATAAACCCATATCAAATAACCAAGCAGAAAAAGAAGAGTTTTACCTTCATGTAGAGGAATTAAAGAGTCCAGTGTTCCAAAAATTTGGTTCAACTCTTGCTCTGTCATTATGGAAAGTTTAAGCATAGGGTCACGATATGCCTGCCAAAAAAAGAAATCAAGAGTTCCACAATTAAAATAATAATAGTAGCTGAAAAAACAGAAATAATATTTAAACCTCTCCAGAAATAAAACCATCAATATTGTTAAGAAATTTCAGAAAGCTTATCTTAAGCTTTCTAGTTAATATCTTTTAAAAAAAATTAAGTATCAAAACTATGTGGTTTCAGAAAGGGAAGGGAAAAAAAGATATATTTTTTTTTCTCTTCCTATCTTAGCAATTATGAAAAGAAATTACTATTTTAAAAGTGCTATGAACAACTGAATACTGAAGATGGGTAAGTGGTTAGTTTGCTTGTTTTTATACACGGACCTTTTTTGCTAACTTCAGATCTTCTATCAAGTCTTCTTCTCCCTGGGAGAGTTCAAATATAGCCTGTAAAGAGACACAAATATGATAAAATATCTCTATTTAAGTAATAATAAACTTTTAAAGGAGGTATTGCATTCCAAACAGCTTTTTGAATACTCTTYGGCAGAATTTCTATTGTTATAACTAATTGCAGGAATAAAGGAGGACTTATTTTGATAGATACAGAGTTTTGTGCAGTACATTTAAAAACATGGCTCTGCCAGATTGCTTACAAAATATTTACCAGAATTATCCAAAGTGATTTTTTTTCAGACTGATGCATTTCCAGAACAGGGAGCTATCCTTAGCATTATATTTTGAATGGACCATATCTTAACAACTTTAAAATAAATAAATAAATAAATGATTTGGCAGTTGGATAGATGATCTCTAGAAGTCCCTTCCAACTTCAAACATTCTGCAATTCTGGGAACAGAGTGACAAAGTTTCCAGGTTGTCTAACAAGTCAAAAGACAGATTATTATTAGAATATTTGTTTGGTAGGAATCACAGTTATCTTGGTACCATTTCATTTTGTTATGACTGCTTGTCAAAAGCCTCTCCTGTGCAATTTCTGTGCTGTTCCCTAGGCGTGCAAAGTGTTCCTTCCTTGTTCTGGTTTGACCTCAGTATCTATTCACTAAGTGTGAAAGTTGTCCTGGCTACACTCACTTCACAGCTGAACTATAACAGCGTAATATGTTTGGCCATATGACCATTAATGCTTAGGACTTTCCAACCATCTTTCAGTAATTTTTGAGAGCTTGGTAAAATTTGCTATTGCAAACACATTAAAATAGTGTTGTGGTTGTTACAATGACCTCTTAAAAACCTGCAAGTTATACTTAAATTCTTCAGCTAGGCTCTTAGAAAGTCTCAGGCTTGTCTTCAAGGCATTCTGTGGCCTGGACCCCTGGTATCTTAAAGATCAATTGCAGAAGTTACAGAGTGAAGATTATGATTGACAATTCCTCTGGTGAAACAGTAACTTAAACAATAGAAGTACTGATGATCTGTGCTGAAACATTCCTGAGGACTGCTCAGGATCATGAATGAACTCAAGCAAGCACCATGTATGTTGCAGAACACAATACCAGTTCTTTTAGCATAAAAATTATAATGACCAGGGATGGAATCCTGGTCCTACAGGAGGTGTTGATATTCCCTTAGATTTCAGTGAAGTTTCAGTGCTGTCCTCATGGTTACTGACATTACTCAACTCCACACTTTAAGGATGATTTTCCAAAGTGCATTTTGTAGTAAACAAAACCATACCTCTTGGCGCTTGATTTCTTTAGATGTAAGCATATGATTGACACAAACATCAAAGGTCTCGCTCCACAGTTTGCTGTCTCTTCGCTTGGTGTTAGCTGGAGGCATATTTCGAGACCACGGTCGTGGACTCAGCAGATCTGGGCGACTCTCACTACGGAAACTGATGGAACGCTAATAATAAGATAAAGATTTTGTTGTTAGAAAAGCTTCGCATAACGTTCCCAAAAGTGTTATACACATACATAAGTACAATGAACTAACTAACATCTAATTAGCTCTTACTGTGCTATTATAGCCATGTTTAATACTGGGAATGTAGGAAAAGTTATTTTAACATATCTTTCTGAAAGGCCAGTACATTCATTCCTGCAGTGACCCATGTCCATGTCCTGTTCTCAATGTATGTAAAACTAGACCATTCATATTCCATGCAACAAAAATGGTCTACTGGGATAATGGCAAAATGGTAAGAAACATCAACATAATTGAGCACAGAAATCAAGTTTCTTTTGGTAAAAAGTTGGACAGGAATAAGTCATGCATAGCACATACACACTTAAATATATTCCTAACACAAAACACTTTACAATTTTATACAAGTTTTAGAGGCAAAATTAGTATGAACAATTTTGGCTCTTTCAAAGAGAAGGATTCATTTATTAGATTTWAAAAAAAAAGCAGAAAGCCAGTAAAATTTGACAGATAAACTCATCTTGTGTATCAGCTGTAGAGTCCAATGTGCTTATCACAGTACCAAAAGGTTTTCTGTACATTGGAAAGGGACGTAAGTGCTCAGAGAAATCCACACAGTGGGTCGTGTGTTGAGAATATCAGATGAATTACCCAAACCCAACCTTATAAAAAAAAGCTGCTTCCTCAGTTGGGCAGAAAGAGTGGTCATAAAGGGAAACTGTCCTTCAAAACCACCTCTCCTTTCCCATTGTCAGTATCTTGCTAACTGATAGTAGCAAATTTTTTTTCCTTAAGCTTTTAGAATCATGAAAGATTCAAATGGTATTGCTATTCTAGAAAATGATAACCAGGATTAAATTTTTCACACTTGAACGTTGTGCCTGACCAAACTATTTTCATACTTCAAGCAACTCTTTCAACCAGTAACTTCCTGCCTCTTCAGATGCATCTTAAGAGCAAGAAACTAATATATATGGAAATATGTCAAAAGGATATGGCTGAAGAGAAAAGCACCATCACMTAATCTTTCAAGAAAAACTATCCCACTATTTAGTTTTTAAAGTTTATAACAAGCTATATTCATTTTGTACCACTTTGTTAGCACTTAAAGAAAATACATTAAACATTAAACACAATCAGTGCCAGCAAGTAACAAATGACAAAATACTACTATGGAAATTACTACAGTACATGAATACTTCTGCAGCTGCTGATCTGTGATAATGGTGATAATGTGTACCAGCACTTCTATATCTTTTATGTGACTTTTTACTCAAAAAAAAAAAAAAAAAAAAAAAAAAAAAAAAAAAAAAAAGACTTTTTACTGAAGTTAAAGTGAGACTTTTGAGAATTACAACTTCTATTTGCCTGTAGACTCTCAGCAAGGGTTCAGGCTAAAGATGGACAGTTAACACTCTCACTGCAATATTCTCAAAAGATTGTTTTTTGCTTCATTCAAAATCAAGTAGCTGCTTTATCAGATCCTACCTCTTGAATGCCTCAGGTACTCCAGATTGTTGAAATACTCTACATTTTGTTCTTATTTAAAACCTGTCTTACATAGCAGTCATTTTTCATTTGCCTTGGGTAAAAGCATTTAAAACACAAATTCTCTGCATTTCCAGGTTGAAATCATCATGTGCAAAGCAAAACAATTGAGATTCTCCTCCAAAGATAAGAACTCATGAGATGCAAATGGTGCTTGTAAAGGCAGAGTTTTTAAAATATCAAAGGACATACTACATAAACAAAACCAGCCTTTTTTAAAACAAAAGGCATTTTCAGTCCTCCTTGGTAGCTACCAAACACCTAAAATATACACAGGGACAAACTCCTAAAAAGTATATAAAAACGCATACATACATACACATACACACACAAACATATATATATATTTATGCACACACCAACCTTTCCAAACTTTGCAAATCAGATGCTAGTTTCCCTTCAAAGATTTAAGAGGATAAAGAAACACACATGAAATTATAGGCTTAATTTGTTCTTGTTATAACAGATGAATGATGAAATCAATTATTTTCACATGCAAATGGCCAGAGGCCATTCTGCAAAATGGCTTGTCAGAATCGAC
The DNA here is from genome assembly GCF_003342845.1 of Nothoprocta perdicaria. Lineage (NCBI taxonomy): Eukaryota > Metazoa > Chordata > Aves > Tinamiformes > Tinamidae > Nothoprocta > Nothoprocta perdicaria. The sequence continues at coordinate 580,827 of NW_020454760.1, forward strand.
AAACTAATGCATTACCAGAAAACAGTTATTTATTGCTAACATCAATACTTGGTCCCTTGAGTGAGACAAACTTGAATCCACAATGCTGTAATGACCAGAATGTCAGAGACATAAACCATAAATAAAAGCATTCATTAAAATGCTCTGATAATCTAGGATAAACTTATATCATTGTAACCATCTCAATTCTACTGTTCAACCCATTCCCAAATTCATTTTCTGAGTGATTTTTAAGAACAAGTTTAAACATATTCTGATGTCACCCTTGATTGGTGCTTGCCACGCAGAAGAAATCACTGGAGTGATAAAAGTCTATTTAGGAAATGTAGAAATGGCAAAATAGCATTTCTACCTTTTCAGWCTCTTAAAAATGTTTATTAGTTATGGTGTCCTTGAAATACATRCTCAGGATGCTGTTTTTTTAAAAAAAAAAGTATATGCTTCCTTATAGTTCAGGTTTACTAAAATTTTCATATAGTTTCAAAAATTAGAGGACTAGAGAAAAACCAAGCTACAAACCCTACTTTTTGTTGACTGTATTTATTGGGCTGCAGTAGTTTCCACAGGCTAATACAGCACTGTAACTATGAAGTGTAACTTGTGTAACTGATATTAGATCATGCAATAAACCAACTGTAATTTCAGCTGCAGTAAAGCAAACAGATTTATGTCCTGTAAAAACAGACCAAGACATCAAAGTCCCAGCATTCAGAATTGATGTTAAAAAAAGAGTTTTCTTCTTAAGGATTCCTAGAATTTTGCAGAGTCCTAAAAAAAGATATATATATATGTTTGTGTGTGTGTGTGTATAAATATATATATATAAAAATAATTTGGACTCCATATTTAAACTCAAGATATATGAATGAAAACTGCTAAAATATTGAGTCAAAAAACATGTCTCTCTGTGGGTTGCTAAGTATCTTAGCAATAGAACTGTACTGAAACTCAGCCAGTGAGAAAGATTGATACTTAGCTTTCTTTTTAATTTGCAAGTATTATAAAAAAAGGGGAAAAAAAAAATCTTCCATGGGTCACCGTGACAGTCATGCCAATATAATAAAGTATTCATGCCAGGTATTTGCATAGAGGGGCAGTACAGATCGACAGAACCTCTGCTGCTACAGCAGAGCAGGGGGCCTTAAACAAGCACAGCAGCTGTTGAAGGCCGTGCAGGGCAAGTGCCGCGCTCAGAAGCGGTCACRCCAAGAATTAATTCACTTTCCACACTCCTCACAACTGGAAGTAATGCAGTCCTCCTTCCCGAGGCAGGCCAACTTTTGCTTACAGGCAGACTGCGGAGGAGATTTACCCACCTTGGGGAGCGCAGGCCTCTCTGCTGCAGTCCCGCTGCCCTGCGCGCCTGCCCCCAGGCGCCCAGCCAGCCCRCCCTCCCCGGCCCCAAAATGCCCTTTCCACAAGCAGATGGTTGCAAAACCAGGGGGTAGAACACAGGAAACAACATGTTAAATAAGCCCTGCAATATCAGCTTGCTAGGTAAACTCCCGCTCCGCAAAACCTTTTTCATGCCTTTATATATACTTTGCATAAGATTCCAGTTGTAAAGCAGCACCCCCCCCCTCCTTCTGATTAATGATAACATTACTAATGCTCTGATTGAGCTAATTTTGGTTAAGTAACCCTCTTAATAGATTCAAGATATTTTTGYGTTCCCCTTTTTTAAAGCAAATAACCTCGTTGCATAATTCTCCTCGGATTTTACACAAGCCTTTTTACTTGCTTTGTTTCAAACAGGAAACAGTGAAATGTTTCAGAGCTCCCTAGGCCAGGCCCACAGCAGCATCTGAGCCCTCCTTCACACTCCTCAGAACCAACAGGAGTTGAGCTGACCCACAGCTGGAAGTTTCTAGGCCTCAACATATGAGATACTTTACAAATTCAAAYCTCATTCATCTCTAAGTATATTAAATATTATACACTTAATAGGGAAATTGAAACTACAAAATGATTTAATTTCTAAATTGCACTTCATATTTGCTTCCTCTTAATTATTTTTATAATCAACTTTAGAAAATGGCTTTTAACAATTGGTCACTAAATCTTTTGTTTAAGGAAGGTCAAAATTCACAAGACAGAAAAATTTAGCAGTGCTATAATATTAACTATGTCATAAATAATAAAGAAACCAAGCAAAATTTAGAAAAGATGCATAAGAGAAAAATCTTGTTCTTCATTAAAATTTACATAACAATGGTCAYATTCCTTTAATAAAGTAACTTCTATATGTTATCATGTAATAGTTTTCTTCCTAGTAACCATGCATTATCTGGACAGAGACATGTTTTTTGAAATGAAAGTCTTAAGTTGAAAGCTGAYGGACTCCATAATTGTAAGCTACCTAACCTGTTCATTGCATTAGAGTAGTGCATGAGGCTATGTGTATTTGAAATAACTATAAATTACATTTCAGATATGAAAAATAATAAAGATGTATGGATTTCTTTACAAGTTTGCTGATCCTGACTGAATTCTCTGGCAATCACAATACTGAATATGCAACTATTTAGTAGGAAGTAAGAAATATAAACCACCTCATGACAATTATGGCAATCACACAGTTTTASCAGCAGCACTTGCATTTGTCAGTTCATGCCCTCACACACCTTTTGCTGTACCTTCTGTTGCAGGCGGGCATGAGGATTCTTTTTTGTTGTTTAAATAGACATATGTAAAACACCAATGATATACACTGTGCTTGTGCACTCACAACCCATATATGCCTGTATGAGCAGAATGGTTTCAAAAAAATAACTCTGGAATAAACTGTGAATAGTCAAGTATTCCTCTTGTTGAAATATGATTTAAAGCAGCRATACGTGGGCTGCTCTTACCTGAAGCGTCTGGCTGAAGCGCTTCAGGGGAGTGGTCCGTACGGGAGGAATGAGGCTTGCTAGCGACGTAACTCGGGAAAGAGGCTTCACCCGCTTGGTGCTCGGCTCCTGTGCCAGGGGGAGAAGCATCAGGCAGTGGAGGGAGGAAGAAAGGAGGGGGAGAGAAAAAAAAAAAAAAAAAAAAAAACAAGTGTAAGCATAACTTGATAAATACTGCTGCCGGTTCTGCTGATTTCTGTGAGAAAACATTATAAAAAGCAAGCTAGTAAGTCTGGTTTAATTGGAGTAGTGAACAATAGCAGTTTTTAATGCTGACAGTTAGGCATAACTTCTGATTGGTACATACAGATCTTGGACACGGTCAGAGCAGGGGGAAGAGACATAGGCAGCATCACACTGTTACACTAACTCRATTTTAAAATAGATTTTCAGCAGTGCTCTGCAGCTAATACATGTTATGATATTCTTGTCGCTGGAAGGAGTGCTTAAGAAAAAATCAATATATTTCTTTGCTTTCTAGCACTGTCAGCACATGCTTCTATATTCAGCTAGCTGTATTTCATTCTAGAAAATACCATTTAGACAAAAAAGTCTACTATTTTTAAGTATCCTTTGAGTGTTCCTATCTAAACATGATGAATATATTGATATGCTTACACACATTTTGTTTTAGCACAATAGCAAAATTGAAATCAACAAAAATCTACCATATAACATTTGCTTCTCTTTTCATCAAGACCTTTAACTGCTATCATGCCCCCTTTTAGCAATACATAATCACTTGAACATAATACAACAATATGCCAATTGTCCTGCAGATAAGAACAATATAAATATCAGAAGAAAAAAGTTATTGTAAGTACATAAAAATAGAACAGTTACCCTTGGCTTCCCAACCTCCATCTGACATTTAACGAATCTTGAACAGCACATGCAAAAGGCAACTTTTGACAGAAGAGCCAAACCTTCCAAGTGACATTAAAAAACCCATCCAACATCATATTTCAAGGACATCCTTAAAGGAGTTCATCTTYCTTTTTCAGCCATTTTTATCATGCTTGGGTAGGCTTCCAATGCCTCCAATTTCCTAAACACATCATTAAGAAAATGCACCACATCTATTATCCTCTTGTTCAGAAATGCAAATTCTTCTGTAAATAAATATTGTTCTGGTGCTGACCAAAAAAAAAAAAAAAAAAAAAAGAAAGAAAAAAGAAAAATCCAGCAGCAGCAATGATGGGGATCTGGGGGATCTGTGATCTGTACTACTGGCAAGAAAAATTCCCTCCTATGAGTAGAGCACAGGAAGGGTGAGAAGCAGCTACAAATTTAATCGACTTTTCTGCAGGCAGACTAGGAACTCTGCAAATGTCTCCTCAAACCAGGGACTAAGTGTTCAAGCCTGTGCCAAAAATATTGTATTCTTTCACACAGAAAACCTAGCATTAAGGCATTTTGGCAGCCTAGGTCTTGTTGCACCCTTCTCTTCAGCGTGGCACTGCAATCCATATTTCTTCCTTTTCAGCAACGCTCTCTTCCACGCGGGTTTGATGGAGCATTTTCTCTGCGGCACTGCGGCACCGCTGTGCACGTCCCTCGGCCAGGCCCCGGGGCTCCCGCTGGCTGCGAGCAGCCCGGCATCGGCCGCCGTCTCCTTTGCGGCTCTCGGCGCCAGTGCGGGCGCTCAGGCGGGCTGCTGTTCCTGCTCGGAACCCGGCCCGCAGTCCCGCGGGCGCCAGCGAGCGCTGCCCGCGCCGCGGCCCTTGCTAGCAACCTGTGCTCTACGTTAGCAGCAGAGCTTATTTGGGCATGACTTATTTCCAGCGTGACTGAGGCAAAACCTGGGATTCAAAGCTATAGGAACCTTCCCAAGAACAGGGAGAAGTGGATCATAAGAAAGAATTGTCTGCTTTATTGCTGTAGCCCTTCTGTTGCTGCTGTGCATATGGCCTCTGACTAAAAGTCCAAAGTGATTTAAAGTAGAGCCCAAACCATGCTTCATGCCCATACCTTGTTTGAAAGTTAAAAACTCCCGTCTGAAGGACCTTTCACACAAATGCTGTGATCTATTCACAGCTGCACAGAGTCTTTCCACGTAGCTCTTGCCCTGGCAGTCCAAAAATATGCGAAATCTACTGACAATAAATGAAATTATGAAAAAATATATATCCATAGGTCACTGCATTTCTGCAGCTTTTTGTTCAAGTGCACTGCAAAACTGCTGAGCACAAACAGCACCAGCTGTGAAAGGAGCCTATCCCCACTCGAACACTTTCACAGTTTGCATGTGCCTGCAGTTGAGTTTATTAATGCCTGCATGAAGCCTGCAATCTAAGCCCTCAGACCAGGACCTAATTTGCTCTGCCATGTGGGGCACATAAACCTCCTGCAGCTGTGAAAACTGATGCACAGCATCAAATAACCTGGAGAAGATTAGCCCAAGTCAAAAGAAGGGAAGTCACCTTTTTTTTTTTTTTTTTTTCTTTCTTTCCCTTGAGAGAGAGCAGGAAGGGAAGCAATGAGGTATGATTTTCCCTTTTTCATCTGAGATGGTCCGAGCAGTCTCTAGAGCATGTGTACGAACAGCTCTGCATTACCCCGGGTCCTGAGCAGATTGAGCACTTGCACATCAGGCCAGTAAGGTCAGGGGAATGTGTTCCAGGAGCTGCTTCCCAAATCTCTTAAAAACAAACAAGCAATAAACCTGCTGGTGGTTAGGAGTTTCTTACATGGGTGTTTCTTATTTTACTGTGATATCCTCTGTGAATATCCCTAGTCTCTTGGTTTACTCTTAATCTCRAAAAAGTCATAAAAACTTTGGGGGGATCCATCTAAGCACGTGGGAGCTCAGAAGAGCTGTGTGATACCAGTGTCAGTCCAGAGAAGGGAGGCTCCAGGAGGAACCTGTGCTCAAGATCTGCACCTCTGAGTGTGTGCCAAGGAGGCCGAGGCAGCGCCGGCCCTGATCCGCTCTCCTCCTTCCCACCTCTCCCCGCCAATTCAGCGAACTCGGATGCAGACGGCGTTCAGGGATGTAGAGGCTGGATTAATTTGCAACAAACTATTACCTCCCCAAGACTGGGATGTGGTCCAGGTTATGACAAAGAAAATTCAGGAGTTAGAATGGTTTGTCTGACCTTTTAAGCTTGTTACTTGTATTTAAAAAAAAAAAAGGCACTTCAGAGTTTTGAAATAAAGCTAAAGCTAAATGTCTTTCAGAGTGATGAAGGTTTCCTGAAACAGTAAGGGAAGCAAGTCRGAAAACAAAAGATCCAGACTACAGTTTGGCAAGGCTTCCAAAATGTGGTGCTGGAATATATGAACAAGTGATGTTAATCTAACAGTACTTTAAATTTGATATAGGGCTAAATAAAGCTGGGGGAAACATGAGTGCAGAAACTTCAAAGGCTAAGCAGTCAAGAGAAGTCAAATTAATACCTGACTAAGCTTGAACAAAGAGCAGATGGCTTTTGGAGGGAGTGGCATATTTGAACTCAAGATGACTTGGGTGAGATTTGCATATGTGAATTTAGTGAAGTGAAAATAAAAGTTGGAAAAGATGGAGTTTATACACACCTCTTCAGAGAGAGCTCTTGAAACTGGAAAAAAATGGAAAAACAAGCAATTCAATGTGTCCAAAATCTGGATGGTTCTGGAAAATATACAGTGGACATTTCAAATAGCTGCTATGTCCTTCTGACAGTATATTTATATCACATACTTTTCTGGGGAATTCACAGGAAGGCAGATTAGTACAACCGCAGTGGCATAACCAGCCAAAATCACAGAACTGAGAAAGGAAACCCTTAGCTAAGAAGCGAGTTTAAAGATGTCATGGCACATCACTCTTCCAGTTTGGCACGGAGGATGCAGTTCTCTAGAATTGCTTGCTTTAATTTATTCTGTGGATCCTATTTCTGTTTGCACTTGTATTTTTTTTTTTTTTTTTTTATCTTTTATGTATTAAGCTTGAACCTTAATTGCTCAACCCACTGAATAAGAAAGGAAACACTAGCTTTTAAAGTATAGCCTTAAAATCTCCAGAAATTACTATTCTACTGTTGGACTGCTGGGAAGTGCATCTAGCAAGCTATTTCAGCTGCAGTTCTACCAGAATGCCATGGAAAAACTTCTGCCCGCTTCTGCTACAGTCAAACACAAGTCATTTCTTTTCCCTGTGCAACTGAACATAAGTGCTGCTTTCTAAAGTTGTGATACGGTAATTTCAAAACAACAGCCTCCTAAAAGAAAGGGTTTCTTTTCTCCCCATCTCAATTTAATACATACAGACTACTATATAAAAGCCTGAATCTTAGCATTTAGTACCTGATTTTGGTACAGGAACATTCAACATGCACTGAAGCGCTTTAAAGCAGAAGACCCTTCCAAGGAGCAGGCACTTTCACCAGTTGCAATTTACTGACAGCTAATTTGATGTTATTGGCCTTTTTTTCTTTCATTAGTGAAACCAGCATCTAACTCAGTATGTAAGATTTAACAACATACACCACAGGCAGGGAAAGCTAGGAGCAATCAAAGGGAAAAGGCTAAGACTTTTCATGCTCTTCATGCACAAAGCAAACTGACTCTCTTACTAGTGTATACAGAAAGGGAACTTCCCCAAAGCTCCAAGCGCCTTGCTGTCAGAGCAAGCTAAATCCATTTAATAATATTGATTAGTTTTCTATACAGTGTCATTCCATAAGACCACCCACAGCTTAATCATCACAGTTTGATGGCTAAATTACTCTAGCTTGAGATTGATTTTAATTTTCTAATGTACAAAAAGAACGGAAACCAAGACCTACACCAGATTCCCTTTGGAGTATCTGCGAAGAACCAATGATCTGGCTAACACGGGCTGAAGGCTGCAGCAGCAGTGTAGGTGCCTATGACCGCTCTTCCTTTGCTCTAGTGCCTCCTGTCAAAGTGCTTTCTGCCTCTGCTTTTGACCAGCTGAACCACTGATTTCCTCTCAGGGAGCAGTAAAAGCAAGTCTACATCCACCAACAATTAATCATTTTTCCACCYGACCATCCCATCTCTTATCACCAACAGGCAACAAGTCAGAGAAGTGGTGCCGAATTGGACAAACAAGGGAAACTATTTCCCAGAGGGATCATTACACTTTTGTCTCCTGCCAGTGCACAGCACTCCTGTGACCATGTTGTGTTCACTCTTCTATTGAACAAATAAACCCAACAAAAGAGGCTTCCAGTGATTATAAGTCAACCCAGAAAACAAGTGGTAAACAGAAACTTTCACAGGAACTTAATGTATTATAATATTTAAAGTCATCCCAACTACCTTCAAAAGTAAATGAAAACTCCCTCAGTTCACATACCAAATAGCTCATGTTGGCAACGCTTGCTAAAAGCTTTTATTTAGTATCCACCTTAAAATTCCACATGTTAAAAATTTCACATAACCAACATGTTCTGAGATAAATGTTCAWAGTAATAATTCTCTACTTCCAGCCACTAACTTCAGTTTTAATGAAAAATGCACTGCTTATTCTTTCCTGTTAGTGTTCTGTCTATTTGTGAATCTGGGAAAAAGGTATCCAAAGACTTAATTCTGTTCTATTGAAACATTCATCAGTGAAAAAGGTTTTAATTGAAATTAGACTCTAAAGAATTAACAGCATCAGAAATGGAAGATCCTATAAACTGAAACTGGACAGTAATCCGTGTTCCAAACAGATCCACACGCACTGCCAGAAAAACTACCACAGAACCCCTCTGTTTCTGACTTCATACTACTGGCAAAATTTCCATGCTCCTATACTTTCAAAGGTACTAGTTTTTAGTCAGCTTTATATGAGTAAGTCAACATTTGTAATGGCAGGAAGCCCAATATTATTATTTTTATTAGACTGATACTTGCTACATTGGACTAGGATTAAAGGGTTCTAATAAATGACCCCAAACTTGGAGTTTAATTAATAACAATATAAAAGTATTGAAATTCTGTTCCACAGGATATTATCAATAGTTAATCTCCAGCAGGAGAAAAAAAAARRRRAAAAAAACACAAACAAGGACATGGTTTTATCATACACACACACAAAAAACCCTCTGGTAAGCAAGAAGTTACTAAGTAACTGAAGAAAACTGACACATAAATGCAACTTGATCAAGCAATGAGTACGAGTAATTAGGGATCAAACTTCTGAGGTTTGTCAAAACTATGAATTCCATCATTTGAGCCCTCCGGAGGGGGAAAGAGGTCTGCTATCCCACCTCCACAAGTGCTATAAATATATCCAGCAAATAAAGCAAAACCCAGAGATACTTCCCTTTAACWGTGCTATTATAAAGAAGTGGATCTGAAGCGGTAGCAGAATACATGAAAAGCCATAGAGAGAAGGGGTGCAGTATCCTCCCGCATAGGAATTAAGCTCAAGTTTGCACCACATCAGCACATTCCGTGTCTTGCCAAGGACCAGCTGCTTCCCGCACAGGCCACCAGGATGGGTGCCACCCTGAGGAGCCAGGGCTTGGCTGCAACCTGCACGATGGAACCACCAAAGCATCAGGAGTAAAAGGTAGAGGTGCCTCCAGCCATCGTGCCGGAAAGCTCATTTGTCTGCAACATCCAGAAATCAGGAACTCTATCAGCAGTTAGGAAATGAAGGCAAATTAAGAGAAAAAAACCTACAGAGTAAGGTGAATTAACAGGAGCAGCAGAAACTGAGAGAAACCCAGACAACAAAGGAAGGTTAATTAAATTCTCAATTTCCTCCCATTAAAAGCTGCCTTACAGACTACCTCCAAAAACGCTTCCATTCTGGAACGAGCTGGACACGAAGTCTGCATGGCACTTAGCAAGCAGATGACATACAGGCACTTACTGAAAGGCAAAATAAAAGCGAGCTGCTTGTTCTACCGCTCGGCAGAACAGACAGGYAATTCCAAACGTGGCGTTTGCCATGGTTAGCCCCCTGCAATTTCACAGCATATGAGAATACATTTGCCTGGAACACACCACAACTTCAACTCCCTAATATTTCGCTACAAATGGAGGGGAAAAAAAAAACATATGCTTTTAAGAAGATTAAGGAACATTCACGACTTGCAGTTTATCACAACTTCTCTTGGCCTCTCTCCCTCTGGCCCCAATGCCTATTTCCTGTTGGCAATGGGTGCCCTGTTCCACAGGCCTTGGGACAGCCTCCTTGGGCTCCCCTTTGCTGACACTTGCCAAATTAAAACACAGTACTGAGCACAAGGCATCCCAGACATTCCCCTGCACATTAATAATCAGGGTATTGGGAGACAAGGACAGGAATTAGAGCTGTTTGCAGTCTAGGTCTAACGTATCTGCAGGACACAAGATGCTGAATAAACTATGAGCTAAACTCTGCTGCTCGCTGCCCTGCTGAGAAACAGCCACYTCGTTTTACCACAGGACCTCATTTTCTTTGCACAAAATTGTAGAAGTGGAACAAGTAGAGGTTTAAGAAGGAACATCTTTTTCTAGCATGAATATTGAGCAGCTTTGGACAGTTAAGCAAAGTTGTCTCCTCTCTTTGTTTGTGGTTACAAAAAACATTTGTGTTTAAATGATAAAACTAATTGCAATCCTAAATGTCTTTTCTCTGCGAGCCTACAAGCCTTAAGTGATATCGCATTTATTACAACATAAAGACAGGCATTTTTGAGGGACCTCCTTGTCAAAATACAAAGAATACAGCTTGAACTTCTTCAACAGCACTTGAACTTCTCCTTCTAACTGCACTTTTTTWAATCCTTCTAGTCCATTTTTAGTCCACAAGCACCATTTACTTCGATGTTGCTCAAGACATACAAGAGTTGTCATAGTACTATTCCAAGCATTAAGTTGCAACTTACCCATGTTGGTCTTTCCATACATAGATGATGCAATTTCAAGCAAAGTTTCACAATTTTTTTTCRAATGTCCTTAAGTACACTAATTGCTTAAAAATTAGTGTACTAATTACACTAAAATCTTAAACTTTGTTTTTTTCTACATGTAACATATTAGAGTAAGAATTCACAAAGACGAGAAGTGCRATATTTCAAAGACTTCTGCTATATTATACTTCTGGATTTCTGGTGATCAAGGAAATGTTAAACAGAAGTGGTTGAAACAGTAGCCATGTCAGTATTTGATTAATATAGATTTTAATTTGCTTTCTCAGGGTGCCCAGAATTACCAACATAGAATTCTCTTAGAACATATTATGTCAGATTACACCTACCTGAGGTCTGCTTCACTTAGAGGAACCTACAAAGGCATGTCCATGAAAAGTGTGCAGTGAGGAAAGATTTAAAACAGTATTTGGATACACCACTTCATTCTGGAAATCACAGATTGCATTGCAAAGCTTGCACAAGCTTCTAAATCTCCATCTCAAATAACTTCCTGACTGTTATATAACTTGTTTTTATATAAATCAGCAGGCTCAAACCTTGTTATAATAATTTTTATTTCTTTAAGAATAAAAGGAAATCAGATAAGATTGTTCATACTGAACAACTAAAGCTTTTCAGGCAACAAAGGCCCTATGATTAGAAACCTGCATGTCTCATCTACACAGCACATCAGCTGTATCATCACTATGCCAGTCTTTATCCCAACAGATTTGGGATAAGGAAAATCCCTTATCCCTCACGGAAAAGCATCAGACCTTAACGAATTCTTAGTATTACTGTATCAGAAGGCTTCATAATGGGCCACTGCTGCATCAGCATCTGCCTTTGTGCACATTCTCAAGCAGAGTATCAGACTTCACATGCTACTAAGAACATGCAGATWGTTGGTGTGTTTTTTTTTTTTTTTTTTTTTTTTTTAATTCATAGCAACTAGGTTATTTTCATATTGACAATGTGACAGATAGAACCTTTCCTTAACTGCTATACTGGGGTAAAACTGCAACAGCTCTGCTGCACCTCCCTTTGGCTCTGTGCCTCAAGGCCTTGCGACTATGGGCTCAGCTTGCAAATTTGATACAGGAAATTGGCTGGTGGTTGCCTTTGAACAGCATGCTGAGCATATAATGGCCTTCCGTGACCAATTCAAAAAGAAAGTGTATTGGGCATCCAGTGATATTGGGTATTCCAACAAGCCCTGCCTAGATGCAAGAAACTTTTTTGATTTTATCTCATATCTTAACAACAAGAGATAGCATTTAATTTTACTTAGAAATAACTGTGATAATTGTACTTTGGCCACATATACAGCATGTTTTCCTTAGGCTCAACATTTTTACTATTAACATGCATTTTTCATGTTTTATTTGTCATTATTTTGTGTCTTTCACAGACTCTCCACCAGGGAAGCTGCAGTGCTGCTTACACAACAGCCTGCACATCAGGAAGCCTCTGCTCTAGCTTCTCTCATGCTATGCACTGCCTTGTTCCTCCAAACCATCAGCAGTTTCCACTTGTGGTCTGCAGACTAAATACAGAACCAACCAAGGACAAGTCTACTGCCAGTAAGCTCCAGTTTGCTGCCCAGAGGCCTCCACCTGGAAATTTGGGAGAAGTTTAACAATACGTGCACAGATATGAAGTTGAAAATTTACAGCCTAGTTAGTTGGCCTATTTTAATGTCAGTTCTCATGCCTCTAAATCACTGATAAAGCATTAATAAGGATAATTGTTCTGCCGTCAAGAGATTTCTAAAGTGAGTATACCCATTTCAGTAGACAACTTAACAGCATGTGAAATGCTCTCCTATCCCTGTTAAGTATACACATTCCCGCCCACCTCTGTTAACATCAGTACCGTTGAACTAGGCATATGCTCAAGGATTTTACCGAATTTCATCCCACGTAAGAACCACTGTACCAGATCTTCCAGCCAAACCAGAACACTATTTTAAACAGAGGAAATAATAAGCATATATTATGCTTTTAAAAGCACACACATACACCACTGTAACAGAAGACCTATTTCATACATTTTATACATGTCAAAAATATGTTAAAAAAAATATTATTAATCAAAGAATCTAAGTTCACATATGGATAATTCAAGCTCAACTCAGGTTTTGGAAGCCAATACCTCCAAAGGCACACCCGGCAAGGTGGCTTTCTGCTGCAGTAACACAAAATAGTGGTAGAAGGCGCCCAATAGCTTTATTTAGACCTGTAAGTGCTACAGAGTGGAAAAAGTAAGAGCTTGAGAAAGGGTTTCCCTTTCAGCCTCCCTCAGTATGGACAGACTCCAAGGGACTCAGCTCCACCCACCCATCCTTACAGTGCTCTTCCCAAAGGGAGTTTTTTTCGTTTTGGTACTTCTGTTCCCTTAGTGTTTTTTTTTTTTTTTTGAGTGACAGATGATGCTTCCTACCCTGCTAAGACAAACAGAAGATTACTTAAAAGCTTATTTTTCACAATGCTGGAAATCTCTAGTGCACCTGGAAGAGAACATTTTTCAGCCTGAAAGCTTAGGGTGCATTATCTCATTTGGATAAAATACAGCAGGAAAGATTATAAATCCAAAACAACTGTCCTAAGCAAAATATTTGCACTTTATAATTTTGATTGATTGCAACTGTTCTCCATGCTCCAGGCTTTCATTGAGTTTAGATTTTCTTCGACATTTGACTGCAACTAAGCTCTTCTTCTTAACTGCAAGAGAACAACAGCCCAGCTTTGACAATGTGCCAACTCTACTCACTGACACTYGCTCAACAGATTCTATAAGCACTAAACAGACTAAAAATATATTTCTTTAAATATTCAATTTAATTAAACAAATTCCCTTAAGTGAACCATTTGGTGTTCAACAGCATGAATATTGCACATATGTGCAGGAGACTCCAGTTTTAAACATGCAGCTGAAAGAACTGCAGTCTTTTAACTGGAATAATTAAATTACTGTATATAGAAGTACCCTGAAAACAAAAGTACAGTATGTTATGTTCTTTATCTATGTACCACGATTAAACAAGGACACTTGGTTTGGGTTTCTTTTACTTTGGATCCATTCAGCTTTTACTTTGGATCCATTCAGCTGCTGCAGATAATTGATCTTTGATGAGTATTTCTAAATGCATCCAATTCAGTAAGTTATCTTCCAGCTACTAAATACACAAACTAATGAAAAAGCTGAATATATAGAAATGATAAAAACTTTCAGGGAGAAATGTTATTTCTCCTCCAGTGCAGCTGGACCAAATACTTGAGGTCACTGTTTTCTTTCCAAAAAAGCACACAAAGCAGACTAAACATTAACCTAAAGTATCAACTATTTAAGTCTTTCATGAACACAGCTCCTGAAAGGTTCAACCATTTAGGGGAATAAGTCTGCTTTTGAAGAATTAATACATTTTTAATGCCATATTAAAGGATTTAATGTATTTTAAGAAACAGAGCAGTTAACCTGCTGGTATGGCATAGTCGAGAGTAAACTGTATAATCAGATTAATTCTTTGGTTTATTCCTGATGGACAGAAGACTGAGACAATGCTTTAAAACACCTTTCTCCAGATTTCCTCCCACCCTTACCCAAGTCCCTAACCATGAGAGGTAACATTTTAAAGTAAAAGTTAGCATTGACTTACTATAAACTTCAAATTACTTATCTAAAAGGGACTGTTTCAATTAGCCCCTCCCCCMAAAAAAGTATTAATTTCTTAAAATGATAGCAGACAAAACCTAGGCTCTGGATCCTTGGCTTATTCCAAACCAAAATTCAACATCTAAAGACAGCAATAACAAATGCCCATAACAAAGCAGGTACCTATACTTAAAAACCTATTTTTAAAGCAAAATAGTTTTCCCTGAAGCAACACAGATCAGGCTGCAAAGACAAAACAAGCTGCCACCACCACATCACGAGCACATTAAGTACCTCTGTCTCTTTAGCTGGGCTGGCCGCTGCCTGTGCTTCCAGGGCACAGTTTGCCCTCTTGGCTGTCAGGTAAAAGGGATAATCCTTGGCCACCATGGTGGCTGCAGGAGGGGTAGTTTTGGATGTCACAGCTGATGTTGTTCGCGTCCAAACTAAGATGACAAAGCTGAGCCTCCTGCCCCGCACTCAGCACTGCTGTGAGCYGAGTGTCCCGAGCCGGGTGTGCGAGAGCATGACCCGGAGCTCCTGCGCACGACTGCGGTAGGAAGGAGCCAGCTCCTGGTGTCAGCAAGTGTAACGTGACGCGGCTCTCGCTGCCGAAATCCTCCAACAGGCAGCGCGGGGCGGGGAAGCGGCTGAAAGCTCAGCTGAACCAGCGGAAAGGAGCAAGTTACCCACAGAAACACACACTCTTCTAGCGGAAGAGACATCTTTTCCTCTCTCTGTGGCAGCTTTGCTCCCTTATCGTTCACAAAGCTCTACCACCATATGTTGCAACTCACAAGCCAAACTGAGCATTCCGGTTTGCTCTTCACAGCGTAGCTGTAATTCAGTTACTACCTTTTGCTGGGCTTTCCAAGCAGCTAAATACCTGCAGAGATGCAGACTGTGATGGCAGGCGCCAGGGATACGGCCCCAAGCAGCACAGTCACTGCGCGCTCCCGCGCACGGCCGCAGCACCCGCAGCCTGTCGCAGCGCCCGTGGCCAGCAGCGCAGACTGCTGCATCACGTTGTGTGGCCACCACACAGAGCAGATTTCTTCCTCCCCCCTCCCACTCCTTCCCTTCCCCCGTTTGCTTTTTCCTGCCTGGTGGGAGCAGACAGTTGTTCCTTGGGCTTTTCCAGTTACCTCCAGGTAACTGTTTAGACAGAGCCCTCCCTCACCTGCACCTTTCACTGCACAAAACCAAGAAAGGGGAAAATCCCTCTGCCTGCCCTAGCGCACAGTGTGCTTGGCTCTGTGCACAGCCCAGCACACTACGCTTGATCTTACCTTCTGGCAAAGGCAGGGAAAATTCCCTGTAGGAGGAAGTGTTGGAGGCCTTGTCTGCAATAGGGGGTAGGGGGGACAAAAGGCCCCTATGGGAGACAAGGAAATGGAAACTGTGACTAGGAAGCTGCACGGTAGAGGTAGAGAAGAAAAGGAGATCGTTTCTAAACATTTGCAGCTAAGGAACAGGAACACACAAAGAATGACTTTTACTGTTTGATAATGTTAACTTTGCTTTTAAAAGCAGATTGTAGAATAGATGTTCCTTTACAAGCACTAATTTTCCTAAGAGGTGTTAATCAGATAATAATGCCTTTAGAATAAGGTCATTCAAATTGCAGTCTTYGCTCTCATATGAAGGTTTTCTTGGGATTTCACCAACATCCCAAACGTATGTAATGCCTCCCAGTCTCATTCTTCTAGTCCTTTTAATAGCAATTGCAGTAAAGCCAGAGTTGGCATCCTCCATGTTTTGGAGTAGTGCACTTATTAGAAACAAAAAAACTAAAAAAAAAGTCAATTCTGGGAAGAAATCTAGAATAAAATGAGCAGTACTTCAAAATGCTTGCTTCTTCTAAAAGCAGAAGTGAAATCAACCCTCTTTGAATGCTACAAGTAGATCTCCTCCGTCACCAAAAGGACGTAGTGGGATTGGGAAAGGTTCCCGAAGAGCAGAAGTTCTGACAAGAGACATGGAAGAGCTTCCCCATGACAAATAATTCATCGGACAGGATATTTCAAACAGGAAAAGAGATGAATCAGAGCAGATACAACAGATCTGCAAGCCATGACTGACATGGAGAAAGCAAAGAGGGCAGGACTGTTATTGTCTTCACTTAGAAGAAAAATGAAGTATATGTTAAGATTTACAGAGGCTCAAAAAGCAACAAGATAAATTCACAGTTGAATGACACTTCAAAGACCACTAGGGACAAAACCATCTCCCCAGGTTTCTCAGCCACAAGTTCTTGGCCATTGGGATAGTACTTAGGAAAAACACGACAGGCTGTTTTGTCCTCTTCCCTAGGCCATATTGTTGACCAACATGGGAGATAAAGATTTAAGCAAGAGAGAAGTTTCATGTTACCCCTCTTTCTTTTTTGTATTTAAAAAAAAAAGAGTAATACTTCATTTGAAGACTACACATCTTTACTGAACATTTGGGGAGCAACTCGTTATGATTTAATTCATACGAGTCTGCACTCATTTTGTCAAATACCCTTTTTTGTCCATTTGTTTTTTTAACCACTTTCAATGTCTCACTGAAAAGGTTTCTACCTCCTCTGAGCACAGTTTGAAGACACTGGACACCTTTTGATCACATTTAAGCACAAACCAGGACATATAAAATGGTCAAGAACCACCCCTGGAAACCCTGCAGCTGCTGTGTTACCAGGTGAGCCCAAGCAGCCTGGATTTTGAATACCATCTGTGTGGATTTGTGTACGAGCGCATGTGCTAAAACCATTTTAAAAATCAGCTTCACTTAAATCATTGAGACATAATGCCTCTGGGCTACCCTCAAAGCRCTGTGCTCTAATCCTGTGACATGCTTCAAAGCACAAGCAGCACTTCCCACAGGACAGGAGTGTACTGGTTCAGAGACCGAAATAATGAACTTGGGTTCATACTTGCAAAAAAATGTGTCAAGAGAGCGATTCTGTCTTGTCTCCATTAATCTGACCAGCAGCCTTTAGCTTAACAAAGCATCCTTGAAAACCAAGGGGGGGGGGGGGGGGAGAAGAAATCTATGTTAAGCAGAACATAATTCTTTTAGTTGCTAAAGTAGGCAGGCCTTTCATATCAGTAAGTTCCAGAGCAACTTGCGCATAGAAGATACCAACCAACATGTAAAACAGGATTTATTAGACTTAGTTGTTTGTCTCTGCTAGCAGAAGAATTTAAATACCGTTTTGAAGTTGAAATCTGCACTTAAAATACAATGATGAGCAGCAGCTTATTTTATAAGCATCATCTGATGCTTATCTGATGAAATAGCACAGGTGGGTAGTTCCAAACCATTCTCCRGGAGGGGGAAACAAACATGTCCACTGTGTGCTGTGCACCTTTCATAAGCAAAACCAGCCCAATTTATCCATGGCACTGAGTGCCACCTGCGCTGTGTACCAACATACAACACTGCAGTCCATTCTGAAAGAGCTTACAAAACTTAATCAGAAGTGATTTACATATGCAATTTTTGTTTGTTTGYTTTTACCCTTCAGGACTGAAACATTTAATCTCAACACATAAACATGGAAAAAGTTTCTTCAAACTGAATGAAGACTCTTCAACTACCAGGAAGAGTTCAGTGTTGTTTAAAGATTTGGGCTGGTGTTTTTGTTGCTAAGCTTTAATGCTATCTTTGCCAACACATTCCATCTGCCTTTGGGCAGAAACACAGAATCTGTCATTAAGCAGAAATAGTTTGAGAAGTCTACACCCAGCACTTGATTACTGCCTTGATACATTAGTATGACTGCTTTCCCCCATTGAAAGCCAAAATCTAGTTCACAAAGCTATTAAAAACAATAACAAATACAATTATTTTTTCTGTGAACAACTGACACCCAATTCTTCCATAATGATATACAGAAAATGTATTTTCATAACAATAAAGGACTCTGGAAAGTCTGTTTGTCTGCCCTTATCACGCCTCCTTCACCCAATTTAAAATAAGCCTCTAAAAATTAGCCTAGCCCTAGCTGCAAAGATTCAGCATTTTTTTTTACTTTAAAAACAACTACCAAAGCAAAAAAAAAAAAAAAANCACAATACTGCAAAAAAGCTACTCTGCCAATTGGCCACCTGCAGCTCGGGTCTAAGGAGGGCTGCTGAGAGAAGCGCCTTGGGACTGGGGCCTCCCCACCCCATAACCCCACAATCCTGAGCGGTGACCCAGGCACCGGGGCTGGCGCAGGCCGAGGGCGGGAGGCAGCGCGAGGGTGTGGGGAGGCTGCAGGAGGAGTCCTGGTCTCGGCCARAGGCCTCAGGCCAAGCGGCCGCCCAGGCGGTGCAGCCTCCCGCTTACCCGCTATTCCTCTCCAGTTGTGCTGAGGGCAAAACAACCAGAAATGCAAGTGCTCTTTCCCAAAATTTTACACTGGAAGATGCACTACATAGAGAGGAAGTTACTGGCAACTGCCTGTATAATGCTTAAATAAGATTAAATGTAATGAAAATAAGTTTAAATTATAGCCAGTGTGGGAGCAAGAATCTCTCCAAAGAGCTCTGCTGCTGGCTGCAGACTTAAGTAACAAATTTCTCAGTAGGAAATTATTGTCTCTAACACAAAGCATTTATCAAAACATCACACTAGCAGTAGTGGTCTATATTTTGATTAAATCTTGTTATAATAACATWTATATTATAGGAACAGCTTCATGACATCTACCTCCAGGGCAAGCAGTGCTTTGGATTCTTTGCAGTCCCTGTGTGCGTGTGCAGACTTGGTATGCACAAGGGAAAGAAATATTAGAAAATAAATCATCTACTTGTCCTGCTACTGCATACGAGGAGGAATTTACCTCAAATCGCACTCTGAAAGGCAAAGCTTGGGGTTCCCTGGGCGCTTCCTACTCCAGRCTGCTCAAAAATTGAAGAGAACAAAATGGCCTAACATCCATCAACAACTACATTTGTTATAGCGCAAGCCACTTGCCATCAATTTAATAAAGAAACATTGTGTTTTTTGTTACCTTGAAGAACAATATGAAAAAGTGTATTTTGTTTTGTTATATTTTCTTATATTTGTATATGTTATAATATACTTTGTTATATATAAAATATATTGTTATAAACATATATATTATATTTTGTTATATATGTATTTTGTTATATTTTGTTACCTATACCTGCATTAGAAGCAGAATTACTCTCCAGGTCCCATATACTTTCCTTATTTCACATGTGGTAATACAAATAATCAGTAGCAAAGTACAAGACAAGTACCAAATAGAAGAAAACACAAGAGTGAAAGTGGAGTCCCGCCAACATATTGCAACAATGTGTGAAAACGCTAATCCCTACTGCTCCTTGTGGCACATGGTCTGGAGCAGCACAGTGCAGCCCGCGAGCTCTTCATGCACCTGGTGCACTGCTTAGTCCCTAATTTGAGGGCAGGAGGGGAGAGAATAGACTAGATATTGAAGACAAGCTAAGGGAGTTGCAATGAAAATTCACAATTGGAGGACCACAAAGTTTAAATCCTATGAAATGTYCAGTCATTGCACACTGAGTCAGAAATGGACTGAAAAGACAGCTTCATAAAAGCCTGGCTGTATAATAAAGATTGGAATGTCCTTCATATCTGGAAGAGAAAAGCAGGTATATTATTACATACTATTCTCTGGAATTTGCTGGGTTTGTTTTYGTACAAACATTTGAAGACTACCTGCTTCTGCTCATAACTGCTCCATCTAAGCCTGGAATTTGTACTGAGTTAACGACCTCTATCCTCCCCAAATGACTGCAGCTTTATCACTGTAAGAATCTGTCAGCTCTGAGATATCAGATAGTTAAATTTCTCTTAGACCATGATACTCAACTGCAGCTGTGCACTAAAAGGTGTTGCTGCAGGATATATTAACCACATCACAGGAATAAGCTAAACAGCTGAAAGAAGTTAAAGCCCTTCTAGAAAAAGGAGCTCTCTCTCTGCTCCCTATGACCCCAATCACCTGTCTCATAATACCCACATATGGGAAAGAGCCAAGCACCAGGCCAAACATCTACTCATACTCTACTTCACAAGCATACTTGTTTCGCAGGTCTGCTGCTTTAGACTTGTTTCCTCGAGTCATTAATAATAACTACCACTATTAACAAGAGTCATTGAATAGCTCATTTGTCACGGAAAGAACAATTAAAACTCAAAACCCCTGCAGTATTCACCAGAGATACAAACAAAAGTGCTACATAAGATACATGTATTTTAAGATTTTTCTTTTATATGTGAATAAATTATGGGTATTAAGATCACTGTTTATTTCCTTCTGTATTCAGTTCCTTATAGGATGTGGATTATGTCTTGTTTGTGAAACCGGGTGGAAGTTTTTAACAGTGCTTTTCAGGAAGCATGCGTCTGTTTTTTAAACCTGTTCCTTCCTAAACCTGCTGGAGTTGGCCCCAAAAATATAGCAGGAAATAACTGGAGGATGAGGGCAGGAGGGGGGAAGGGAAGAAACTTTCAAGACACCTTGTCTTAATTAAATCTAAAACTGTTACTTCTTCCTGTTCCACTTGGTCACGAATGGCTTTAGCAAATTGCACCTGACTGGGGGCAGGGGAGCCTCAGGTTTCAGCTGCCACCAGGAACTGGAAGCCTGGAATTAATGAGGTGGAGGCAGCACATGCTTGAACACAGCAGAAAATCCAACACACCAAGCAGTATGGAAAAAATAAAGCTGTTTCCTTCAACACTCCTTTACTGATACAAAATGGAGCAAGATAAGACAGAAACACCAAACCCAGCTAAAAGGAATGAACACTGCCTACAGCAGGCAGTTATTCGGGGGAGAAGGAGGTGTCTCAGTGGCTGCTCAGCGACCACTGACACAAAGCAGTACACTAAGGTCAGCCATCCGGCTTCAAGAATCCTTGTTGGGATTGTGTCAGTCTTTTTTGGTCTTGCAATTGTTTTCCATAATCTGGCTAACACACTAGATTTCATGTGTTTGGTGGAAATATTCACAGCTGGAAACCTCTCATTGAGCAGCATCAACGTTTCASCTTCTAACTCTGCTGGAAAGTTCCGGGCACTCGCTGACTCACCACAGCCATGTCAGCTCTTCATCACACTTGGTGTTCAGCTCTAGCCATCCTCCCCCAGATGAGGCCAGATACTTATCTGTTGTCAATCTAACTCCCCAGACTCAGTAGAAAGAGATCTACCTTCTCAGAAGTTTCATGAGCACTGTCAACAGTATGTTCATGGTCTCCTACCCTGGCCGGGGTACACATGGCACTGTATATGGGAGCCCTTAAGACTGCACCCTTAAATAGAAAAGCTTATAGGCAAAGTACATCTAACACCAAGTTTAAAATCTAACATTTCATCTAACATACAATAAAGAATTAGATTTTATTGGTATCTGCAAGTGAACTCCTTCACAAAATACACATCAAAGCACAAATTGCTTTTGTAACATTTTTGCTACACCATAGCTACCAGAAACGAGGAATGACAGCAACTGCTGCTTAAACTGCAACCTGAGCTGATGCGGAGCTCAACAGAATTGACTTGTTTCAGCTGTGCTCTCTATGAACCTTCTCAAGCAGTTATCATGAACAACGCCATTAGAGGAMAAAGATGACATCTAAGCGTTTTAGTTGCTGTTGGTCTAAAATCACAAGGGTAAGCTTCACTGGCTCAAACTCATTTCTATATTATGAAACATCAATACAAGAAACAGTTCTTTCATTAGCTTTGAAAATGCCCAAGGATAAGTCTATTTTTTCACATAGAACCAAGAGCTACAAAGCTTTGGCTTTTCGGCCAGACTTTCAACACAAGAAAGATGGATGTTGCTGTTAATGATTCCTTCCTACTCCCATTTCCTAATTCTTTGCTCATTCAGAAATTCAAACTCACATATTTCAAGTTACTTCTAAGACCTTGTAAATTATGCAGAGCATTGCTTCCTTGCCTGCAAAACAAAAYGTGTGGATCCAAGCGCAGCTTTACAGGGACTCTGACACCCTCCCTTCTCAGCACCAAGTAGGATTGCTTCTCAGAATGACCCCACGCACCAGGTTAAAAGAAGAAAAATGCAACCATGAAGAATATGAATGTGCCAATTCTTCAATTCTCAAACCAAGGTCACTAAGAGGAAGCTGGAGGATGAGAGCTTTACCAGTAAATCTATGTAGCACTTGTGCATTTAAAATTTTGTGGTCTGTTTAACACTAAGAGCTGCTTTTTAAGTTGCCCTCATCCGCATCTCAGTCATGTAGGGGTTTTTTTTTAGCCCAGTTAAGATAGTGAACAACATGAAGAGGAAGTTATTTCTAAAGAGTACTAAAAGTCAAAAATGTGAACAAATGTCTAACAAAAGCTTAACTAATGACTGAAAAATTACTAATAAAAACATAGACACTATGTACATTTTCTGCTAACATAAATGCACACCACTGAAGGACAGATGGTGATGGTAAGAGTCAGTATAGCTATATACTATTAAAAAAATTATTGTGGCAACAAGACATCTCATTTAAAGAACAGAATCACAGAATAGTAGAGGTTGGAAGGGAACCCTAGAGCTTGTCTAGTCCAATCCAAGACACCAAGGGACACCAAGAACATGGGGCACAGGGTGGCATCCAAGCAGGTTTTCTCTCTGGAGAAGGCGACTCCACAACCTCTCTGGGCAGCCTGTTCCAGGGCTCTGTCACCTTCACAGGAAGGAAGTTCTTCCTCATAYRGAGATGGAAATCCCTGTGTTTTAACTTATACCCATTGCCCGTTGTCCTATCAAAATAAGCGATAGCTCATTTTCTAAAGTACAAAAAGTCAAAGAAATGTCTCCCTTCCAGGAAGCYGTGACAGAGCATGAGACATTAAATTCATGAGAAGTTAGGCAAAAACTATCCGTAATGTATTTAATCCCATTYATGACCCAAGAACCCAATGGTATCCTGTTACAAGTGATCTTCAATTACAATTACCTTTAACCAACAAGGAAATAGAAGCACTGTGCATATCAAATCTAAAATTATTGTTCTATAGATTGGTAGAAACAGCTGGTAGAAACAGCTTTTAAATGACAGTGAAAATAAAATAGCCAGTTGCCTCTATTACAATGACACTGTAATCTAAGAGAAAAAAAGCAGCRGCAGCAAAAAAATCTCATGAATTTTTTAAAAATATTTTGATAAATCTAAAAGGAATCAAGATTTTATATCATTATAGACTTATTCTCTAAACAAAAACTTACTACATTTTACAGTTTCATTATTTGCCTACAACAGGTATATTTCCTTTTTCTGCTTTGCAATGCAATCTAGAGCAACCAGGCCTGACCGACGCCTACCTGAGGTCTAGCTGTATTATCCTCAGCTGCCTCTCTGCAGCTTTAGTGTATTCCAGAACTTCTTTAGCGGTAAGATAAAGTGCGCCTATTTAACATGACACTTCAAAGCCCACATGCAGTAAAAATCAAGTTAGAATTTGATTCAAGGACTGGCTAGCAAACAAACGTCCCAACAGACATCAATGTCCACCATTAATTCCATGTTCTATGGTCCTTGTCCATCATTTCCTCCATTGTATAGCAGAGCATGGTGCTGCTATATTGATTTCATGCAGTAAACTGATTTTAACAAATTTACTCTTCTACTTCCTGGGACCTAGTTTTCATTTRCATCCTTCACAGCTATACATCCTGCCCTAAAAAACTACCACAGCTATCGCAGGTCTCAAAATTGTGTGRACAAAGCAAGCTCAAATTCAAACACACAATGAACAAATAACCTAACAGCAGTTCTCATTTTAATAACAGTTTAAGTAGTTTCTTAAATTCTGATGAACCAACTTTTTTAGTCTCAGTAAGGAAAAATTAGTGCATCACCATTTTGTGGTCAGTAACAACAATCCACAGAATTGGTAGGGGACACATGTGATAACACATGCACCACAAGCACAAGTCCCAAACCCGCACACAGCGGCACAGGAGACCGCCAGCGCAGCTCTCTGGCCAACCTCACACAGGCCCGGGCAGCAAATGCATTATTTACAAACCAGTGACAAATTCAAGGGGGAAGAAGAGGGCATAAAAAGCTGCTATTCCTCATGAGAAGGTTTAACAACACAAATACCTCTAAATATAAATAATACAAATAGTTGTCTGAATTCAAAACAAATTCTATACTGTGCACAGGAAATCATTGTGTTTTTCCAAGCGAGAGTTAGAGAACCAAAAAAAAAAAAGTAGAATTCAAACAACACAAAGACTGCAATAATTAACATGTCAGATGTACCTGAGAATCAAACCATAGTATCTAAGTAACACAACGAATACTATAAATAATGCAATGCATCCATTATTCAATCCAATGCAACCTTGCTCTGAAAACTCTCACCTTCATGTTCCACAACCAACTGGCTCAGCTTAGCTCAGAAGCAACTCCAGGCCTCTCATAAAAGACAGAAACTGTCAAATAGCCTGAGTTAAGAAAACATTCAAAACTCACAATTTAACCTTTAAAATAGTTAAGTAGCATAGAGAAATACTTGCACATACTTTTCTCCTCTCACAAAGGGTCTAGCCACACGGTTGGCTCATTTCCACACGCCATTCTGTTTGGCATCACGTACATTGCAGCCCGATTTTTAGACCCAGCAGAAAGTAAACACTGACAGATCCAAACATGAGTACTTAGTGATGTACATCATGTCATTTATGCTATAATATGCTACAGGGTGAGTTTCTTGTCCACAAATACTAAAACAAAGTTTATTTTAAAACATGAAAATGATACATTTTCACTTCTTATGAACAAAGCAAGTTAYAGGACAGTAATTTAGAAGGGTAAAGTGTCAAATCATAACAGTTTTATTAGGCACTAGACAAAATTATAAAGGGTTGTCATCTACACACTTAAGAAAACTGACTAGTGAAACATGTCACATCCTAAAATACATTTTTGGAAAAAATAATGAAAATTCAATTACATTTTAAAGTGAGATGCAATTGAGAAGAGTCACTGAGGACAGAAAAGCCAATATTCGAGTGTATTAAGTTACGTACAGGCACATTTGGAAATGAAATGCTTCTGCACTTCTGAAAATTCTATGCAAATACCTGCACCTACCAGTACCTGAGCATCATCCAAACAGGCCTGCGGCTCCAAATAATGCAAGCAACTGTCCTAGGCAGCCATGCTGGGTCCTTTCCAGGAAGGACGTATTAAAAATATTGCAATTCACTTCCAAGTCTGTCAAATATTCACTAAAGGCAGCAGGTCACTGAGGTAAATGGAGCTTATCCCTCCTCCTCTATGAGTCTATGAGTCCTCCTCTTCTAGGAGGAAGAGTTTAATGACTATAAACTCTGCAGAGCAAAGAAAATTCAAAAGGCAATCTGTGACACCAGTACCAAGCAAACACGTTTGGATTAGAAAGTATGTGCCACAAAAGGAAAAAAGTAATTAATATATCAGTGGAGAACCTTAGCATTTCTCAAGACACATGCAAAACCTTGCAGCACTGGTTCCCTGTGAACGATTACCAAATCATCAGCTAAATTGCTACACAACCACCTTTGCTTTCGATAGGTATTAACAGACTAATTGAAATAGTAGACCTTTTAACTCAACTAATGACTGATTTGGTAGATTAGACAGAAGTTGTTCAGTAAGYGCAAAGATCTTGTAACATGGTGGTAGATTTCAACGTAGCCCTGCAAATTTAGAACTAGAATCTCACTTCTATTCAGGACTTCAAAAAGCACAGGAATATGCTGTACATTCCAAATATTTCCATCAGTTATTTCAAGAACAGTCCATCCTTTCCTTCATCAAGGGGTTATTCTAAGTAGATTCTTTTAATCAAAAGAATTACACATGGCTGGGAACATTTATCTATCTGACTAAGGACATATTCCAGTGCATATCCACATAGTCTTCATTTGTCTTTGCAAATTCTCTCATCATACTATATACGTAATATAAAATACAATTACAAATGACAATGTGCAAAATTTAATTTTAAAAGCAAATTAGATTATATAATTTTCATCCTTATATCTTTATCTTGACCTCAAAGGACMCAGCCGTTAAAGTACAGTAACTCTGCTTTCTTGATTAAATTTCATTATGAAAATGTAACTACATCTCCTCTGCAGAGCCGCATCAAGTCAATAAACATGCACACAATGCATTTCTTAGCAGATACCTAACTTCGTAGCTGTCAATAACATCTGGATAATTTCTTTTTGTAGATGCTCCTGATTTTGTCATGTTGAAAATGAGCATATGTCAAGCCTGGTTCCCTAACCTGAAAGTAATTTAAATTGAATTCAAATTTCAATTGCCAGTTTCTATTACAGACAGTATCATAAAAAACAGCATCGCTTAAGAAAATAACAATTAATTTACCAAATTACTACACTGAGATATGAACATACACTTAATAATGGGAACTACTGTACTGCTGACCATCATCTGCTTATACATCTGCTCTTCCGAAGACAATACAGGATATAAAAGATATTAAAGGAAGTTCGTCAAAAATTCACTTCAAGTTTCTGCAGACACATCTGAAAGAGCTCATCTGCCTCCCACACAAGCAGTGCAATTCACTGGCTTAGAGCTTGGTACAAGCTGCAGTGCTGAGTTGGGATCCTCGGGTAATAACCCAGCAGATTACAGCAAGACTAACGTATATTACTATTACTATCCAAACTATTTTCAAGTCATCTCAGATGTATGTATGGTATATATTTGACCAAATCAGAGATCTAAATAACATGCTCTTTGTAGGTGATCTAAAAATAGCCACTCCTTTGTATTTCTTTAAAGCTTATAGATTCTCCACAGTCTCATACATCTGGTGCTGGATTACAGCAAAGYGTGTAGATCGAATAGATCTTTTGGATGAAACTTTTTCATTCTGAGGACAAACCTTCAGTTCATATTTTCTCTGCTGTGTCACTAGAACTAACAGAAAAAACACATTTGTGTGACCATGGTTGATTGCAAAATATATTAAATCCAATAATTACAGAATCACAGAATAGTTAATTACAGAATCACAGAATACTTTGAAACAGTGTGGTGCCTTTCACAGGATTTGGCTCATTTGCACAAACAGATTCATACCAAAGATGTCCAGCTTCAGCATATGTGTGCTGTCCTCATCAGAACATTCTGCAAGACTTACTGGACAATTGACCAATTTCTGATGAGTTATTTAAATAAATGAGTAACCAACTTGCAATGTTGCAAAGAAGCCTGAGACTATTCCAGAGTGAGCAAGACTACAGCAGCACACCAGCCTCTTAGACATTGTCCAGCGGAGCATTTGCAGGCCTTGCTTATTGAGGAACGGGAGAGGGTAAAAGAACACGGCTTTGAGAGAAAGGACACTACCCAAATACCAAGAGCAGACAAGGTCTATCCTGAAACAATCATATTATGGATTAATAACAGATTAAGAACAGTCACCTTATAATCAAGTAATAACCCAGATGGAGCACTAACTGCCTATGTGATTTGGCCTATTAAAAAGTCATGAGTAATTCAAGGATATTGTATACATCTTATGACCAAGCTGAATGCCTTTTATACGATGAACATGCAACACATGACAGTTTAAAACTAAAAGACTCAGATACAATATATTTTAATTAACTCAACTCTGATAAGCTGATACAGAAGCAATTCCTCCTAAGCTTTTCAAAGCTAACTTGCCATACCTTAGCARTCAAATATTATTGAGTTTATAATTAAGTTTAATTAGGTCAAAGAATATTTAAGCTATCTTGCCTCTCAAATACTAACAAATACTTATTCAGCACTAGAAGCAATCAAAATTTAATGAATCCTGATCTAGTGTGTGCAAATCTCACTTAAATCTGGGTTACTTTCTGTTTATATTTTATTAACTTTCAAGATGGCAAATCAACAGTAAGATTTCTCCAGTTCAAAATGCACTAATAACACTGTTTACTTTCAATAATAACATAAATGTAAACAAATAGCTTCTCTAAAGTTTTGCATATGGACTTCCACCTTCTTAATGAAATGCTTTTACTTGCCTAGTTCACAATGCACCAGCTGTTTGCTCCCTCACCTCACCATAATATATTAAGAAGGCAGAAGCAAATGCCATGAACGTACAGCATATCTTGCACCAAACCGTGATAGCAGGGAGTGTACCATACCACCACCCCTTTTCTTCTTCTAATCTGAATTTTGGTTAAATAGGCATAATTTAATTTAGAGGAAAAAAAATAGTGGCTATATGTAAGTTTGATATTAGGTTTTACTATTGCTCTGGATACCTCCTGAGTCACCAGCAGCTGTATGGAGCTGAGCCTCATCTGGTACACGGCACAATCTATCACCATCGCCTACTACTTTGCACATTCTGTTTCGAGCTTTTGTAACATCTATCACTACTTGGTTTAGTATCTGAATACCCAGAAACCACCTGGTACTTAAACTAGGCAGCCACCCTGCAAAAAAATGCAGAGCATAAGAAAAGAATTAGCTACTGGGCCCTAACTGAGAAGTATGAATCCTATGGTGACTGAGAGGGCAGGTGTTCCTCCTCCTGCACTGAAGTGGCCCTAGGACAAAGTGCCACTGACAGCAGGCCTSCGTTTTGAATGGTGTCCCCAAGAGGAAAAAACCTACTACCTGCATGGGAAGCGAAGAGCAGTGGAGCACCRCAGGAGCTGTGATGTTTAAACAAAAAGCTACTTAGTCCCTCCTATAATCTTGAGAAAGACAGCAATAGAGCACAAAGTTATTTCTCCATTTCAACTCTTCAAGCTATGAAAGGAAACATCAAATCTAAAGTCTGTGCAACCCATGTTAATGTACAACGTCTGTAAACTGATATGCATACACAAATTCCTGTGCAATATATATTTTAAAAGAACAGGCATGGGACAYGCTATATGTGGAGTTATCCACACTGACTGAATACACAGCAAGTCCTCCTGCGCCAGGCAACAAGATCAAATGCATGTTGTACAAGGTGCACATTTTCCCTTACATACAGACTTCTGATTGCTATGGCCTCATATGCTCATGGCCTCAGCTGCCCTCATAATCTGCAGGCCCCATCTGTCACAAATCATCACAAACTATTTGACATAAAGGGTATTTGCAAAAGCACTCCTCAAGCTGGCAATAAACTGRGCCAAGACCAAGCAGTCAGCTTAATGTGCCAGTTGATCAGCTCCTGAAGCACCAGCACCAGTCCAGATCACTACACAAACACAAAGAGGAGCCAATGTGCCCAAGCTACCCGTCYGCGGGCTGAGTCAGCAAAGCCCCAAGCATGTTTCCTGCGCAAGGAAGCTCTGGCTCTAGGACTGACTCCCCTTGAAAGGTCAGGTGGGCTGGCAGCAGTCAGCCAGGAAAAAAAGAAAATCATCTATTTTTGTAAAATGTCTGTAGATGGATAATGATGTCAACTAGCAGGACACCCAGCCGTCTGCATACATACGCTGCTATCCACTGCATGAAACAGCTCCTGGCTTAAACAGGATTATCCTTTTTCTTTCCCATCTCTCACCACCCCTGGACAAACACAGTGAGTGGATGCATTTACACAACTTGGAAACCTAAGATCTTTCCATTAGCAAGTAATAAATAAATAAGTCACTTTGCAAACAGGGAGACGGCCCCGAGCTGCTGCACGTGGCAGCACCAGAAGCGCCTCAGTGACTGCACTGTGTAATTGYGGGCGCTTCGTTACCTCTGCAGCTCAGTGGGCTGGAAATGCTGCATGGAAATCATTCACGTAATTATGTAAACCAGGAAGTATGCTGTACAGGAAAGTCTAATACATTTATTTGTTAAATACATATACTATTTAATAATAAAAAGTAATCAGCTTTATTACTGGCCCTGAGAGATTTATTTTCTGTAAAACTTTAATAATATATAATTACACCAGTTAGATTCTAAGTTCATAATAGGGAACACTGCATTCAATTTTGATGTCCTTAGCCACTGTCTGGAAAATGAATGCTCTCTTTACGGACAAACACATAAGCAATTTTGCAAAAGCCTTTTCAAAAGTAAATCTGAGTCACCAGACAAAGGACCTAAATATTTTCTTAGTTACCTTAAGCTACCAT
Source organism: Nothoprocta perdicaria (assembly GCF_003342845.1). Classification (NCBI taxonomy): domain Eukaryota; kingdom Metazoa; phylum Chordata; class Aves; order Tinamiformes; family Tinamidae; genus Nothoprocta; species Nothoprocta perdicaria. The sequence continues at coordinate 611,309 of NW_020454760.1, forward strand.
CCAAAGGCTCCAGGTAAGTGTAGGACCCCCAGCACCTCATGTTGAAACCATGGCTCCTTGGAAGAACAGACCAATAAAAGGCAAAGTAAAGGAACAACTGAGGTCATATCAGAATGGCCACATTTGCAGAGGCTAAGGATGGATCCCATAGCTCAGTAACMGGTCTCTACCAGAAGCCAGAACTCAGATCCCTAGGGAAGCATGTGTCAGCAGAGTCAACTCCTAGTGACACCCACAGCTTACTCCTCCAGTTTCTAGAAGTATGAAGTTCAGGGAGTTGCCACGTGGGTGTCTAAGAACTCTTAATGGATTTTTTCTTGGCAATTTGTCCTCAGGAAGCAGTTTCATGAGGACAAATTCCCAGAAGAAAATCCACGTGTAATCTTACATTGACTATATCTCACAGACCTCAATTATATATCCCCACCTTTTCTTCTCCTTTCTTCCTCTCTGCMCAACACCTCCAGTACATTTCAGTACATTCATTGAATATCCATTATGGCTCAAAAAGAGCAAAATCCTGAAAAATAAAGTCCTGTATATTCACAGTGAACTTTTTTTCCTGATGCTTAATTATTAATAAGAGCTCTACTGCTTTACCAAAATCTGTTATTCTGACTTTTCATTTCTTCAACTATTATAACTGTAAGAACAGGAAAGTATAGTATAGCAAATTTAAAGCAAGAAGCAGAAGAGTTTCTCATGTTCTGTATAAAAATGCTACTGCTGAAAGGATGAACTGGTTTGGTTCTGAGCACACAACATCCACACAGTATTTCATAAGGATAAAACAAAAATGAAATGAAAAAAATACTCACACTTGTGTCCAGGCTGCAGATACTGATTGTATCTTCATCCTGAGTACTCTGTTTCCGCTTTTTCTATAAAAAAGGGAAAAGTAAAGGTCATTTTTGATGAACTGGACCAGCTTACCACCAGCATGACTTTGAAACAGGAATTCATAATGATACCATATGCATATGTACCATCTATAATTAATACTTTTCTTTCTCATAATTATTAGTCATTACTATCATCATATATGTGAATTAGCTGTATTTAGCAGTACAAATCCTCCTGTTAGCACATTAGTAAATTAAATGCTGTTCTTTATGTTCACAGTGAGTAAGGTTCAGTTAAACTAGGCAAACTTTTAATGAAAAACATGAGACATTCTTGTATATTATTTATTTTGGTTTTGGTATTTGGTATGCATTTCCCAATGAAGTTGGCAGAAGGAGGAGAAATTGGTACTTTGTGTTGAGAATCAGATTTTTCAAAATATACAGTGAGCAATCAGGTAGCACTCCCAGACAGCAAATATTTCATAGTGAGGATATAATATACTACAGGAATTAAATAATACATTTGTATTTCAAAATCCATGTCAGTTATTCAACATCCATGTCATTCTACCCTGCATKTTCAGGGGGGTACAGGCAAAAGAGGAAGAAATCAGTTCTCCCCTATGTCATTATATAGGCTCATTACAGGATTAATCTTGATCCTCCTCAARTAAAAAGTATGAAAAATTAATTTAACAGAGCTCTACATTTTCTACCATGCCAGGAAGATTTAGGAAATGTGAGAAGCCACAGAACACATGATCCTCATTTATCTAGCTGTGTTGTCTTGCACTGTCAAGTACAGATAAGCATTCACTGACACTAACAGCTGGACTTCAGTCTCTACTCTAGAGTCAATGATAAGCAAATAAAAATAAAGAGAAGAGACAATCAAAAATTCACAGATGCTGTACTGATCCCAATCTTACATTATGACCAAAATGCAGCTAAAAGTCAGGAACTGCATAAACTGCAGATAAAAGTATATATTTTCTGCATCTCACAGAAAAAATAAACAAATGTTAAAGACAAAAAAAAAAAAAAAAAAAAAAA
>NW_020454760.1:613507-659095 GCF_003342845.1 Nothoprocta perdicaria
AGAATAATACTTAATACTATTATCAAAATAAATCTGTAAGTGTTGAAAATTTTCATATTGCCTCACTATTTTTAGATTTGGACTCGCCTAATCATATTTAGCTTAGCTCTCTTTTTCTATGGTTTTAGATGACAATTTCAAAGTCATGACAGATGAGATTTTAACAGTTTCATTATTTCTCGATTTAGAAACAGAAACCGAATCACAAATTCTCCCACACATTATACAGTGATAAATGTTTTCTAAAAACTGACTCTTACTCACATTATACACCATCAAATCCYTCTGTTATATTACAGATTTTTAGTGACAGGTTAAAAGGACAGAACAAAAGAGATGATTTCTTGACCAGATCACACCAAGTAACAGAYTGGAAGACCTGAAATGCAACTCTGAATATTAGTTTATCTTGCAGCAGTATTTTATTCATGTKTATATTTTATATACTCCTATGAGATGAACTTACCTGAATTATTATTCAGGGGACAGCCAATGAGAACTTCATGATGAAAAGCACAAAGTAGAGAGAGCTCTATAGAGCCTGGGCTTTGTCTATAGGGTAGGATTTCCTAAGATGCTAGGTAGTGTGCTGTAGAATAGTCTTCAAAACTAATTAGAATTCTGTATTTATACATGCACTGATGTGTGTAGGTCTGTAGCAAGTCTTTGGCAAACAAGAATTTACAAAAGTAAAAGGTACATTGTGAAAACTTGGTGAAATTGTGTCTCAAAATAAATATTACATGTTTTGTAACCATCATTAATATCTCCTCAAACGGAACAGGTGCAATGCCATTGTTGGCAAATGATGACACATCAAGTAAAAGGGTCTACTCAGTTAAATAACCAACTGAGAGACTTACTCAGGGTCCCGTGGATAGAGATTAACAAACCATGAGGCATTTCCAACACACGCTGAGTTCTAATGAAAGCTGATTGAGGTTATAAAGTACTTAAATATGAAGCACAAGCATATTAGCAAGGCTAAAGGATTAAAGTGAACTTGAAGGAGACAGGGCAAACTGTTACTGTAGCAGACAAGTTATCTAAGCGCAGCTATGTGTAAGCTTTCAGCTATTTCATTTAACGGGTGCACATGGGTTYAAAACACAGAGGCTTTGTGGACAAGGCAGTTAAACTATTCAGAAAAAAAGCACAAAGTATAGTAATAATTTATAAACATTAACAAGGTTGTATCGTATTTGCAGACATTTCATTGACTGAATCCTAATAAGCTCACCAGAAATAAATCAGTATCAACCATGGCATATAAGCCCAAAGGGATAAAAGACGAGTTGTGTTAAGAAAACATATGGATGAAGTCAATGATGGCCTTCAAAGTAGCAGCTTGCCCCACCTTAAAATTTGTTGTGGGGATCCTCTCCTCCCAACTTTAATTCAGCTTCTCTACCTTTCTGAAAAGTAACGAAAAAAATCTGTCTAACAAGATGTATACTATAGTACATTATCTAGAAGTTTGCAAGCATTACACTCAATATWTTAAATGTATTATCCGCAAGTTTGTCCCAGTGGCTTTAGTAGACAGCCATTTCACACAAAAATCATTAAATATAACCAACTACAGGCASGCCTGATGCTCTAATCTTCTGAGAGTCTCAAGGACCACTATCACCCTATCCAGGAGAGACATCCACAAGAGCAAAATTTATTCCAATAATGGAGCTAGTAGATACATTTCTTTGCCCATAATAACCGAATTAGAAGCAAAGATTGCAGTAGATACTGTGCAGGGAGCATAAGATGCTCATTAAATTAATGTCTGCTCTTTGCAAATACCTTTTCCCCACACGAGCTGCAATTCAGGTCTCRGCTGCCATGCCACAATGCAGCTGACCTCTGAATCGCTCATGTTCCAGAGTTGGCCCTCAAGCGCTGTTCTCCTTTTGGGTTTTAAATCACACAGCACACCTAGTAATACACATTKCAATCCATATTGATCTCAAAGATTTGCTCGGTCTGCTTTTGRCACAAGATCTTACAAATGGAGCCCGTTAGATTTGAGGTGAATGCAGATGTTAGGTGATTAAGCACTGTATGTATGGCATGCATTCAAAGCTTCACTCTTATGCAAATAAGCTTCTCYGCAGAACCAAGGATCTTCAAACATAAAATTAATGCATAGGCCAAGTACTGAAATCAGGTAAGTGGTCTAAGAATCAAACAGTTGAATTTCCTATGAGAATTTGAGTAACAAGTACCCTTGGTAAGTTAAACATGCCCAACAAATGCTGAACAACAAACAATACTGGCAAAAGAAAAAAAAYGCATCATATCATAGTATGATGCAACTTTCATATTGTTTTATATTGTCATASAATACAATGTAAAGCCAAAAAAATCTTTATGAAAAATCTTTATTCAACATATCTCCTCTAGAAATGCCAGTGTACTGATATTACAGAGAAAGGACAAATTTGTAATCGCATTTTAACTATCTTACGCATGAAGCACCCCTAGTTTTAGTGAGCAGTTAATATTGCTTACAATTATCCATAACTGTAACAAACATCAGATTTAATAGTAATTAACAGCTTTTTCAGAACTTTAAGGAACAGAGAAACGTATGAAGTAGAGAGAAGGAAAGCCCAAGCCAAGTGTGTTATATTGAACTGACATGAACTTGTGTCCATAAATCKACCTATAAAGACACCTTAGAGCAAACTGCAGAAGATTCAAACACAAACATGTCACAACATTTAAGAGATAAGGCCTTTATGGGTGCTTTAGCATCCACAAATGAAGTCCTAAACCGAACTGAGACCTTGGTAAGGGGTTCACATGTGTGTGCATGAAAGGAGCAATACCCTTAACATTGTTCCCATTCYGAATACAGAAGCATCTGCCTGTTCTCACTGAGCACACAGATGCAATAAACACATTTGAAAAGCTTATGTCCAGACAAGGACATCGTCTATCACACAGCTGATGGTTTGTTTCTTAAACACACAGAAGACTAAATCACCAGACCACAACAACTGGCTGTATTACAAGTGTGAATCTTTGGCTGTCCCTGTGATACTGCTAGCTAGAGGGCTGCTGCCACACCCATTCCTACAGGGGCAGAGCGCTCACAGTCTTAACAGGGCAGGAAAGAATTACTCTCAGTTATCTCACATGAGATAAGAAAAAAAAATATATATATATATATATAAAAGCAATGATTTAATTCAAGGAATTAGAGCAATAAGGCATTGCTATAGGATGTCTGGATTAACTCCTCTCTCTGTTACAGGGATTTAGTTATCAATATTGGAGATTATATTTCACCACCTAAGAGAAGAAATGGAAGGATGCACATAAATATCTTGATTAAATAAACATCCTGTGACAGAGAAGGAAATGCTTGTCAGAAAGAAACAATGACTTTTGCTACATCATCTATGCTTTCTAATTTCTTACAAGTGTGTGTACACATAGAAATGCATTCTTAGACTTGAGAGAAAGCCARGAGAGATCTCCCTAGACTGGCTTAAAGGACAAAGCAGCATTCTGTACCAAATCAATAAAATTCCASCAAAATCAGAAGCATTCTGACTTTATTGCAGAAAGGCAGTTAAAATCTAGTTTCAACCACCAGACCCAGTATTCAAAACTGCCATGTGATGTTTATATTCAGCCACTGAGAGCCTTAGGAAGAGGCTCTGGACTGAAGGAGAGAGGCAAGGCGGAGGAGTTTGAATGTTAGGACGAGCAATTGATTTGTTAAAAGCTGTTTATTAACCCACACCCAGAGCCCCATGTTCGGTTTCCAGCCAATTTTCTGACACATACTTGTGGCATTTTGCCTTTTTGATGGAGCTCTATTTTACTTCACTGTGTTCTGGGCTTAATGAACTCTCCATTTTGTGGTACTGCAATATTAAGGCAACACAAAGGACAGTACATCTACCAGACACAAGTGAAAAACAAAAAAAAAAAACAAAACAAATCATCTCAAGGAATCAGTTATAAGCAAAAATAAACTCCAGAAGTGACTGATGAGCAAGGGGGGCAGAAAATGAACTGAATACTTCATCAAAATCAAGCATCAGAGGCCAGCAAAGGCAGAAGAGGTTCCAGCAACACTCCCAGTGAAGGGCTCACAGGACAAGTAGTTCTATTAAACCCAAGCTTTTATTTTTAAACAAACAACTAAGTATCTCCTTGGGCAGCGGACAGCTCGCACAGATCACGTCGACCCTTCACATGGAATGGCCCACGATTTCTCTGCAATTGTTTAAGCAGCTAGAAATAAGGCTGGACCTTATTCTATGAGCAGGCAGYAAACCACAGCACTAATCTCAACCTTCATGCGAATTTCTGCTCATACTGCTTTTATGTAACATTTGTTCAGAAAATCCAGGTGGCCTATAAATTCTTTTGCTACATAAATTATTTTTATCATCAAAATATACATGTGCACATGCACAGTCAAATATACTGGTTGTCTATGCAATRGAAACTTCCCACTCCTAAATACCTTTTTAACATGTCCACAACCAAGTGGACCATTCAGATGCTAGAACCATCTTTTGTCTCTGTAATTATTCCACACTTTTTCCTAACATGATAATCCCTCCATTAAAAACAAACAAACAAAARAAATCCTGAGAATCCATTTGCCAGGACCAAAAGTAACCCTTTAATMACTCCCAAAACTCCATCTGCTGTCATTTCTGTGCTCCTTCTCTGCCATAAAAACTGCTTTATATTTTCTCTGTGCTTCCATTACAAATCACATGCAAGTTATCTAAYGGGACTCCGTCTCCTGGTCATAAGTCACAGACTCTGAGGGTTCACAGAGTCAGGGTAGCACCTGATGCCACCAGGTAGGCAAGAACAACTAGGATGGAGTGAAAGAAATAACAACAAACTGGACTGGAAACAAAGTAGATGCTTTAAACTGATCTGAGGATTTCAAGTATTTCTGGAAATYTTACAGAGGCCACAATTAAAAAAAAGTTACTATTTCAGATTAGAAGGTAAACAGTATGATTGTTCTAAAATTACAGGGGGACATTCTGACCAAAGGCTTCAACATGGTTTTCACCTGTTGCAATCATTCATTTAACAAAGCTAAAATTGGGTATAAAGTTACTTGACAAAGATTAATAACCTTCTATCATAGGGTTAGCTGAATAATCACAAATTCACTGTTTCCTGCCACAGGGGTGTAACATCCCCAAGCAGCCTTCAGACAAGATTGGGAAGAGGCAGCAGCAGTGTCACRTCACCCAGCTTAGAGCCAGGATACGTACAACCCCTAAACAAGAACGAGCATCACTCCGCATTACCCATTTTCCATCTTATCACATGGCTGCTGCACTGACATTCAAGTTTAAGACTAACTAATGCACATTCCTAAAAAGCTTGGCAGATATCACGCAAAGTTCTTAGCAGTCTTTACTAAAAACAACCATACCAAATTAATCACATTAGCAACTAAGTAATAACCAGCTAGACACCTCTAAATTTTCTTTCTGTTGAAGACAGTCCTCCTCTCCAGTTAGGCTCAGAGCTAACCCAGGACAATGAGATAATTCATTCCCTACTTTAAGCTCTCTCAGAGATGAGTCTCAGCATTTTTATTTTTTTAGCCCACCTTTCTGGTAACTTTACATAATCCACTCTCACTCACTTTCATGACGCTATCACTCCCTGGTTATTTTTCATTCTCACTTTCTTGGCTGCACCACTGAAAAGAGCTTAAAGCCATAAGACCACCATACGATCCTAAAACAAATTTTCTCAAGACACAGTACCACAGGACCACTTTCAGCATCATATCTACTTCTGGGATGTAACTTTAGAACACTGAACTCTAACACAACATTAAAAAAAGAGAAATAACTATTTCTCAGCATTTCTATCCCACACTATCAAAAAACYTCCCTAACTTCAAAGTGAACCAAAATCCCTAAATTTTAGAATAAAACCAGTTTCTGTGTATATTCCCGCTGCCCTCTACTGTTCAGAATATCCAAGACATCAGTTTTCATGTTCTCAGGAGGAACAAAAATCTAAACAACAGTTCTGTTCCTCTTCAGAAAAGAAATTTCAGAGTACATCTGCTTGCCCTGAGAGATGCACTGCATTTAGGGGGTTTTCTTTCCTGCTCTGCACATATTCCAGCTAACAGAATATTTTTATAGATCAGTATTAAAAATATAATTTGTGCTTGATGTTTCCAACAAATAAAAGCAAACAACAGGAAATGCATTAACAAACTTGGAGCATAGTTCATGTAAAGGCAGAAACATTTTCAATGCCTGTTATTGATGGCACTTAGGACTTAAGTATCTAAACCTTTCAGGAGAATCATTTACATCTCTACCAAACAAAATGGCAGTTCCCTTTCAGTTTCCTCAGAGCACCAAGTTTTATTTCTACGTTCCTTATTGTGATGGATTTGAGCTTTTCTGGTCAATGTAACATAAAGTGAACGCTGAAGTGAACAATGAAATGAAAGTTATATTCAATGTGTGTAACATTAACAACAGGAAATGGGTGTGCATGTACGGGATGCTGTAAGGACAAGGATCAGCAAAGCTTTGTTTGAGGACTGGTATTTATTCTGTCTTTATTTAACCTCCTTCCTTCCCCCCTTTGGAAGGCAAAGGATGGTATCAGCCACTGGAATCTAGCAGAGAGTTAAACATGCTGGAACTTTTTCCTCAAGTCCAAATCATATGGAGAGACATCAGAAAAACTTATTTTTCCTTAAGAATTCTTTATTATTTCAATGAATAGCAACTATTATTACAGGATCCTTTTTCAGTCAGGACTTCAAGACACTTTTGCTACATAAATTCTTCTTTTAATTAATGCTTTAAATCGATGCCTAGGGATTCTCAACTCACCCAGCTTATAAAGACATAATTTAAAAACATTCCATTAGCCACTTAGATTCATCCCCTGTTCTCTTATGAGCAGTGCTGCTCCTCAGCCGCATTCAGCTCTCTCTTCGCTCAAGTAACGCAACAATCAGCAGGCAAATAATTCCCAATGCTTTTGCCTTYGGAAAGCTGACCTGATACGGTTGTACTTCCTGGCCTTGCATGTTTGTGTTTATTACAGCTGTAGCACTGAAACTAACATAAACAAACAAATACTATTTTAAAGCTCTGTACTTAAAGGCTTTGTGCTCTTAAACACATGGAGACTTCCTCTATCTGGAACTGCCTTGGTTGCTGTTGACCATTTAATTACATGCACCAGCCATCACTTGTGGTTCCAAAATAAGCTGCTCCATCCTTGTGAGAAAGTATGAATTGCATAGGGTTTTCTCGGAACAAATTCATAACACCACTTCCCATTTGGAAAGCAGACTCAAAGAATTTTTTTCTTTGTGGTTGTTTTATGTTTTGCAGAATTTAAGAATCCACTGGATCTCCTCATTGTAGAAGAGGCAACTGCTGATGCTCTGCACAGCACCAGAACCACAGCAGAACAAAACAATTTCCCATAAACTAGGCTTCTGTGGGCTTTCCACTGGCTTCCATTTTAATAAGTTCCATTCATCCCTTATTCTAATACTCTATTGCTGSTCTGCTTTCCTTCAGTATCGCAACATTAAGCAGCATTGTGCTGATGTACCTTTAAAGGCGCAATCAGGTTCCTGGATATGGCTTTGCATCTGAAGTGCCTCATATCAAAAGGATAAAATGTATTTTTTCTGCATAAAATAATAATTAATAATAATAGAAAAGAATTCACTTCTACTTAAGATCCATGTTGTTCTATGGTGGGGTGTTCAATACACATACACACTTCAGCTTCATTTCTCAGAAATATGKGATATTGATTGATGCCTTGTGACTCTATTTTTTTTTTCTTTATTTGTTCTTTAAAGCTTGTGGTGGACCAGTTTCAACCAAAACTGCCAGAGGTAAAGACTCTAACTAATGTGGAAAAAAATACACAAAGAGGAGACAGAATTTGGGCCTACCAGAGAATTTATATGATTTTTGTTAGTCAGACACACACATCTCCCCACTATTCCATGAAAACTGTGGAAATTAAATTCCTCCTGCTCCTCCTCCTCCTGCTACAAATTTTCAAACAACTGATGTGTAAAATATACATCCACAGCAAATACATCCAAAAAATCACCAGTCTTACAGTACAACCATTAGCAGTCAGCTGTCTATTTTTAATCTATTTAATAAAGATGGAGAAATCTTTCTCATTATATCTGTTAAAATAAGTTCATGATTTCTCGAACTATCTGAGAATGCTTCCTCTGAGACTGTTCCAATTTTGATTTATCTTTGTAATATTCGCATCTTTGTAAATACAGTTTAAGTGAGAGCTGCATAAAGCAGTCCAGGTGACACCTTACAGAGATTCTGAGTAGACCTTATCATTCTTACATCTGGGAAAATTTTAGCCAAATAACAATCCAATCTTAAGCTTCAAGACACCTCAGCTACATTTCTTCATAGTAAATCTTAGAGCATATAGACCTTGTAGGGAAGACTTGCTATCCTCACACACTGTTTCTCGCCTGTTTGTCACATTTCTAGGAACTTCCAAGTAAGGTATATTCAATACACATATAAGTGTTAAAAAAAAGTTGCTTATCAAATGCAAGCAGACTATCTAGTTTCCCAAACAGTGGATAGATGCTAGAGTCTAGGACTAGACCTGCAAAGTACAAGAGATGAGATCTGACCCAAAGCTACCACTCCTACCACAAGCAACTGTCCATATTTCAAGTCATACACAAGTCATAAAGAACTGTCAAGGAGTAAATACCAACCACTGCAACATGCAACACATGCAAAATATAACAACTCTCACTGGGGATGATATAGATCTTTCTAAATTAGGCTGAAAAGTTTAAAATGACGAATTTTAAAACGTAGACTGTTCCATTGCTTGATTACCACTGCAATTAGGAAGACCAGTTTCCCCAAGTATTTATCCTAAATCTCCCTTGCTACTTAGCTCTCTCATTTCCCTGCTACCCTTGACAAACACAAGGAACAAGTGCCACATATTTTCCCACACACTCAGAGAGCAAGTCCCCTTTTATCTCACTCAGTCTTTTTTTAAGCACACAATCATCTCCACATTTTAAAAACCTTTTCTATATGCCATATTTTCTGTGTTTATCAGTCTTGCTACTTTTCTGTCCACACGTCTCCAAATGCAAGGTCTAAAACTGCATCCAGGTCCCCAGGTGATGCCTCATGCATAATCTGCACAGCTGTATAGTTTACTACACTAAATAGAACCTGCTACAACTTCCACATAGACTTACGCTTATAGCTACAAATGTTCCTGTCTAAACTTGAGCATCAGTCAATATCATGATTTTCACTTCTGGGGACACAGGCAGAGATGTTTACACAAGTATGTTAAAAAATAAACAGTAGTGAGGGCATCTCACAGTGCCATGAAGCACCAACATACTGATAAAAATAAAGTTACCTACGTCCTTGGTAATATGAGAACATATTACTTGAACTTTTAACAATTGTTTCCTCCTTACAGAAGGATACACTCTTAGCTAGTCAGCATTTCAGTTTTGTTAGTAACTACCTTAAATCCTGGAAGAAATACCTATGTAATTTCATTTCACTACAACGCCGTGCACGCACACAATGAACAGCGAGACAATCCCTCATTTGCACCTACCTGCTGATGCACAGAAAGGCAACACCACACCATGAGGTACTTTGTACTGCACTCAGATTTCAGGAGGTTTCTTTATCTTCAGTGTGATATAGAAAACTCTGCTACAAAGAAGTCCCTCCGTGTCCCCTTGGGTGTTCGGCAGGAACTCCTCCCTACGCCGCCACACAGTTTCTCTCGCTTCCTGTCATGCAGCGGCCTCGAAGTGTCAGCAGCCGAGCGAGGTGGATCGGCAGCTCTAGCTGTCTCKTGCGGTTGCTCTCAGGGGCTTATAACGTTTTAAGCAGACAGAAGTATTTTTCAATTTGCAAACAAGCATAAGGCTATGGCACTAGAATAGAGTCATCATTAGCGTTTATTTTTAAGTAATAGGCAAGTCTTTTGGGACTTGGAGGCTGCATAGCTCTAAGGGCGGAGTAAGGGGGGAGAAATACACACACCACCTCCTGCACGTGTAGTTCTCAATTTTTAACGGCAGTAATGGGCTTTGAGCTTGAAAACAGAYAATATCTTCAAGTGCACATGCCTTGGGTACTAAACAAAACAGCTGGTAGGTGCTGGGTGGAGCTTGGAAACATGAGGTCACAGGAAAGTTTCACTATTTCAGAAATGAAAGGAGCTGCTCAGCAAACATACTTAAACCAACAGAGATAAGGGGGGGAAAAAATCACTACATGTTAATCTGCAAAATCCAGGGCCAAAGATGAATTTTGGCAGAGCGTCCAAATTCTGGGCAAGCACATAAGCATCGAATGAAGGCAAAGTACAATCCAATCCCCTTGGGAGAGTCATATAGCTGATGAAAGAAGCTCCATTTCTGCTGATTTTCCCCTAGTCTAAGTAAACAAATCTTCAGCAACTGCCTCCAAAGGGATGCACTGAATTTTCACTACAGTTAGGAAAGTTATATACTTTAAGCATCAAGAAGACATTCTAATTAAATCTACTGCTACCTTAAAATTTTCCAATTCAAAAATTGCTACTTCAATGACAAATTTCCTAATCAGCCTGAATGTTCAAACTGAGGAACTCATTCTCCAAAAACTCTTGCACATACACACGCTGGCCTTTAATTGACTGAATTTAGAGTTAATACATTTATGGGATCACATTCCAGTCTCATAAACCAAACAGCAGGATATACTGCTTCCTTGGGAGTTTTTTTTATTCACATGCCAAAAAACTTAATTCTTGAGAAGGGAGGGAAAGAGCGAGGCCTCCTCAATGACAGACTCCTCCTGTCCTCAATGACAATCACCCAAACCATCCCTGCTGAGCAACCAGCACTAGCATGCACTATACTCAGAAAACTGCCTTACCTGGCCATCACATTAAATTATACACCTCAAGGTAAGAAAATCTAAAATAGCATATGATCCTTACCTGCAATTTATCAAAATGCTTAAGTTTTTATATATTACCTGACAATTTATATTTGCATATGACTCATACACACAAGTTTCCATGTACATTTGAGCAGCCCTCTTCAGAATCTAGACATATGTAGCTGTAAAATTTCCTTACCCAGTTTAGAGACAGGAAACAATTTAAATTAAATAGAATCCCCAATCATCACACATGACTAACGTAGTGCTTCATAAAKCGAGGGAGTGAGTGATGGCTTTCCATTACCTTCCCAGCCTCTCAAACTGCATCAATGATTCTGGACAGGACAAACCTTAGAAAGGTTAGTGTACTAACCTTAGAAAACGTGTGTGTACATTTGTAGGAAAGACAGTGCATCTTTAGATTTAGAAAACTTACTGATCAGTCAAATAGTAGAAGACTGAAAATGTTTCTAACTCATATTTTAAACAATTTTTTTTTAGAAGCATGCTATTTAAATCATTGAAACCTTGCTTTGTTAACATTAGTAATACAAGAATACATATTACGTAATATGACTAGAAATTATTTAAACTACTGTATGTCATCCATAATTTGTCAACTCTTTTTATCCTAGTTTCAAATAATAATTGCCTGATACATGGTTACTTATTGTGCTTTTATGCATGATTCATCAACAGAGACAAAGCCTGTGTTCTAGCACTTTCAGTATTACACACTTTCTAGTTCTGTGCTCAAAAGTAGATTCAAGGTGGAAACATAGCTATCAGAAGTGGAAAAAAAATCACAAATAAGTACCTATTATGTAAGGAAATACTGTGTTTCTTTCCAGTGAAGATATTCAATAACATTTCAAGCACTAAAAAACATGAGACAAATCACTTGGATCTAATTCAGGTCTTTAGTTGCTGGAACTTGATACAATTCCACTTCTAAACCAGTAAAACTTTCTATGTTCACATTACTTCAGGATTAATTCCATTCTAAGAGAAAGTTCATTTTGAATGAGTCATCTACAGGAAAATTCAGAGTTTTTAAAACATAAAGTGTTGTAAACAAAGAAAAACAAGGCAAAAAATTACATCTATTAAGACATTGAAAACAAATCAAGGTTTAAAATAGTGAACTTAACAATAAAAAGTTAAATACCCCTATTTACTTTCTCACATTCATGAAAAATATTCAGTAATATTTCAGTATTTTTAAATAATAGCTTATCCTACAGCTTACCTCTAACCTCTTACCTCTACATATACACACATGCACACAATCATTGCACATCCCTTACGTCCTTACACAGCACTCTTGAATCCTCCCTACCCCATGAGGTCTTTTGCAGCTTGCTCAGACCAACAGATACCGGCCTGTTTCACAAAACTCTGCCTCTTTCCAAGAGGGAAGCATGTCAAGGCAAATCTGAATTTGGTTAGCAAGCAAAAAGTACAGCAGCTCTTCAGTCAACCGACACAATGTCTTCAGTTTAAAGGTAAATTAACATAAAGTGTTTCTGCTGAATTTGTGGAAGACATAAGGTGAAAATGATACCAGTTAGCAAACAATTCCTTTGATAAACAAGGTCCCTCAAATCTATGTAGACAGAAAATATAAAAACGTTAAAAAAAGTTTCAGGAAACAAACATTCTAAGTCTATATTACCAAAAATTGGTCAAGTACTTCCCTTCTGGGGTACTGTATAGGCCTGAAGGGAAGTAAAAACCCACCTTAGCATTATTTATCAGACTCTCTCAGTTGAACACAGTTCACTTTTCTAAGAAAATCCCTACAATTCTACCTAGTTCTACAAAGAGAAACGGAATTTTCTTCTGACCGAGATTTCTTGAAGGATTCTTTCACTACTCTTCACTTGCTGTCACTAGACCTAAGTTATTTCTCACACATTCTGTCACCGCAGTATAGGAAACCCTAATCCTTTACCACTAGAATTTGATGCTCCCTCACCTAGACTCAAGTACCTGTTCTTAACATAAACAGAGAAAGCTCTGAACAAAATTCAGAAAGTCCATAAGTGACACTGAGCAGTAGATGTTAAGTTCTGAACTGCATTCCTGGAAATTTTACCTCAACTGTTGTCTACGTCTAGATGTGCCTAAATTGCCTAGACAGCTCATGTTCTTACCTTCCACCTGCCCTGAATTATGATCTTGCTCACAACCACTTCAGCTTTCACCAGATAGAGCTAATCAATTATTATTTCATACCTATTCCCAATTTAGATTCAGAAACTAGGACAATTCTCAAAAGTCTTTTAAGGAAAGGTGCAACACATACCTAGGGGATCAAACTTCAGCTAGGTACATGATACTGGTTTCTCCTATTCTCTCTTGATGAATATTCAAGACACTGCAGAAGCCTGATCGGCTTGAGATCTAACTTCCCATGGAAGTTGCACTAAAATTAACAAGACTTTATTAGTATTTCTTCATCACTACTGCCATAATCAGGTTATTTACATAAAGGGGTGGGATGTTCACTGACATCTCCTCTCCTGTTTTACAGGTATTTGTGCCTTGTACCATTTAATCAAAAAGACTGCAGGACATTTTCTGGACAAGATCTGGACTCTGCCTCCCAAGGGGAGGGATGTACTAGATCCGCTGGCTCCACTGGTCCATTTTTCCCCTTGGGCCTATTGTTCTTACAAATGGCTTATCACAATGGAAAGCAAAGACTCACCACCTGGAACCACGTTTTAAAAGAGAAATACTTCCTTGGTATATCTGTACAGGCTGATTTGAAAGGAAAATGTGAAACCCAGCAGATGCTAGAGAAATAAAGAGACAGCGTAGTATTCCTTTTGTACAGGTTCATGCAAACACCAGCTTTAGGATTCTGACTGTTATTTGCAGTAGCAAATTGCCAGGGGAAGAACTCCCTTCTGTGAGGCAGTAGAAGGGAAAGTGCTGTTACCTTTCTCAGCATCACTGAACAGAATAAAAGAACCTAAATCCAAAATGCCATCAGTGCAAAACTAAAGAAAATATTTAAATCCCAGATGTTATGTAAGCAGACATTTTAATTCTCTTGTGACCATGATTGACATATTTGAAGAAAATGTAGGATTTTCCTGACTATAGTGATGGGGAGTATTCAGTGACTGTATTCTCCATGTTGCTGTGAATGTTTTTAATCATTAAAGCTCATCCATGAGATAGAAAATATATTAATTTTTAACAATTAGGAAAATTACTTAGAATTTTGGTGCAAGTCTAGGAGCATTAAGTTCTAAGTTGCAACAAAACTGAAGTAGGTAAGCAGGCATTTTGAAATTTCCTGGTAACATTCAGATTTCCTTATTTCACTTCCTGGAGACATATAAACACTTAAACTTGGTATGCTTCCTTATATACTAATTTCATACTGATAAAAAGTATCCTTTAATTACCAAGGATACTTTATAACTTCATAAACAACTAGCAGCGAAGGTTAAAAGGGGAACTCGTGACAGTTGAATAAACCAGACAGATGATGCAGCATTAGATTTGGCATTATTCGTTCTGATTAGTTCTATGCTAATGCATGATACATCATTCAGTCTTCAAGAGGTATGGACTAAGACTATATTTTTTCAGCACTGAAATACAAATCATTCAGTACTGCGGATGGCAGGAGTCTAAAGCAAAAATTACAATACAGAGAGTAAGAAAAATCCCTTTGACACTTGGCTTAAACAAAGAAACAAAACCCTGTATTAGTAGCTTCCGTAGAATCCTGAGGGAAATTTGAGCATGTAGCCTACTGTTTGCATCTTGAAATTTCCTTAAGTAAGCTACTGCAGTAAAGAATACAATCAATCGGTTGAACCTTGATTTAGTGTTAGTTACATTGCATATATATATACACTCACAAAAGGCATGTGAACACATATAAAAGTCAAAGGGAGGCCTTAGTCCAAGGAAACTAGCCTCCAAGATACCTGGCTCAACATGAATTCATTTTAGAGTAAATCAAACCATTTTAGAGTAAATTGAATGTTACACTTGTTTTTCTTGCTGCTTTATAACATTCGCCTCCAATGCTCTATGTACCTTGCTGACAACAGCAACAATATGTGCCTGAAGGCAAGCATGGCTAGAGCTCGTATATGTTGTAAACGTCCATACATCCAACAGGTAAGGAGATCTGAGGAAAAGTATCTGAATTCCAGACGGCAGCTGCCCCAAAGATTCAGCTGTACCACAGGGCCACATTATTAACCCTTCCAAAGCAAGTTTCTGACACTGATATGAACTGCACATCATGTCACCTCCATAAGCAGCCCTTGGGGCAGGGGGAGGTAGGGAAATTAATTCCCAAGAAATAGGCAGAGCTCAAGTTGGAATTCAATTGGAGAGGGGTCAAGTTCATCCGCTGTTGAACAAAGAAAACAGCAGTAATGACAGCAGGAGGACAAGGTAACACCCATTCTATGATTAAAGACAGGAAACCTGCTATATAACAGTACATCAAACTTAGCTTTAGAGAACGACAAGCGGATCTATCTGCTTCATCACACGGTGCTTCCAGAGCTCAGTATTGTTTGCATGTGCAAAACAGTCAGCATGACAGGTTTATAGCATACACAGAATATTTCTGCTATAAATAACAAACCACACCCAGAACAAAAATAAATTTGTTACAAAGCACTTAGAAATATCTATTAAAAAAAGTCCTGTAATGCTGGAGTAGTTCCATACACTATGCTTCAAGAAAGTATTTGTTAAAAGAACAGCTAACATGAAATTATGAAATCCCTCCTAAAGAGAGATACACTATTTTCATTATTAAATAACAATAATAAAACAACAACTGTGATTTAACAAGCAAGATGCCTACTGCTTACACCTGCAAGATTATTTTATTGCAGAAGCTCAGGAGACTATTCATTTCAAAAATGCTTTAGTCAAAGTATTCCATTAGCACTCCCTCAAATTCTTACCCAAGGAACATACAGTCTAAAATGTCTTATATACAACCTAGCACATAATTAACCTGAAAATGGCCCTGTAAGATAGGTTACTGAAAGTATTTAATGGTTCAATACTTAACTTGCAGATGCTTTCATATGTAAAACCCTTAGACTTTTATTAAAAAGAACTGATGAACTGAGTTAATGAGAACACTGCAAAATCCTAATCTTGACAGAATTTTATTTAAATRACAATCCATAAAATATGCACAGATTTGCCATTGGACAGTCAACCTACTAAAACACCAGCAAAGTTTAAAGACACCGTTCGCACCTCCCGAGCGCAGACTATTACCTTTTTTTCTAGAGTTCCCTGTAAAGGGTCTATCCAGGATAAAAATTCTCTTTCAATGCCCTTTATGGAGACGAAGGGTCAGCACTGAAATTGAGCAGGTGCCAGCGGTGCAAAGTAAACTTTAATTATTCCTGAAAACTTAGCTCATCAACGACATCCCTCTGACATGTATCCTGGATTCCTTCAGCATTGCTGTATGAGACAAGCCTTGTAATTTACCTACACATTGATCCTATAGAAGGATAAAGGATTTATCACAGACCTAAACATTAGCATATCTGCAAATGATGTTTTGGTTGTGTTTCAAAAAAGATCTTCTSACATGACATAACTATGTCCATACACATTGTAGATAGAACCGGGTTAACATGATAATTAAACTGTGCTGAATCAAGGCATCAGTTTGGAACAAAACAAGTCTTCAGTTCTTCAACACTAACTCATCATCCCCAACTGCTTTTTAAATTCAGTGTATACATTAAGCATACAACAATTCTGATGTGTGCTTGGAACTGAACATGGAATTGACTGTTATCCAATTACGCAAAAGCCACACAATGAATTCCTGATAGCATCTTCATTTTTTGCCAACATAAACCTTGCTGTTCCAAGAGAAATTAGTCTTGTGACTAATCAACAACAGTTCTAATGGTTTGTTCAAAAACAAAACCAATAATAAGCTAAAATATTTCAAAATCCTTCCATAGATGAAGCAGGAGGGCATCAAAACCAGTTTTTACAGATAAAGATGAGTGTCCAAGCTGTCTACTTGCTGAAAATAATGAGCTCTAGTCTTACAAGTTATAAATTGTRTGCCATGCAAAGCAATTGTTAACATTCCTATACTTCTCTGCGTGGCTTCTATCAACAGACTGAAGTAAAGTTTCACCCATGGCTACACAGACACTCAGCTCCTATTCAGCCTCATCTGTACTGTTTAGGATYCCTCTCCCAATACATTAACCCAGAGCAACATAAAGAATTGCTAACACCACATTTCAGCGACCTCCTGGCCCAAGAAAGCTCAMTGCTGGACAGAGACATTAGAGCACTTCCACCACGACAAGATAAGAGAGGAGGAAATGCTGGGACAACTCRGTTGTGAAGCAGGGCTGACAATCCCAAGAAAGGAGGAGGAGAGTTAAGAGAAGAAGGCAGAGCACAGTAATACATCAGCCACTGGAAAATTGGCGGGGGGGGGGGGGGGGGGGGGGGGGGGGGGGGGGGGGGGGGCAGGAAGAGAAAGAGGGGGAAGATATGGAATTTGCATTCCGTTTCAAAGAGAAAAAGAGAAAAGGAAAAGATCAGGATTCAAGTATACACCTACCACCCTTTTAATTAGCTGCAAGAGAGCAGGAAAAAAAAAAAACCCACAATAAGCCATCCACAGAGGGAAAGGAAGGAGCAAACAGCAACAGACCTGGCCTACAACGCCTGAGACACCAGCAAGACCCCCCCTCGTGGAGGGACCTGCCATTACACAGTAATAAATAAATAAAATAAACAAATAAAAGCATCATTGCAGAAAGTTTGTAGCAATAGGTGCTACTATTTCACCGAGAGCTATAATGTTAACTAGGCAAAATAAACTTTTTTACGCTCCCCGAGTAAAAGCCTACTGAAAGAATGCACACAAATACTAGGTACTTCGAAATAATAGAAAATGATACATTCTTTTTAATGTATAGAATAACTTGTGTTTTAAAATCATACTGGGGTTACATTGGTCCTTATTATAATAATGGTGTTTAAGCACATTTGATCAAAAATCAGTAAGATTTTGCATCAACAAGTATGAATAATGATACCACTGTCTAATACCACTTTTAATGAGTCTCTGGCATTGGTAACACTCCTGCCTAAACAATCCAAGAGAGACAGACTGCTGCCTTTTCATTTTTTTTTCCTGATAATGTCCTTTTCTACAATTAACCATCAAGTTGCAAGCAAAGAAAAACTCTTGGCAACTTTTATCTTGCTTAGGCAGGCATACCTGAAGGGAATACCAACACAAACCAAAGAACCCTTCGTAGATACTGCTCTCAGCAAGTGCAGAATTCTTCCCCTCAGGCTGGAGAGCCCCTTCCCTGTCAGCCCCCCACCCTGCCCTAGACACACACATGCTCCAAGCACAGAAACCACGTATGAATTTCAAAGTTATCTTCAGCACAGTTAGCACCTTTTTGTGGCAAGCTTCTGATAAATTAGATGAGCCTTTCCCACAGGTGACCACATCTGCTGCTTGGTTATTTAAATGCCTTYGCACAGCTAAAAAGGAAATGAGAAAGAGGAGGAAATAGAAAGAAGCCCAGTTGCAGTAAACTGTCTTCAATCTTCAGACAACTGCACACCAAGCATGTGCCAATAAAATATTTCAACTAGAAAAAGTTGACTTAGATTTCACTGTTYGTTCATTTATTTAATTATAGCATTTCAGTTGTTCTACCAGGTTGAGTGAGTAGGAAAAGAAGATAAGTCACCACAGCTTTTTTTAATAGAGCCAAACGTTTGTTTAAAACACAGAGGAAATGATGTCAGCTCTTTGGGGCAAAGAATGGAGAACTGTGCCAGTGATAAGCAGAGAGGAAACCTATATCCTCTTCCAACACCTTCTCTGCTAACTAGGTGGCCATTTTGATTTTCTGCAGGTTTCTCCACAGCCAGCTTAAGTGTCACCATGTCAACAGTGGCTGCAAACCACCATGCTTGCAAACATACTTAAATATATCATGGGGGGGGTGGGAAAAAAAGCATGTAAAGGCTTCCATGCCCACCATTCGCCTAACTAAAGACAGTCTAGAAAATTATCTGGCAAGTGGAAATAAAAAGTGGGTGATTTTGATGAGTCAAGGGGAGATGGAAAGAAACTGAACTCTCAAACTACTCAGGAGAGATTTTTTTTGTCTGCATGGATTCAAAAGTTCCTTAAAAATAAGCTTTTCCAATTATACAAGAACGTAACTCAAGTTTGTATCTTAACCAGCAAACAATCATCCTGGCATCTTCTAACTGTAGCTGCAAAACTGCACAAGCTTCTCGAGGAATTTTATTAAAATAAACTGAATTTTACACATTATGTGGTGACTTTACAYGTTGTTTACACACACTGACCTGTATATGCACTAGGAACAGCATGTGGCACTGAGTTGCACCATCCCATCAGATATTCACATTCCTTCTTACCAAGGCCTGGCCCCAAGTTACTTCCAATCCACATGTCATCTTTATTTTCCAATTCAACACTTGCAGTCAACACAGTATCTTCCAGCCAGCTTGTCCAAAGGCTGAGCTGATACACCCCGACRGCTTTTTAAGACTTGGGCTCTCTCCTCTTCATTTTCACATCTTTGCTTTCACACCCAATAGTTTTCCTCCATCTCTCTGCTTCGTCCCCCTCCACRCTTTTTCTCCCTCAACTTCCACTTCTTTTGCTTTCTCCCATCCTGACAGCTCCTCTTTTCAAGCTACTGCTTTTTCTCCTCGTTGTTCTCCAACTACACCTCTGTAACCTCCCATCTTCCTCTGCAGTCTTCTTCTTTCAGCCTACCAATCACATCTGCTCCATAACCTCCGGCTTTCCAGCTTTCTTATTACACCATCCCTCCAACTCCTGCTGTTTTTTGTCTGCCCCTACAGGTTCTATGTTTTTGACGCTCCTAAATTACAGTTAGGATCATAAATATTGCCCCTCTAATGTCCTCTTCTACTTGACAAGCACTTGACCATACGATCTTCTCAAAAATTAAGTTGCTGTCTGATGTGTAAATGCAGAATCCACATAGGGCTGAGCATCAGCCCTATCTGGTAAAAACCTTGAACTTCATTTAACACATGATTTATTTCCCCCCTGTTAAATCAATACTCTTTTTTCCATTGATTCCTGGAATTTTGTCCCAAAAATCTCAAYGTAATTGCTGCTGTTACTTAAAAAGGACAGCACCAGCTTTCTTTTTCTCCAGCAGTACCTACACACAGACATATACAAAGCAAAAATGCACAGCTCACCTTTACTAAAACTGCATAACTGTTAGATACATGGAAATCCCCATGGGGAAAAAAAATATGGTCTCTAACCATGAGACTCAAAAGAAAAGCTTAGCATGGAAAATTAAAAAAAAAAAAGTGCCTTCTTCTGATCAATTTTTTTTTTTTTTTTTTTTTAAGTAATAAAAGACAAGCAGAAGTGCAGAGGAGTTTCCTTGGTAAACGTTTGGTATCTGGGCCTTCCTTATCTTATTTTGGGGTTTACGTTAGTGTATGTTGACTGATGCTTTAACAAGCCCACTCCATCAGCCGGAGATACAGACAGACATTTTAAACACAGTGAACTGACTGCAAAGTGAGAACTTGCAAATAAAACACATGTCAGTTTAGTGATGTTTATAAGTCATTAGTTCTGAACAAACCAGTTCAAAGGTTTTGTCTGTTATACTCAAGGGTGGCAGCACCCAATCATTGACAGTTCCATCATCAAAACTGACTTAGTTCTTTTACCCAATGTGGTTTTACTCCCACCTGAAATGAAACACCACTAACCTTTTCATATTCACCATCTGAATCAAAATCTTTGTGATCTGAATTCTCCTCACTGGGATTTTCATAACACACTTTTTCCATCCATCAAAACAAGGCTGATGATGACACATTGCAAGTGCCAATAGAAACTTGTTTCTGTTGTGCAGTGCTCCACTGTCTCTGTATTTTAGCATTGAAACAGTTCCAGTGCACAACTGATAGACATACTTACTTGAGGCAATAGCAGTTTATTTCAAAATATTAATATTTGGAAATACAAATGCAGATTGCTATACATATTTCATACAATATTACAACATCCAACTACCTATGTTAGCAATGCACAAATTTCCTCAAAAATGAAGTGCTATGCATCTCCAACATGCCATATAAATAAAACATATAATCTTCATAAATGCTCTGCTGAACTAAACCAAATTCTTGAGGTCCAACATAAATCAGTTCACATTCATAGGTGAAAGTGCAATAGGTAAACCTCTATATGCTGAACACAAAGTGCATATAATAGTAAAGCTCTTATGCAACCCAAGGCAGACATGAACTCATAGTGTTAGCAAGTATTTTGGTTCTGTTTTATTTCATTTGCACTTCTCAAGTTTCTCTTTACTTGGTGATTGTGGGAATACACATGCTTCCACATTGACTTGCTTTGATAACCAATAAGACAAAAAAAGTTTCTTGTTTTTCCTGGATTGTTGTAAATCCTGCCAATGTTCATCATTGCTCAATCAGGCTCCCACAAAATGTGTATATGTAAGCTTTCAAAATAAGTGACTTTTTACAGGAATCATATTATACAAAAAAAGCACTGTGTATATCACTTTAGCTTTGTTAACATTTTCAGATGTGAAAACTCATTAATTTAATTTTAAAATCACACTATGTTAACTCACTTAGGCTAAATTGGCTCTCCCATTCTTCAAGTTAAGCCAGAAAGCCTTTGAGGAAGCTACAAAGTTTAAACTTGCATTCTGCAATTATCGTGCCATGCTTTTAGTACTTACTTGCCTTTCTGACTAGTACAAAGTCACGCTGCAATAGGTGAAGCAGAATGGGAATGCTATAGATAATATAAACAAAACAGCACGAAACTTACCCCTCTGAAATTCCAGCCCTTAGTAGAAGGAAACAGGGAAAAGTTGTTCTGCTGCTGTTCCTTTGGCCTGCAAGATGAGACAAAGAAAAGTGCTTACTGTTAACATTTTTAGTTGTCATATTTTCTATATCAATAATAGAAGAAGATCGAGGGAGAAAAGACAAACAGGCTTCAACCTTAGATTTTCTTGGCTCTACTCCTGACAGGTTTCTCTCCTCCTTTTTATTAAAAGCTGTAATTTAGAATGAAAGCCAAGGAATATGGCAGCCTTACAAGTCTTCAGAGCTCCACTGCATTGACACATAGTGAGAATCTGTCATTATCTCTGCCACTTTTCTGCAAGCGGAGACAACCTGGACCTGAGCAGCACGAGTCTATGAAGCTGCTTCACGGCATGTGGCACACAATGGTGCCCTGTGCTAGCTATACCAACTGGGGAAATTAAATAGCCTTCAATCCTAACTTTGGAGCTATGTTAAACATCGATATTAAAGCAACTCAGTCATACTTTTGTGCCATGCTAAAAACTACAGAGAAGCTGTAGTTTTCCCAGCTTTTACTTGTTCTAAAATCCTTCTTCTACCCTGCAATTATCCCTGCACAATTAGTTCTGAAAAGCAACCATAACATTTTCCACTTTATTCTGCAAAGTGCTTTTATGCAATAAGTCCTTTTCATCAGTAAAGTTTTAAACCAGTTTAAGGCAGGCAAATACTGTTGTCATTTTACACACAAAGTCAGATCCAAGTTTGAGAGAACCTGGTCCTGCCACCAAATTCTTTGCTAAGTACACAGTGCAGTCATTTGATTGATTGCGTGGATCGCAGAAACAGTGACAAATATCAACAGAAATATAACAACAAAGAAAAATAAGCAGCACAGGACTACCTTTTTTTGCAGTTAAAGGTTGTACCAAAGGAAGGTGCATAATATTYCAGACACTTATATTTGACTTACTAAGCTCCAACTCTGAAGAAATGAGTTCAAAACTCCAAAGAGTCAACTCAGACACTTGAAAATTTGAAAGAGATCAGCAAGATTGGACACTTGCTGCCCTGAGAGAGGGGGAAAAAAAATCCACTAAACAGGAAATAAAAAAAAAGAAGCAAGAAAGAGAAGGATTTTCCAGTAGCTGCACTGACTTCCTCAACACAAAAAAAAACCCAGGGCTGAACGATTTTTATAGTTCTACTGTCAAAACTTGAGTGGGAAACACATTAAGGATGCAAGCCAGCTCTGTGCAGCTGAAAGCCTCCAGCCCTGCAGCAGGCAGATGCACCAGGGAGCTGTCCCACACCTACTCCTTTCCCAAGCCTTCTTCACATTTGTTTACACAACGAATAAATGCACACTCTGTAAAATATTCCGTCATTACTAAAACCCARGGAAGCTACACAGCATCTTCAACATCTACATTTGATTACTTTCATGTAAAAATAGGTCCATTTTATGAAGTGGAAAAAATGTGGATTAAGCAAAATTCTACCTTTTGACCTAAAAATGAGAGATTACTCCTGATGGAGTATTTCAGCTTCTGAAGAAATAGAGACTTCATTTAAAACTTGAAACATAATTTACTTTTCATTTTTAAGTGCAGAACAATACAACTAASTGTACTTGATATAAATCACTGTAAAAGCACCTCCTGGACAGATGAACCATATTCACAAGTGAATTGGAAAGAGCTGCCTACAGGTCAACACACATTGCTCGAGTCACAAGCATTTCTGTCAAGGAAGACTGCAAAAGTCTCCTATAATATTTTTCTGTAAAAAGACAGCATTTCACAAATATTTCACAAATATTGCAGATGACATTACTGAGATTATTAGCTGGTTAGCTTTGAGTGAGCAGCTTAAAATTATTTCTGTAATATTTCAAAAATACTAAGAGCTAGCAATAACATGTTCATTAATTTGTTAGTTTCTACATAATCCATAGCTGTATCACAGATATATGCTGAATTCTTTACAAGGAAAGCAACAACTCATAGTAAAGAAATGTTTGCTCATCACCACCCTGCAGTCAGCTGTACAGATAAGATCCTCAGGTCCATGGGAAAAAGAGATCCGATGGCAGAGCTTAAATGGGCCCCATCGTGAGAGCACCAGGGAAACCAAGACTCCAGACAGAGTCACAACAATGTTCATGTTCAAGAAAACACAAAGTTTATTCCATTTTGTTTTCAAAATAGGAGTAACTTCTCATCAAGAACTTAATGCTGGGAAATCCACTTAATTTACCATTCTCTCTACTTAGAGAGAAATGGAAATATTCACTGTGAGAAAAGAGATATTTCTACCAGCCTGWGAAATCCAACCAAACAATATTGCACTGTTAACCTATACAGAAACTAACACCTTTGAAATGATCATTCAAAGGCCATCACAACACACTCCCAATAACGAAAATAAGTATTTTCTGAAAACCCTTTTTGTTTGGATTCATTATCACATGGTCACCATGTGACCATGGTCACCACGTTGCTCTTCTTTAATAGACACTGTTAAAAGGTCAGAAGCACTGGATGAAGAGGGCAAGAGTATTTAAAACAAACAATATTGGGACAAGTAAATGCAATAAAAGATTTTTAAAAGAAATAATAAATTGTCTTATTCTCCCATTTGGATCTTTATTCTTTTTTTCTATTTCAGCATGAAAGGATCAAAATATACGTCCACTGTAGAAAACTCCAAATCAGACTTTTTAAATCTATGGTTAACTCGGAGCATGCTACAGGTTGAAAAGGAAAAAGGGCTTGTGCAGTGTTTCAAATAAACACTATATGGTATTGTTCACATCTACCTCTCAAAGAGGCAATGCTAAGTCAGTCAGTCAAGGAAGGAAACTGCTTTTATAGAATGCAATCAATTAAGTGACTTGCAATTTTCAAAATAATTTCTCATTGAGGAAGATTATTCCTGCACGAAGGAGTGYTTCAAAAGAGGGGATGTACTTTGGAGTGACAAGAACCACCCCTGCAAGATCCCTTCGAACACAGACTGCTTTATCTTAAGATCCTAATAAGTCTGTCACCAAGGGAGCTAATTAACTGACTTTTCCCAGCCAGTTAACTTCCATGTGCAGTAGTCCTTCCCTGAAAAGTTGAAGGTGTACTGTTGTTGACCACTAGAGTGACAGAAATACAGGGCAAAAAATCCTACTTATTTTAAATATTGTGAGCATTGAAATTTATTTTGCTGTGAAAGATGCAACTGCAATCAAAACTGTTGGACTGATTTTTCTGTTTGTTTTTTTTTTTTTTCTTTTTTGCACAAGACCATATTCCCCATCTTACTAAGATCCATCCTAACTTTGCTGTTTGTGCCTTCACCTTCCTCACACTGCATAAAAAGTCCTTCAAGACTGTCTGCGCTGCAAGATTCGTGACTGCGTTGTTGAACTAACAGCGAGAGACAAATCTTCTCAGCTGGACCRGGGAAGAACAAGCAGGTCTCAACTGGATGAGTCAGTCTCCCAGGAGAAGTGACATAACCTTCGGTGTGGAGCTCAGCCTCGCAAGTCTGACACTCCACCATGGGCTCTGTGTTAACCATAAGAAGCTGCTTTCCCATTCTTAAGAGAGCCGGGTGGTACTGGAATCAAGTGAAACAGCAGCCTCATATTATGCACATCGCAGTACCTCATGATGTCAGTCAAAATGTAAATAACAAAGATGCAGTCCTGAGTATATACAATAACAGCAGAGACATYGTCCTGTTCCAAGCAAACTGCCTTTTTTAGCCACACACGCCCAGAGAGACTCTGCAAGGGGCAGAGCTGATCAAGCGCTCGTTTCCTGTGCGGCCTGCTGCTCCCGCCCCACRGGACCGAAGCGGCCGTGCTCCAGCAGCCACCCGCACAGCCCTGAGCTAAACCCAGGCTCTCACCTCTATCCACAAACACACATTTGAATGTAACTGTGTATCTAGACTGTCTTTGATACTTCTGCATCATTAAAAAAAAAATAAACTGGGAAATAGGCTGAGAAGTTACTAGAGACAGTCTAGATACATAGTTACCTTCAAACGTGTTGCAGACAGCAACTCATTACACTTCCTGCGGAAGCAAGGCTTTCTTTGAATGACACATACCTCCCCCTTCCTTCAAACCCAGCTTTTCTGGGTGCTTTGAAAAGCAGAGCAAGTAGCTCCACACCATCCAGCTCACCTTCCCTCTGTGAGTCCATCTGTGAAAAGAGACAAAGCTTAACTCTGCATCTTTCATAACTTTCTTCAAGTCCGTCTACGAAAAGCAAGATAGTCTCTTCTTTAATTTGTGATAGTCTATCAGGCATCTTGCTATTTTTWAAAAAAGTCATAATTTTTCTAGAGTGCATAAAACCTTGAAGAAGAATTTGACATTYCTACGAAGTAAGAAAACATTAAATATTAATCATAAACCACAGACAAATATATTAACAATGTACCTGACATGCATGGAAGATACAAGAAGGTTGTTTGAAAATCCCTTAATAGACAAAAAGGTTTAAGATGTCCACTAAACTCTGCTACAGCATAAGAACAAAAATGCAGGAAATAAAGAGTTTCCAAGTTGCCTTAAAGGGGAAATCTTCCAATTAAAACAATTTCATCTTTGTTCTAGTAGAAGGTATGAGAAGAATTGTAGTAACCTTGAAACTAATGACTTCTTCCATTAGCAAAAGCCTCAGCAAACACAAATTTTCTACAGAAGGGATAACGTATTTGAGACGTGATTGCTAATAAAAAAAGAAGGCGGCGGCATTAAATTACTGGAGAAGGCATGTATTGTAAAGCACGGTCTGATACTGAAAGAGTTAATCTTCGTGCACGAGAGTAGAAGGTCTGGTAGGCAACAGTACAGAATAAAGAGCAGGTTTTATGACAGCTTTACAACAGCTTGACATGAAGGCCTTTCCATTGTTAAAACAATCTCAAAATACTTGAGTCACTAGGTGAGCACTTGGAATTTCTAGATATTTGACTTTCAGATAAGGTATGTTAAATACCTGAGCTTGCCTTCCTACACAGGTTAGAAAAAGCAACCAATGAMATTTTCTAAAATTTCCATTTCTTAAATTTTGTAATGAAGCAAGGTCACAGKTGTTCATACTGATCCTACATTTTTCTCTGCATCACAGAAGTTTGTTTGCTAATTACTAAATTGATAGATTAGGCTGAGAAAAGAGTTAACAGTTTCAATTAGGAGAAATAAAGCTATAAGATGGGTATGTTATTTCACTGGACCACTACCCTCACCCATTCTCTGTGCTGATACAAAATCCCAAGTTAATTGTGGTGTGATGAGAGATGAAACTGTTCCCTGCAGTAACAGTGCCTTGGCAAAAAGAAAGACACAGACTGCTTGCTGGGCAAAAACATTATTTAGTTCACCAACTTGAACAGCTTCACTGTTCACTGGGGAACATCCACTTTCTTTAAACATGAGCACCAAAAAGATTAGAGTCCAAAACAAGTTCCTGATAGTTCTTGAGTCCTTTTCAACTGGTCTGGGTAGATATGGATAGAATCAGAATTGACAAGCAACAATTTTTATCACCTCTCTCATACTACCTCCATAAGAATTGGATGGCTTTCTGCTGTGTGCTAACAGGCTGAGAGCATCTTASGTCCCTTGTGTGTCTCAAAGTGGAAAATTCTGTTGCTTCATTTGGAAGAAAATGTTATCAGTCATAATCTTTCAAAAAGAATATCTTTCATGTCAGAAATAACTAGATGTTCCCAAAATCAATCTTTAAGATGGAAATTTAACTGATTCAAATCATGAAAATTGATGTCAAGATCTGAGCATATGGCCCAACCATCACCCCTGCTGTGGTCAGGGGTAAATAGTCACAATCCCAACAGAAAATACAAATAAATAAATAATCCTGCAGCCTTGGTAAATAGGGCCCTCTGCTGCCTGAAACAATATCTGTACCAGTCCCCTTCCTGTCACCAGGCTTTCACATCTTCCCCTGAACCTTTCTGTGCAAATACTTGTTCATTTACATATGATAACTACATAGCAAGAGGAATTAAAAGAAATCCTATTTTCTGTCAAGTCCAGTGAAGTTAAAATGAAAAGATTCTGAAAAATACTAAACAGCCATTGCAATACATGACAACCTTTCCTCTAAATCATTTAATCATCCTCTTTTTGTAAAAAAAAAAAACAAATTACAAGTGTTGGATGCACATATGTATATATATACACAATGCATGTGTGTATGTATATATAAACATGTTTAACCATAAAAAGACCACAAAAATTAAATATTATTTAACACCTGTATTTAACATGTGATGCCATCAAAGTCTGAGATGGCTTTAGCTCATGCAAGCAGCTTCCATGAAGCTGTTACATAACAACCACCACAGTTAATTAATTGTGCAAATATTTCACCAGGTCACCTTCTCACAGTTGGACGGTGAGGAGCAGCAGCATCCTTTTATTTCAAAAATAAAGCAATTATTAGATTAACATGTAAAAGTGAAAGGTCCATGATAAACTTATCTTGCATCCTCTATCAATGTTTATCTTGAATATATGGATAGATATATGGATACATGGATAGATATATGGATAAGCTTCTGAGTACTAGGGGTTACTCCCAAACATTTGTAAGCATTTTTGCATTCTTCACAATTTTTACATAATGGATTTTTTTCTTATCAAGTGTTAGTATTAGTCCAGGTTTCTTCTTTTTCCATATGAAAAAATATATCTACCCATGTTGCCTCGGAATTCAGTTTTAAAGCAACAGAAAGACATGTTACCACAGAAAATGTATCTTTCAAACTCCAGAAATTTGTGGGAGACAAGGTTTCCAGCTTGAAAGCAATGTATTCCAATTGTTCTCTCCTGCAACCCTTTTCTATGGCTAATTTCAGAACACACAGGATTTAAGTACTCAATTAACTTAATCCATTCACCTCTTCTGCAGCTTCCCCACTCACACACCAGAAAGACATTAAGAACAGCATTTTATTTAGCTTCGTTTCCAAATAACAGAGTATTCATATGTTCCTATAGAAACATGTTTGTTTTCAAACTTACGCTTCAGCTCCCTCTATTGTCAGACAATTAACTAAAACATAAGTAATCACTTTTACTTTTTAAAAAAAACAGAAGCTGTGCTGTACTCCCTGTGGAATAACCCTATCAAGCAATAAGAGACTGTTTATAACAACAGATATTACAGACTTTGTGGAAAGGAATCACAAGCAAGGATAAAATTTGCTAAAAGAGGAGCGGAGAAAGGATATAGGAAACAGATGGTTGACAGTGGGAGAACACAGATTTTTTTCTGTTTTAAAGAAATAAAGCTCACTTTCATGCATTGTACATGTATGTGTGCCGTCTCCCATTCAGAGCTGTTYCAAAATAGAAAAAAAATTACACTATCCTGCAATTTATATGCCTTTCAATTGCATTTTCACTTTTTGAAAAAAATTCATGTCAACTGGCATTCTTTCCTCCTCTCAATCTGTCTAAAAAGAAAGCATACTCCAGTATGCTGGAATCTGAAACGCAGTAATCCAACAGCATTTAAGTTAATTACAAATTCATGCAAGGAGACAGAGGAAAGGATCTTTGGGGCTAAAAAAAGACTCTGGTTTACATTATACCTTTTTAAAGATCCCTTACAAAGGATCTAGAAACTTTTTAACCTAAAATGTTACTTCAATCTCTAGTATATGATACATAAATCTGTTAATACATCCTGGAAATCAAATAAAGGATCAGAAGACAAGTTAAATGAAWCTGTCTAACACCCAGCTGGACAGGAACGGATGTTGAAGGCTACTACCACTACAGAGGATCCTTAAAACTGGCAGGTGATATTAAAGGATTAAAAACAAGATTCAAGTTTTCATTGTCGCATCGGTGCAGCTTGCTGGGTGCATTTCAGGTTTCCCTGCAATTTGTGGAACATGTTGAGCCTACAGCACAATTCAGTGCAGAAAGGTTATGATCTCYGCCAAAAYGAGGAGGACATCCTTGTCCACYAGRACGTATTTCAAAGAAGACTTTATTAATCAGCCATGCTGATCTTTAAAGTCTTCTGACCTATATAAGCTATGTAAAAATCTTTATAATCATGATTGCAAGACTGTAGTGAAGGAACTGAAGTTCTTGTTCACTGTAATAGCACTGTAATGCCAAAATGAGAAAGCTGTACAGATTCACCATCTCTTTTGTTGATTCCATTTACCACGATAGTSACTACTACTGAAGTGTAAATTCGGTCACTTTTATCAAATACCTCCCTTAGATTTCAGAAATATGCACCATCATTAGCCGCAAACAGAGCTGTTKACAATCCTTTTCTACAAAGCAATGCAAATGCTTGTTTTTGAGCATTCTTTGGCACTTCGGGAACGACAAAACACCACACCACGTATCCTCTGTGAACGTTCCATTTACTTCTATGGCAAGTGTATAAATGTCACCATGTCACTAGCCTATTCACTAATACTTACATGGCTATAAACAAAATACCATTGAGGGCAGCCTAAAGAGAATTACCTTTTACGCAGATGAATTTACATCCAATTGGATGTAAATTTATGTTGACTTGGAACCAACTAGGAATTACAGAAATGTTTGTTTTATCTCCCTGTGCTAGCGGCTACAATAAACAACAGAGGCATACACATCAATGAAAAAGCAGAATATAATATGATAACAACCAAGCATGTAGCAAATTTCTCAAGGCATAATGCAAATAGACATCATTTCAAGCATGGCTGAGGGACAAAATACAGTGCCTTTTACAAAATGCTGATATGTGTTTTTTCCTGTACCCTAGGGAATGATCTTCTTTCACCAAAACATGGATAGCAAAGAGATTAGGGAACTAAACTAAACAGAATTTACAGAAAGCAGTCCAAGCCATATCTCAGCCAAACTACATCAGGAAATCTATACCCGACTCACCCCTGCTTGCTTCCTTACCCATTCCCAGAGCACAGTACCTGCAGGAAGGACAACACCACTGATGAGTTCCCAACACAGACAGCAACTTTTCCTAAGAAAACCTCTCTGCTCAGCTTCAGATGGAGTCTGCCAACTTGTGGGATTCAGATTCAGGTCATCACTCAAACTGAACTATTTTCTCTCTTTCTTTCTTCAGGCACCAATCAAGATAATTCAATCCCATCCAGGATGAGGAAATACAATCCATACCAAGTTTTTAAGACATGTAATTAAACATGTGTTTAAACTTGCACTTGCCTCTGGGAGGTATTTTATTCTGTTACAAAGCACATTTCGTGTGTGCTAGATACTTAGATCAGCAGCCTGTGATTGTTCTTTAACCATTTCAACACACTCATCTCTCACCATTTCTGGGTGTTTACAGAAGCTGAGTCGAGTCATCTTCTCTCTGCTCTACATCTGCTCTCTTGGACCTTTACCCATTTCCTTCAAGGGACTGGTTCTCAGGGTGTGAGTCCCAGAATTCCTACATAACAATTTTCGATTATTCCTTTTATGGGCAGAGAAGTGCACTGAGGAAACTAGGAAAGTTAGGTTAAAAAAGCGGTTTTAAAATTTGTTTGGTAAATGTTTATTTGCTTTATTAAAACAGCCTATTATAATCTTTATTTTCAAACAAACTATCCTAAAAGTTCTTCATCTCTTCCAGATTTCTGGTAAAGTTTTACTCCAAAGATAGGAAAACTTACATGTATGTGTCTTTCGTAATCATAACAAACATCTGCAGTAAAACTGCACTTGACTAGAGCCATTTTATTTCAGTTCTTCAGGATGACTCATTTTTACTGATGGAACAAAGATACAGAAGAAACATTAAGAGTCATTGAACTTGTTTCTGTTGCTCACTAATTGCAGACATACTTCTTSCTTCATCGGTGAGCAGCTGACAAAATTTCCAACAGGATCATGATGATTTGTGTCATGAAATCTTATCTTCCACACAAGTTAGAAGTCAGCTCGAGTACCTTCGTTTTTTTTGAGCTATGATATGCAGTAATTTCACAACCTTATTCTGATTGTCATTACGAAAAGGCAATGTATTTAAAACCGTACGTATTAAGGTAGCTATCATGTGGTATCTACATACTACCTCATCACTAACATGCAGATTTTCCACTGCTCACCACCACTTACCTTAAGACTTGAGACTTAATTGTCTCCATTGAGTTTGTTTTATTGTAAATAGCAGACCAATCAATTTAAAAGTATACCTCAGAAAAGCAATCCCCCTTCCACTTCTGCTATCTGAAAGAGTTTTAAAGCTCTGATAAAATAATAACCTCAACAGACATTAACATAATCCATATGTTTGGAGAGCAATTTGATATCTAKCCACTGGGAAGAATTCCACTGGAGAACCTCTCTTCCTTACTATATAAAAATCACATTAAAAGCTAGTTGTGTAACTGTAAGCCTGCCAGGTCCAACATATATTTTTTATATATACACATTTATACACACACTAGCCTAGAATAAGTTCAGCTGATGCTCAGCTGTTAAGAACCTAGAGTTAGAAAATTGAGAACACGCTTCACAATTGAGATCAGAGCTCAGCTATGGCAGGGCTGACCAGTAGGGAAGAAGTTTTTGTATAGCAGTAAAAATCTTGCCTAAAAATGTAGAGGCACATMAGACAATTTTCTTAAATATAAACACTTTGTTAGAAGTTACAAATTCTATCCCATACTCACTCCATTTTTTTCACCATCCAAGCTGTGCTACACAACTACTGGTAGCACAGTGCTGTACACYACATTACTGAAACGATACTGAGGTGGAGGTGGCAATGGAGGTRAGAGAGGCACACTCCATTTGGAAAAGTCACTTTTAACAGAGTTTTCCTATTAATTTACAGAACAAACCAATACAATACAGTATTGCCACAGCTGAGGTCATGGCAAGTAATGGCAAAGAGATGGAGAGGCTGAAGTGCTTTAAATCAGCTTCACTGCAAAAGCCAAATTATTGTGAAACATCATTCCTTAAKGTTTTTCTAGATTTCAAACAAAAAAAATATTTCTGCTATGTTTTAATGAAGCATTTTCTGTATGCTTATACTTTGAATTTTGCATGTCTACCATCTGACTTAAAAGAAACCTGACAACAGCAAAAGCAACTTGGCTTCTATTTACATTTTACAGTCTACCATCTACCTTGCCTAGGTAAAAAGAGGGCCAAGCACCATACAATGTGCGAGAATTCGGTGAAGACTTAAAGCTGCAGCATATAATTATATAGGCATTACATATAACTAAAAATAGGAAAAAACAATAGGAATTCTAATGTGTTGCTCAGTCATTTATGACGAGGAAGACTTGTGGCTTTTTTGATAAAAAATTGCATATATTTTGGTTTATTTTAAATTGTACAAGCTTTTTAGTCAAAATTACTAATGCGTTTCATATTGATGGGATGTTTTCTTTCCATCTTTTGTAAGCTTAAGTAGCTGAGAAAAAGTTGCCAGGAACTCCATAATGTTCACATACAGCAAAAGCCCTATTTCCATATATACAATCCACATTTTGGATAACTACATCACTTTAGAATACTAATATTACAGTGGGGGAAAAATAGTACATTCTTAGACAACTTTCACATTTTGAGTATCCGTAGTCTTAGATGAATCAGGAAAAGAAGAATATAATTGCTGGTCTTTGTTTTAAAGCAGAAAAACAAAGACGAATGCAAAAAGACTTGGACCAGTGAGAAAGGAAGTAGAAAGTGCCCAGAGTGCCTCTCTCCCTGGAGCACAGAATGGTAGTTTTTATTTCCTTCATATTTACTTTGTTCTGCCATTCTGTATTAATTTTAGAGAAGCAGATAAGGTTTCAGGTATCCTCTTTATACCCAATTCAGGTAAAACAGAATTCCCAACACCTATTATCATTGCTGGGAGACTGAACCGAGGATTCTTCCCTTTTGGATTCCTTTTCATGAGCTTCAAATTTCTGGCCGACTATAAAACACTGTTATGTGACCARTTACACTTCTTCATACATACATACATCATCTTCCATAAAAAGGAAAAATAAATCAGAGTTTACTTAATGACTTCCCCATTTCATAACTTATATCCTAATTTAACCCTAAAATACAATGTATTATGCTAAAATGACAGCATTTATGCCTTTTTTTATGTCTTTTTTTAAAGACAGGATAGCACACAATACATAATGCCAGAGAACAAAATATTTGACAGTGTATATCTATCAATAAAAATCACTTAGAATTTATAAACAAAAAACGAATATAATATTTCCCAACTTTAGGGTCTATAACATTTTACACTTATCATTTGAACAAACGTACYCTGCTTTTAATAAGTAAAGTATACTCAAGACATGCAAATTTAGTAATAGCATTTGAGAAAACTCCATAATGTATAAAGGTACGTGGACAATCTATCATAAAGTTCTTCTACTCTTTAATGTCCTTAACATCAAGTACATCTATCCAGTGTCCTCATTTAAAAGATGCATATATCTAGTTTCTCATTTTTCAATAACTGTTTATTCAAGGAAAAGAATACAAGGCCTTACACAAGATCAAAGCCTTTACATGCATCCTAACTGAGGTTTGAGGGTTATATAAGGTCTTACTCAGCTCTTTTGTTTTGTGAAGTCTTTTGCCTCAGCTGAAAGTTTTACACTGTTCACCACGTCCTTTCAATAGTATGCAGTCCTGATCCTGCTGTCACTAATACCCACTCTTTGCACTGCAACCACATTTTCATAATCAAAACTATTGAGAAAACACCAAGACATAAGTGTTTCAAGGATCAGACACTGAAAAAATTGCAAACATCATGTCTCATCATGTCTCAACTCTGTATGATTTCGGTTTTGTAAAATAAAGAGATAGCAAAAGATGATATATAGGTTGAAACACACTTAAAAGGCACCACACCTCAGGTTGGCTTAAATATTTTAGCTTCACATAACTCTGCACAGGCCCTACAATTTACATGGCATTGCTCTTTACATCAATCAAAAGGTTAGAAATTTAAAGAAAAAAAAAATTCTTCTTACCAAACTTTTTCTTCTTCCACTATTCCCCTGGCACATTGATTTATTATGACAGGGTTACTCATGGTAAGTGCTGAGGTCTCAGAATTCATCTTTTTTTCTGAAAAGGAAGGAAAAAAAAAGAACACAGAAAACCGAGAGAAATTCAGTATCAAATATTAATGAGAATTTGTGTGTTTAATACACTAGAAAACTTAAAATATATAAGATAAGCAGCTTTAGCCCAAATTCAGCACGCTTTACTCACATAAGTAAATCTCATTTAAATCAATGGGATTAAGTGGATGAATACATTGAGCAGGATTWGGCAGTGTTGTGAACTCATTAGTTATGCCAAACCCAACACTGATTGTCTTTTGTTTACTTTTTTGAATAGATGCCAAAGTGGTTGATGTCAGCAAGTATGCATCCAGGGCTATGCACAGTGTCAGTAATGTTAATTCAGAGCAGCAGTCAGATTTAGGGTTGCTGTGGAACAATCCATACAACACCAGCAAGAAATTTTAGATTTCCAATATTTAAAGGTCTACAGAATCTTCTTGAGCATATTTTAAGAGTTTTAAGATCAGACTTCAGTTGATTTGCTGAAAACAACAACCAATTCATGGCTGAAATTACTCCAAAACAGCATAAACACATTCAAATGCTGGCAACAATTCCMAGGCTACATTGCTTCTAAGAGGTCTATATAGCCAAGTGTGTTTCAACTCAGTGATTAGTATAAGAACAATAAATGTCTCCAGAAGATAAAGGCACATTCATTTTTACCTGTTGCCTTGTCATAATCAGCATAAAGATTTGTTAGATTAAGAGTCAATAGATTCAAAATGGTTATATATGCCATGCTTACCTACAAAATAAGCATGTGTAAAGAACTCTTTTGAGTTTTAAATTCTTTAGAGATCTGCTACTCTATAACAATGCAGAAAGAGGGAAGTTGTTCTTAAAGATACTCCAAATGAATGGTGCAAAAGTCCATACTCAAACATTTTCTACAAAATTCCCCTCTTTTAGGGAGCAATTTCCTGCCAGATCAAACAACAATTTCTTTTGGGTAATCTATTTCTACTCCACGCTGGGAAAGTCCACATGCCTCAGTGATCATGTGAGTTAGACTAGCAATAGTTTCACCTCCTCTTATGGTCACTCACACTGGTAAAAGTAAAAGTTTAAGAAAAGATTAAAGATAGTCCATTAACTTTCAAAGCCGGGAGCTAAAAGATCTAGGTTACAAAACCAAAAAGTAGCCCGTCCATTAAAAAGCCTTCCGCTGTTCACTTGTTAATTACAGCAGTACAAGCATTTAATATGTGACTGAAAAGAACATCTTGAGCACGCCTTCCCCACGCACCCTTCAGAACAACTAAGCAAAAGCTGCACCCACAGCTCTGCACTGAGGCTTTCACACTGAATCTCGAGTCCAACCAGAGAACTGAAAAAGTTGCTCAATTATCA
The DNA here is from genome assembly GCF_003342845.1 of Nothoprocta perdicaria. Lineage (NCBI taxonomy): Eukaryota > Metazoa > Chordata > Aves > Tinamiformes > Tinamidae > Nothoprocta > Nothoprocta perdicaria. Next base: position 649,852 of record NW_020454760.1, read on the forward strand.
CCTTTTCTGTTAGTTATCAATTGTAAAAGGTCCACACATATTTTGTGTACACAAAGAAATTACATCAAATGCAGCAAAAAAAACAAATTCTGCTCTTAGATGTTCTCCAAGGGAAATAAGGTAAATAACAGAGAAAAAGTACATCTCCAAAAATCTCTCTTCTCACCTACTTTACATTTTCAACTTAACATCTAAAAACATCAGTAGCATCATCCTTGGTCTCCTCCACATGGTCCTCAGGTCCTCAGAAAAATCTGCCTCACGTGTTTCTGGAGGCATCAAGAGGCCAGCACTTATCCATTCTAATAGCAAGGATCTCATTAACCAGCTTCAGGGAAATGTCTGTCTGCTGGATGAAGCAAGAGACCTTTTGACAAACTGGATACATAGAGCGAGACTCTTTTGAGATACACAGCTCACGCTCTTGCAGCTTCCAAGGCCAGATTTCCAACAACACAAGACGTCTGCCAAGTCAGCCGTAAACTAAACAAATGTTCTCCTCGCTTAAGCATGTGGAGGAGACAGGCCTAAGAGCCAGCTGACACCGTGTTAGACGAGCATCCTTCCACAGCTGCCAGTAACAAAAGGGAAAAAAATCAAGGAGCATAGGACAGCATGGCCTTCTCCCATTCCTTCACACTACAGGAGCAATTGCACTTGCTCAAAATGGAAATGGGTCATGCAAAGCACTCCTTCACYTTACTGTGGGACCCCTGCCTGCTCCAGCTGAAACCCTGGGTGTCTTGATGCTTTCTGGCTCTATCTGTCACTCTTTCCAATCATGCTCCTTCCTTAGTGACTTCTGTGATGGAGAAGCTCATGACAGTCTCAGCACCAAGCACGCAGTCAGCACTCACACCCAGCGGCGCRTCTCACTCTCACTTGGTGATTAGACAGCACAAGCTTCCGGAAAACCATTAGGGCTTCCCTATTGCCATTTTATTCCTAAAAACAGGTCTACACAAGCCCTAGCTCACTGTTTAACAGAAACAAGAGGAAATTAAAACTGGTTCCCATATCACTGACAACTTTTAAGGAAATTAAAACTGGTTCCCATATCACTGACAACTTTTAAGGAATTGTCCAAAATCCAGAAAGCTAAAGTGACAAAGGAAAGGCAGATATCTGTCTGCACTTTTTCCAGGGCCACAGATACAGAATATTGCCTCTACTTCTGTCTTGAAAGTCATTTCAAAGGGAAATTCTCAACCTGCAGGTTCTATCCCAACTCACTGTCACAGATGCTATTAGGTTCTTCCTTCACAATATACAATAGCTACATGGTATGATAACGTTTAGTGTCTCAAGAAATACTGTTTAAAGTCAACCTACCAAAATTAACAGTAAAATCTAGCAAAGTAGATTTTCGTTTGGATGAAACAGTTTTACTACATATTAGGCCAGAATATTAACACTATTCCAATAAATTACCTCCAACAGTAACATCTTAAAAAATAAAACTGTTTCAGAAGCAATGGAACAATGTTCAGAAAAACAAGCTACTCACAGGTGCCTCTTTCAATATCACCACCAAACTCCTGTTTGAACTTGAAGTCTACAGCATTGGCCCTATACGTGATGAAACTTGAAGGAAAAAAATAAACCTGTCATCTTTTCCCTTAATAACTTTAAGTCAGATGCCAAGGCAAGTCAGTGAAAGTTAATTGAAGACAGGCTGCTGGGGACGCATTCTGTTCCTCAGCCTCTCTTTGTATACTGAACCCTGACTGTTCCAGTTAAGGCACATGCACTTTAATGAGGTGCTGTCCTATAGATCCCTCTCTGATTTAATAGGAGGAAGTGGGCAAAAGGCAACTTCAGGACAAAAACATAAGAAAACAATGTCAGATACTTTATTTATAGCACCTATGTTAACRCTACTGCCACTATGTATCTGAGGCAACAGACTTGAAGAAACATCCATGTTGTTCTCGATGATACACTAGAAGTTTAGCGTACTAAAGTCTTCTCTGACCACAGACTATAAAACAAGAATACTCAGTAGCAAGCACTCATAACTTGCAAGAGTTGTGGTATCTCCACAAAGAAAGAAAGAGTTTCAAGTAAAATCTTTGATTATCTAATGCATCTATGTGCCTTAGACTCTTACACAGCATAACTGGAGAGAAAAGCCCAGGAGGTCTACACTATTGGCTTAAGAACTAAAAAGCATGTTACGCTTAAAGAGAGTTCTTTCATTTATATTAAATTTAAGTCTGGAAGTCGCATACTTCCCTTCAAATGTGGGGGGAGGGGGGCAGGGGGGGAGAGAGGGGTAGCGTGACAACATGCACAGAATAGTACTACAGGACCATTTGAACAGGACACGTAGGTTAAATGAAAGCACTGAAGCCAAGGACTCAAACCAGAATGTGATTCACAGCCAGCAAAACAATGAAAGAGTTAATCTATCTTCAAGATGTTTCTCTACACAAGTACCATTTTCATTTGCTTTTGTTGCAAACTGTATCTTTGATCCTCAGGCCAAAAGTCTTCTTTTTGCCTTTCCCTTCACTCCCTCTGCACATCTCCATACACATAAGATAATCACCATGGGGGCAGTGAAAAATTCAAGTCTTCAACAGATACTCTCTGCAGTTAGAGTAAAATTAGCCAATATCTTCAGATAAAACATGTTCCCACAGCTCTTTACCTTCACAATAATGTTGAAATCATATGCTGTTAAACTTACTTTCAAAAAAAAAAMYTTKRAAAAAAAATAAAGTTAGAAAAAAATATTGTGCTCTAAGATTCAGGGTAGAAGTAATAATTATTTTTTAAACAAAAGAAGAATAGCATCAATAAAGTAACATACAGCTACTGTAAAGAAAAAACAGTGAGTATTGTCAGCACTCTCTCAAGCAGGAGTCCTTAGGTTCACAAAAAAATGACCAGTAGATGGTCATTTTTACAGTTTACAGTTGACATTTTTACAGTTTACATCATAGCATATTTCAAATTAGAGAGCTGACTTTCCAATTCCTAACTACACGCACAATGGTATACAATTCCAAGTGAACACAAATATTTACTCCTGTATTGCTTTCTGCAAAAAATCTCATTTCCACACACATTTACAGGCATAAACCACTACATTTTGATAGCATTCAKTTTTTAACCATAAGGTTGCCTTAGGCAAATAGCTTGTTAATGGGCAGGTTTAAGTTTCCATACAAGTTCATTATTTAACTACATAACAATAAATGCTGCAAACAATCTTCTATCAAAGTTGCTTGTTTGAGGTTTTTTGACACAGTGTTTGCCAAGCACCTTCATACTGCTGAAGGAGTTGGCCTGAACTCTGAGTGCCTTGCGTCCATAATACTTCAGACAAAAAAGAGTGAGAACTCAAGAACCTCGTGATGGATTTTTCTGCTGAGTATCAGTACAAGTAGACTGATACTCAAACCAAGCTGAGAAACTTCATATTACTAATCACTTCAGTTCAAGTCTAGCACATCAAAAATTTGGTTTCACAATGGCTATAGTTCTTTCAAATGCATTACATGGAAGTCAAAACCTCTATCTCAAGCCATTACTTATCTTCTTAAAATCTTTAAAAAGATATTTCATGCTTTAAAGAATGAGGTTATGAAAACATTTTAATACATTCTTTTGAACATGTTTTTTCTCCTCCCCTTGAGACATCTCATTACGTGTGGTCAGCTTCTGCTCTCTTAAGAGCATATTAAGTTATATAGATACTTGACACAAGAGTATACACAAAGATAAATTGAAACTTAAAAATGTGGCAGAAGCGGTTCAGAGAACAACTCACACTATGCACAACTTCAGACTCCATAAATGGAGTTTCCATGAGAACACTCCAAGGTAATAACAAAACACCTTTAAAATAATGAAGCCATTCTCAGCCTCATAGCAAATAGCATAAGTTTGTTGTTCTTCCTCAAAAGCACAGACTTGCTAGAGACTGGGGAACAGTTTATCAAGTCTTATATTAGAGACAAAATAACATGAATGCTGTGTTTATTCTCAGCATGAAGTAGCTTAAAATGTGAATGACCAGTGGAAAACAATATAAACTTGGACTAGGCTGCAGGCAGAGTACTGACAGAGCACAGCATTCCCTGCTGCAAAAATACAACTGCTATGAAATACTGTTCTCAAAACAGCTAGCCCTTTACTTGACCAAGAATCAGTTCTTTTCCCCTCCAAAACACCTAAAGACGACAAAACCATATTACAAATTATCTCAGACCAACTTGAAAGAAAGCACCTTGACAAGTTTGCAAGAATCAAAGAAAGGATCTAGAACACCACAAACACCTTTCACAAATCTGTACATATATCCAGACACTGGCATTAGTGAAAGCAGGAGCAGGTTTGCCCACACAAGTCCCAAAATGCAAATGTATATTTTTCAAAGAGACAGTGAGTTCATGCAAATAGAGTTTTGAGATTCAGACTGCTAGTTAATTTCTGGTGGAATAAGGTACAGACCAGCAAAGGTTCATCTACAACACACTGATTTGCAAAGTCATTAGGAAGTTGAAGTCTTTGAGTAGTGAGTAGTTTTCCATCCAGTATAATAGGAAAGAGGAAATATTTGGGGCCTTATTGAGACTTTTGGGGATTGAAAAAAGAAAAGAGGAATTTACTGTTTCAGTGTTCAGTGTCTTAGTCAATAGTAAAACACAACTAAATCTCTCATATTATTGATTCTTACTGATCAGAAAGCATTATTTGAGAAAGTCTGATATTATAAAATACTACCAAAGGCTTGAACAGAAATTTTTAAACAAAAGCATTTAAAATGCAGAAGATGCACAAAAACAAATATACTGTTTAAAACAAGATACAGAACACTAAATGCTACATTCAATACAGCTTCGATAGAAATCAAAGAATTTCCCATCACTGGTGTTGTTTTAACTACATAATTCTGAAGCAAGTAATTTCTTTTCAGAAAGATCCACATATTCTTAGTATTTCAAATACATGACTTCAGCACAGGAAGGAAACAAACAGGTGCATACAGAATTAATCAGCATTAAACATTTTGTCTCATCTTTTCTCCTACAGTTTTTTTAAAATTTCTTTTAAACAAAGCAAACAAATGAGTTTTTTGTTTGCTATGAGTGTCACACCTTGTTTTTAGTGTGGACTTCTTGCTAGCCTCTAGTCAGTCAGTTTGCTAAGGAAAAGGGAACAAGAAGTTGTGCTTGATTTGGTTCATCCTCCACAATTTTAAAAAGGAACACAAGTACTTTCATGACAAACATACTGCTTTGTGTTTTGCAGTTGACACTATGCAGGAAAACAATGTTGAAAGGTTCTTTCCAGAGATTATGAGAAGTATTTATGTTCCCAATTTAGTGACTCATACAGTTAGCAAACTCAGAGATGAATTTAACTCTATCACTCTCAAACTTCTGATTTTGAAAGCAAGCATTGTGATGCTATTCAAAAGCTCTAACAATGAAAAACACAGAAAAAAATCCCAGAAAACCCAAGAAAACTATTCACAGAAGTAACTGTTATTTCTGAAAAAAATATTAAAAGGCCTATACTAAGATTAAAAAAAGACAATCTTCAAACAAAAAAGAAGAGAGATTATCTGAATTATTTGATGTTAAATACTCTAACATTAAAATCATCATCTCTTCAACTTACTATTTAAAGCTTGCCATGGAGTTAATTTTGCAAAATTTTTTTGCATTTGTTTCTTCCTGTTCAAGGACTTACTAAAAATAAATTTGAATGGAAAACAAAAGGTTTACTGTCATAAAGTTACCCTCTTCAGTCTTTTGCAGCTTTTGGCCTGCAGCTGCCAAACACAGTCACAACTCAAACACACATTGGACAGTTCACCAAGTTACCTCTGCACACAATAATCCAGTAGATTTAAGAATTTGTTCTACTTATTTATTTTTATACCTGGAGCACCCACAAAAGGCTGTTTTTGACAGCATCTATTTTGGTGGACAAAGTATACAAAGGCACACACTTGAACACCTCACTAGCTACAAGGAGTACAAAGTTTGGGATCCATCCATCATAGACTGTATCAATGCAATAGATAGCAGCATTTAGAGCTGTGCTGAAGTCGAAGCACAACTCACTGCTCCCAACTCCCTGCCATCTGGAGGCAGCAGCTCAGCCAGTTGACATTTCAGGCAATGTGTACTGACCAAAGATGGTCACTGTCTTATGAGGGAACAAAAGTTGCAAACACTTAAAATCAATACAATTCCTATAATATCACATACTTCCACTTATAATACTGAAATTTTCTGTTGGAAAAATGCTGAAGAGTTTAAAATCAATCAACAAAAGCTGTACTTCTTTTTAATAACTAAAATGTTTGAAAGATGATACGGCAGCTAGTTTTGCTCTATAGAAAGCCACGCAAACCCAGATAACTCCTGCCAACTTTCCAAGTTTATACAGGCTCTGGAGGTGTAGAAGCCAGGAAACCTTCCTGAGTCAAGGTTGCACCCCCRCACTGATTACACCTGCAGAGTTATGAGAGGAACTAAATGATAGCAAGCCTAGTTGCACCTATATAGAAGTCTTTCTTCTTGTCTAATTTATACAATTTTACTAGTCAGGGCTTCAAGTGCCATCCTCCACAATGGTCCATTTCAGACACATACTATCCTCAAGTAACTCATAATCCATGGCAGCATCCTTACTCAGATTTGGAATTCCAAAACGATTTATCAAGCACGTGACTAGGCACATACATATGTCCTTGTGTTTAGACATTAACAGCCTGATCCATTAGCAGGCTAACTACTTCAGCTTCGTAGCTGAACTCTGTATCGTGCTGAGCGCTAGCAACAGTATTAAGTGTGCTAACAAAATATATAAAAAAAGAAAAAAGCTCCACTCTACACAGGTATTTCAGAATAGTTACTGAGCAGACAAGAAAAAGCACATGAGGTATTTACTAATCATAGATTACTGAAGTGTATTTAGGGAGTCTTTAAGGAGTCTTATTTCCTAACTATTTACCTGTTACACTACAACAACTCTACATGTTCTTAGAGATTTGCGCAAGAACTTGTTTGCTGTAGATTTCATAGAACTCAGGCAACTGAGATAGAAACCCTGCCCTCACAGTTTGAGAGGCATGATTCAGTAAAGACTAAAAAGAACTTCTTGGACTTAAAAACTATTAGATACATGAAGACAATGCTTTTTAAGCCAGCAAGAGTAGATGTAAATATCGAAGTTGTGAGAGTTTTCTTCATCCAGCATCCTCAAGCATAGTGATTTGTTTCCACTTTTTATTCTCATGGGGTGCTGCCCTGCTCAGGTAGCAGGTTTGCAGGTCACCCATTAAAGTACTATAATAATTTTTAAAACATAAATGCAACCATGCAACCTCAGTGACCTTGCAATGCTTATTTCCCCAAGATTTAATTAAACAAATATAATGAAGGTACTCATGAAATCAAGTAGAAATAAAATAACAAGTCAAAAGCACAAATATCAACATCCCAAATGTTCCAGTATTCTCATTTGCCAGTCATTTTTATTCATCATGCAGAAAGAAAACAACCACTCTCACCAAATTATTTTTCAAAATGCACATGTAGACTTAATATAAGGCCCTAGCATACATTGAATGCTCCAAAAAGCTTCGAAGTGCATTACAGTATTTGTGTGAGGGACAGATGCTTTCACATAAACACCCAAAATAATAAGGCTTTCTTATCTCAGAAGAAATTGTTCAAAAGCTTTAAGTTACATATAAATTCCTAAGCAGGAACAGGTGTCACCCATCAATCTATGGTCAGGAAAACAAAACAGCGTGCTTTTTGTTTGTTTGTTTTACAGTCAGGTGCTTTCACTTGCCACTCATTGAGAAGAAAGTGACTTCACATACCGCACCTCTGGCTTGTGCACACAGAGGATACCCACAACTTGGGATGGCGCCAAAACAACTGTCTGCACAAAAGGCCCAGAAAGAACTGCCCTGTTCAAAGCAGAACTGAGCGCAGTGAAAGCATGCAGGGAACGGCACCGAAGCCTTGTCGCATTCTCACTGGTAAGCACAACTATGGCTGGAAATTTAGAGGGATTTAAAATATCCTGTTTTGTTTACAAAAGCTAGATAACGAACACTTACGGAAAACAGGTTATAAGGCATACATATACATAAACAATTTAAAGAGAACCACTGAACCAAACAATATTCTTATGCATTCCCTTACAATGCCAGCTCCAGTGCACCTCACTAATTCGCACATCCCTCTATGCTCTCCACAAATTTTTCCACAATAAATATTTCAGCTATATTTGTTCCTAAATCCCATCGCTTCCTCCATAACAAGTTCAACTTCTGTACAAATACAGGCATCTGTCTCATGACTTGTTGCACTTAGCAGACCTCCGCGCAAACTGCGGAATCAGGAATTTAGCCAAATTATTTCTGTAATAAGCATCTGGAGATGAAAGAGTTTTCTCTACCTTTCCACTACAAAAAGGAAGCATATAATTTAGAGGATAACATTTAAATATAAATTAGATTCATATATGTATGCACATACTGACAGGATATATATATTATTGTTTACATGTACTCACAAGATTTCAAAAGCAAGAAAATAAAGACATAAACTCTCAAAGCTGAATTTCTTTAGTTTTTTTGTTTTTTTTTTGTTTTTTTTTTTTAAATAAATCAGATATTCAGGCCACTCGTATGATAGATCATATCACAGGGCCAGGAATTAGTACTTCACCTCACTGCATTTTTCATCTACAGAGAGCTTCACCAGCACCTGCGATTTAAATTCACACATTCTCTGTGCCAGGTTAATTAACACCATCCTTCACAATCTAATTGGAATCTAGGAGGACTGACTTCAAAAGTGTAAGCAGTTACCCTGGGTGTTTATTTCCCCCCGACCCCACTTCCTTTCACCAACAATCCCCCAAGGTGGAGGCGAGGGCTGGAAAGCTCGGGAGCAGCAGAGCCGCTCTCCGACCTGCCAAGGTCAACAAACAGCTGGGGAAGGGGAGGGGAAAAAAAAACTCACTTATTGGTAACGGCAATTGAAATTTTCAAAGCAGATAAGACGCACCTGGGGCTCCGCGCACACGGTTTCCTCCTGCACCTCYGCTTGGGTGAGATCTGGTCCTGAAAAAACGTAGAAAGTTTTTTGAAAAGGAGGCGGCGGTTGAACGAGACGGCGGTTGAGCGCTGAGGGGAAACGTTCAAGCGCCCGTTGGCTCTAACGGTCGCCGCGCGCGCCCCCCCGCCCCCCTCCGCTAC
>NW_020454760.1:659189-706548 GCF_003342845.1 Nothoprocta perdicaria
GGGAGGGAAGGAAGGGGGGGCTCTCCCGACGCACAATGCAACCTCTGTGGGCAGCCTCGGCGCGGGCGCCGCTCGCTGCCTGCGTGCCAGGCGCCGCCAGCCCCGCCGCCCGCGGGCGCCCGGCGACCTCGGCCAGCTCTGACAGGCTGCCCTGCAGCGCCCTGCTCCGCGCCGCGGCGGGCATCGCACCGCACCACCTCACCTCGCCTTGCCTCGGCCCTCCCGCTGCTGCTGGTGCTGGTGCTACTCTGCGCGCTGCCGGCGGGGCTGCCGCCCCGGCGAGGAGCGGCTGGCGGCAGCCCGGGCTGCGGCGCCCCAGCGCGAAAGCGGTGGCCGGGCGGGGGGGGCGCAGCGAGACCGCGCGGGGCGGGAGCCTGTCAGGGGAGGGGCGGGGGAGGTGGTGGCGCGTGTGCGTGCCCTCCCCGCAAGCCCCGCCCCTCCGTCAAGCCCCGCCCCCGGGTGCCCCAAGCCCCGCCCCTTCACCAAGCCCCTCCTCCTCCTGAGGCGCCCCGAGTCCAGTGTCCTTCGGCGAGGGGAGAGAGGGGCCAGAAAGCGCGAGAAAAATGGGAGGAAAAAAAAGAAGGGAATCTCTTCTGATGTCAGTTACACAAGGAATTATTTTTAATAGAGATTTAACACTTTTTAGTATCTAGTTTGTAACTTCTGATTTTGAAGATGAGCCCAGTAATACAACTTGCAATTGGCTCACATACTGGCAAGGCGTTTTTCATGATTGTTTATCAGGTGAAAGGATAGGGAGATAAAATCGAGCAAAACTAACTGGCTGTAGGGCATTTATAAACCTTGGCATTTTCTTTACGAGGCAGGATACAGAATGCAAAAGTATCTGGTGTATTATTTCTTCAGTCCAAAACATTATACTAAAATAAAACCATACCTTATACTTATGTGTAGATACGTAATGTTTATTTTAACAAGTTAACTGAAAGGGCAGAGATTTCYAAATAAATCTGCCTGCAATTCACAGATCTGTAGACAATCTTAGCACAAAGGTTGAAGTTTAAAAACTAAAATCCTGCTCTGCTCTCCTTTCTGGTTCACTGCAGCTTTTGTTCTCACTCCATTCCCGGCAGCCCCGGAGCATCCAACTGTTATTCTGCAAAGAGATGGTGGTTTCCTTCCTAGCACCTAGGCTGCACCCTGGCGCGTTTGCAAAAGCTCCGGGAAAGGGCAGCCAGCTTCCCTCTCGTTGATGACTAACAACTTCCCTGGGAACATCCCCTAAATCAGACATTGCTAAAGACAGGCGGGCCTAATTCTTCTCTCACTTTTAATTATTTTGAACTGGATATGACATAACTAAGAGCAATGAAATCACGCCTACTTTTCATCAAAATGAGTCAGTTCTTGCAAATCAGGTTCACATCAAGCAATTTGGAAGAAAAGTAGTACCGAGGAGCAGATATGTGGCTGAGAGAGACCCTGCAGAGTCTGGAATAGATTAAAAATGCGGAAATATTGTGTAACTGTGGATTAGAATTGGATTTTCTCAGCAGTGAAAGAGCTGGATTCTATTTTTTTTTTTTTCTATATTTTTAAGGTATTCTCTTCAGATTAAAAAAAAAAAAGAGCCTCTTTGGTTTGCCATTTTTGGTAATAGTCAATATCCTGATATAAGGTGGAGTGTAGTCTCCAAAGTTGCTTTACTTTGTTGGAAAAAACCCTGTAAACCTCCCATAACCTTTGCATAATCTTCTGGGATTAYGCAGAAGTCTAAAGTCTGGGAAGTCTAGCTTTCAAAATCTATTCCCTAGAATATTACATCATGATATCAATAGTGAAACATTTTTGGTTGAGTATTCCACCAGAAACTTGGTTAGCTACTATAAAAATTATGATCAAGTTACATGACCAATTCAATGTTGATTCACAGTAAAATGGTTAATAGAATAACTGCAGAGGGAATGTGTACGTGTTATAGCACTTAGAAATAAGCACAAGTGGTACACCTTATATTGCCTCTTTACAGAAAAGATAACATCTTTACAAACTCTTATGCAACGATCTTATCAACATGCACAAACATAGGAGGGGAGAATGTAAACAGGATGGAGCCAAACTCTTCTTGGTGGTAGTCAGTGATAGGACAAGGGGTAATGGATGCAAGCTGAAACACAGGCAGTTCCATTTGCATGTCAGCAAGAACTTCTTCATTGTGAAGGTGACAGAGCCCTGGAACAGGCTGCCCAGGGAAGTTGTGGAGCTTCCTCTGGAGATCTTCCAAACCCGCCTGGACACCACCCTGTGTCTCGTGCTCTGCGTGTCCCTGTTGGAGCAACAATCTAGATGATCTCTAGARTCCCTCCCAACCTCAACCATTCTSGGATTCAGGGTGAAATCCACCTAATTTATATAATCAACAAGAATGTCTCTCTCCAAATCTTTTTTGCACACCACCAAGTAGCTAAAATTCCAGTGAAAATGGTTCCTCTGTGACTTTTTTTTTCAAAATATATTATACATGTACACATCTCCATAATGATGCATTCCTTTCCACCTCCTCAAAGAGAAAAATTTTTGCCAGTGGTCCCCACATATTAGGAAGGCATCGCGAGAATGCTCTTGTTTTATTATGAAGATATAAAAAATTAGAGCAACATTTTCTTTTTTTTCCTTTTTTTTTTTTTTTTTGCAGCCATAAAGTCCCCAGAGTCTCCAGAAAGTCCCCAGTCCCCAGAGTCTCCAGAAAGAAAATACAGAGATTACGACTATAGAATATACGTTTAGATAATACACCTCAAAGAAATCAATTTTAAACACAGATAAATAACTTTAAATTCTTCTCTGAACTACAATTTACGTGCAAATGCACTATGCTGGCCACCTCACAGAATCACTGTCTTATTCCACAAAAATGGATACTGAATTACTTTGAAAGTATGTCTTAATTTCTTCCTTGACTGCTTCAAGCAATGACTTGTCAGACCAATTGTACAATTTGGTTAAATTTGGCTTGCATACATAGGTCAATTGAAATATCTGTAATAAAGTATTAATTCTTTAAAACAAAATGTATTTGTGAAATGTGTACGTGTATTTATGTGGAAAAAAAAAAGTGTGCATTTCTAACTGCAATAGTTTCTAACAGTGTGTAACTGGAATAATTTTTAACTGGAATAGCATTTTTTTACTTGTCATTTTAAGTATCTCCAAACTGCAACAGTTCCCTATTTCTCTATAATAAGCAGATGACCTACTGACATTGCCTGTCTGCACGAAGTAGAACCAATTCTAAAATCCCAGTATGCATATAAATCTACAGATGATTTTCTTGCAGTAAACCCAACCAGACAGCCTAACTTTTTATGAAGTTTAATAATCATTTCAGCTTAAGACAACTTTACTTTTTTTATATATATATATATATATATACTTCTGTGAATAGAGATGAACTGAGCTTGTTGAGATGGTCCCCTTAGCCTGTCTACAAATGTAGCTGGCAACTACTCTTCTAAATGTTTCCAATTTACCTGGTGACAGGAGCAAAATTAGGAACTGTGAGGGGATACAAATACAGGAGATACAAAGTTTTAAAACATCATCTTCATAAATTCAAAATATGCACTGATTCAGTATAGTTAAAGGGTATGCAAAATATATCCTGGTTAAGTAAATAGATCAAAACCTAAATATTAACAGTAATTTTACAGTTTTTTCCCAATTGTCACCTAAGTTTGATGGTGCCAGCCTACAAGGCAATTATAAAAAAAATTAATTTACTTCAGTAACCCTAGCAGAATGAGTGGTTTCATGGCTCATGCCTGGAAATTCAGCGCCTGCACCACTGCAGGTCACAACTGCTGTGGCAGGTCCTGTCTGCCGAAGAGCTGCCTGGGCAGTTTGCAGCAGCAGTTCTGTGATGGTAACAGCTCTTTTAAGATTTTAATGTTGATGAATTCAGTTTGCTATGCAAAACATTGAAATAGTCAAGTAAAAGAAAACAGAAATAATATTTCAGGGCACTAAAATGTATAAAGCCATATCACGTATGTATAAAGTCATATCATTATGTAAAAATCATATAAAGTCACAACAGGGCAGTCTCACTTTCAAAAAGACAAGCAGACCCAGTCTGTCCAGCACGAATTCTTGGACAATAACAGTTTCTTTCAGTTGCTCAATCATACGAATCCAAATGAGAGCAGTTTCACCTCTAGATGTTAAGTATGAATAGCAGACWGCTTATTTGTGTGGGATGCATAATTGCACTGTTTTGAATAAAATAAGAAGGCAAAAGAATTCTCAAGCTTAATCTTCTAATACTACTGAGAAAAGCTCAGTGAAAGTGAACAAAAACATTTTATTCTGATATGTAACRTCTAAATTATACCATAAAAATTTATTCCTGCAAATATCAGCTGCATTCTATTTTCAACAGTACAGGTACAAAGTACGGCAACAGCTATATCAATCATTCAACATATTGAACATACAGCCATGTCTTGCACCTTTAGATCTCCAATGTTTTCACCACTCTCCCAGAAAACAGCACTGAAACATCCAAACAATCACATACTCRCATATTTCAGTCTAGTAGTAATTAAAGGGAACCTTTTACCACTTACATTCTGTTTAGAGTTTTCTAATACTTAAAAATAGTAGTAAGCTAACCTCTAAAATATGTATTGAAATATTTATTAAAAAAATATTTTTTACAAGGACTTCTGCTGGTATTTTGTGGGCAAGAATAAAACAGAATTCCTGTAAATTTATTACTGTGCCCTCCCTATTCTAAATACACATAATATTTTTCTTATTTTATAAAGTATTGTGGCTTTATAAAAAAAACAAATAAGTATTATTTTTTTCTCAGTTCTGTGTATTTTTAAAATTTGGGCTTATCCTACTCTAACTTTGCAATTAATGATATGTTTGGTGGTTTTTTTTTCCTTTCAAGGATGTATAATGTACCATTTCTACCTTATGCTAAGAACATATTTGGTTGGCATCTGCATAGATCTTTCATAATTGTACAACAACTTGCAGGATTGTACAGCAAATTTAAAAAAAATCATTAACAGGAATTGACTCTTTGTCCATCTTCGAAACTAAATTTCCTTACAATTCAAATGGAAATATTAACCCCATTAAATAATTTAAATTTTGCTACTGAAATTTATAGAACCAGGAATTCTTCCTAACCTTCAGCTGAGCATAAAATAATAGTATGTGAGCTGGGATTTTCCACTGAAGAAATCAGCATTAACTTCACCATCTAATTGCTAAGAAACTGTCTCAATCTACCTCTTGGTCCTTATGAATTGCAGCTTGGGCATTTCTGTGGACAGCAGCTAAACCCTCTGCGTGTTTCCAAATTCAAACTCTTTCTCTAGTAAAACTGTAAAAATTGCACTGAATCAAGATCCTACACTGGTAGGATAGCTGGATTTAGTAAAGTAGCTTTTACCTCTAAATTATTCTGCCTTGTTTGACCCAGGTATTTTTCAACTTTCAAGTAGGGGAAAAAAGAATTATGCTTTCCATACTGCTCAAGGCATGATAATAAAGAAAGCATTATTGAAGATGCAGATAATTCACTGCATAGTGAAAATTACCTAAACTAACTTAGATATTCTGAGTTTACAGATTTCAAATTGCTGTTCTTTCAAGTTCAGGAAACAGAACAGTACAGAACATTATACCAGTGAAGACCGCCTTCCAAATGCAACACCTCATCATAATACAATTCTACCTTATAATTACAAAACATGCTGGAGTTCTGCCTTCAATGGCTGCACTCAAATAAGTGTTTTATTTTATGCATGAAAGCTGTGCAGACCTTTCTTAATGCATCTGTGACATCAGCAATTTCAAGAGAGTCTGTTGTTTGGACATTCATATGATTAAATATAAACTGACTGCAAAAAAACACAGGGATTTTATAGCGACTCAATGAGGAAAAGGCAGAACTTCAACCCCCCAAATACAAAAAGGGATTTGACAGCAATGGAAATGTAAAATTACCACAATTTTGTAATCAACCCTGGTTTAATAGTTCTAGCTTGTGCTATTAAAATGTATAATAAATCGTAACAATTACTAATGTCTTAATTCTAGTCTAACAACATGGACATATCATCTGAGTTGCTTGAATTCTGGCGTGCTTCTAAAGTAACCTTCTGCTAGGGCAATACAAGGACAGAGGGAACAAGAGACAGAATCTGACTCCATCAACARATGTAGCCAAGGCACATTCACAAGGTGCCTTTTATTATTTTCTATTACCATATATGTTAAAATAGTACCTGGAATTGCAGTTACACAGATGAGTTTTACTGATGAAGTTACTCTTTGAAAACAGCAATGTTACTTTGGATGAGGATAAACTTATATTGTCTCTGCAGAAGAAAGCACTCACCCATGCTCCCTGTCTTTAGATAATCAATTCCCTTTTTAGCCCTCTTTGTTAATATAACCCTAGTAATATTATGCTATCTTAATGACTAAGTAATGGTACATACTGAGAACTTCAAAATAACTCATAGGCTTCTCTTTAGTGGTTGATCAGCATGAGCTGAAACACTACTGTAGCTTATCTGCTTGTCTTACCATGTTTTAACCCAGATAAATTTGTAGCAGCATGTCCTTGAAGGATAATACAAATTCCCCACACAGCATACTCCTCTCCAGGCTGTATTGAGACAAAATGGCATCCTGAACAAATAGGAAATTTGAGGTTCTCTCCCCCACCTCTTTGAAGCAGTCTTCATACCAACTCTTCCAGGAAAAAAATAGGAAACAGTTTCCGTGGTATCAGTCAGCGTATATATGATTTTTTTCTATTATAAAATCGATACTTTCAGAATCAATTTCCTATTACTTGTGAGTCATCATAGCTAAATTATGGAGGAGAATCATACTTCATGAAGATAAATGCTTTTGCCTAAAACTAAAATGAAACATGTTAACATTTAACGAAGAGGAGAGTGTGAGAAAAAGAGCTCAAATATTCTTAAAAAAAYTGGAATTCTCCTGATGGAGAATCATGTTATCTCACATTTGGCATTTTATGGTGACACTGAAAAAAAAAAGCCTTGCTGCTCATTCACTAAAATATCCTGCCACCAATTATGTCAGCACTTAAAATCAGAGCCTGAGCAGGAAAAATTATTAAGACTTAACGGTCCAAGCATTTTTTTTGTTTACCTGCAAGATTATTTCTAGAAGAAAAAGGGATTTTTTGATTCTGGCATCTGTAAACAGYATAATATGAGTGTGAAACTTAAGTTARAAWWWWTTTTTTTAAGTATATTTTTCCATGCTGTACTTTTCAGCTCATGAAAGACTTGATATAACAAAGACTGAGAGGTTCAAGTTTGCTTGMCATATAAATCTCTTAGGAATGGCAGTTTTTTTGGGGTATATTTGTTCCTTCAAGAAGGTTTAGTGCTGGGAAAGTGTGGTAGTTAAAGCACAAACAGAGGCTGTTGATAAAGTGGCAATGCATAACAATGTGGTAACATATTACAAAGGTGCAATTGCCTGCAGTTCATCAGTATGGAYATGGCAATGAAGTTCTGCTTTGTATATTCCAGGCACTAAAAATTTTGTGGCAGTGATTACAGGAGGTTCTTCTTCCCCTAAAAAGAAAAAATGAWGAGAGGTTCAGTGGTTAGAAAATTATTTTTCAACTTGTTCAACATTCTAGAAACGGTGCAAAAGAAATCTTGTGAAAACTCYGTGCTTCATGTCTTATTCCTGGGGCTAAATGACCATATTCAGTAACTCCCTAATTAGAGGATTAATACAAGTTTTTTCCTCCAACAGGTCTACTTGTAGAAAAYCCTAACGGACCTATTAAAGTAAATGGACCTATTAAAGGTTCAAGTGTATGACTTCCTCAATGTYATACTTGTTTGAACTTAAGAGGGTTGTGCCCAATTTGATGATCTCAGAAAATCCTCTTTGTGGATCAGTAATCTGTATACGAACTTCATTGAAAGATAAAGAGTGCTGCAAATTATATGATTAGTTTAATTCAAAATACAAAAGCAAACTGTCCTGTAAAGAGAAAAGGATAGGCCTGCCCTGAGATGTTCACTGCAGAATAAGAGTTATTCATGCCTTTCTTGACCAAGGAATAGATGAAAAATGGGTAGCCAGAACATAAATAGAAATAACATTTTACRCTGAATTCAGAGCAATAATTTAGATACATACAATTCTCAGAAAAAGAATACAAGCTACCATATTTTAYTTATTTGTTCTGTTATAAGGTATACAAGTGCTGTGGGTATCACTATTTTGTATAACTGGAACAGTAGAAGATTTAACAAGTTACAATTTATGCAACAGGCAGATGATGCAGTTCTGGATGCTGCCTCTTTTCTACCCAATATCTAATTAGGACTGTGATTTGAGTAATCACAAGACAACCTTTGAATAAGACTCAGCCTAGAAAGATCAGGACTTTTGGACTGGGATGGTAACTGGGAAAATCACACCAGTTACTGCAGGTTTCTCTGACAGTTGATACATCAATGTTAAGGTTCACCTCTACCAGCTAGTGTTACATTTTTTACTTTCTATACTTGAGATACGTTAACAAGTAGGTACGTGACTTGAGAATAAATCACTTGAGAAACTGCCTCTTTCTTCCAGGGACTCCTTGGCAGCTGGAATACTCAGCTGCCAGTTCCGCAACTGAATCAGGAGGGGAAAACTGGCGCAGCATTCTTACAGGGAGGCCACAAATCTAAAACTGACATCCTACCTTTGTCCAATACATACTCAGACCTTACAGACATACTCTGTATGGTTTCCCACAACTGCAAGAAAAGGGTGAGTTGGAAGATGGGGGAGAAAATTAATATAATAGGAATTTTCAAACAATAACTGGATATTTATTACTTATTGAATTAAATGATTAAAACTATATTATTTCTACAGAGGAAAAAAAATAGTTACATTCCCATAAAGACTGGATGCTTTATCTATCTATTCCCTCCCTAAGATAAATTTGACATCAAATATTACCTAGTAATTATTGTTTAATAAAAGATACATTTAGGAAAGAGAGAAGATGAGAAAGACATCTCATTCTCTTAGCAATCACTAAAGAAAACATAGCGATATATTACCAAAGTGTAATATTCACCTGTTGTAGCTGCTTAGGGAAGATCTCAGCCAATGGCATTTTGATAACTATAAATACAATTGCTGGAACATTCCTTCTTGCTTTGGTTGTGATGTCAGCTTAGTGTTTTGCAACGAGTAAGGTCAGATCAGCTGTTTAGCTAAGGGAACACTTACACCATCTAGCTGTAAGCATCTAATCTGGGTATCTATTTTGGGGAGGGTCTTGAGAGCATTTGAATTCCTCCACTGAAACCCTTGAGTTCATTCCTCCCATGYCCATATCCAATGGGAGGCCTAACGTGATTCTGAACCCTGAGTTCACCATGGTACAAACTATATCCTTAAACGGTCTACTACATATTGGACCAAAATAGGTTGTCAATTTTAGACTTTCTATAAGAATGCTGCGCCATATTGCTTCCCAATCAATCACACAGCTGTCATCCGAGCAGCTCAGCTGCCAAAAAGTCACTCCAAAAAGAGAAACAGTCTCCCCAGTAACGAGATGTGACTAATTAATATAATTTTAAGAACGATTATTTAGCTAGAGATTGCCTCATAATCAGCTAAGGGAAAGATACGTTTTTCTAAAGTTACTGAAAACTTATCTTACTTTTACCRTCTTGATGGTCTGCATCTTTTGCATCTGCATCTGATGGTCTCTTCTGCATCTTTTTATATGACTCCTTATATAGTATTTTAAATATTTTGAGACATTAGAAATACGCCCACAACAAGTAAATATAATTTTAAAAGAGACTGATGCTTCTCACCTAAACCTGATGATGAAGAAACACTTTCTGTAATGGAAGATGTTTCCATTTGGTCTGCCAACAGTCCTTCCATTAAAGGTAAAGATAACTCTGACGAAGGAACAGAAGAATCGTAGATTCCAGAATCTCGAGGCATATCTGTAAGATTGGAAGCTTTAACAACATGTAGCAATGGCTGAAGAACAGAGTTGGCACCTTGAATGTCCTGAGTTTCTTCTCCAAGGTTTAAGTGCTGAATTATACAGTGAGAGTCTGAATTTACAGCTGAAATAATATTTCCATCTGTTCTCAGGTAAAAATCACCATCTGACATCTGTTTACTCACCAAGTCATTTAAAACCAAGCCAGAGTCAAATTTTTCCATAATAGGCTTTGAGTAATGTAGAGGAGATGGAGGAAAAGGAATAAACTGTTTCTCAAACCAATCTGGCTCCTGATCAATGAACTGATGCATATTACAAATAGCAACATAAAGGGACCGTCCAGATTTGCTCCTGAAATAATTCCTTTTACTAATATTCACAGGAAACAGCTCTGAATCCTGTGGGTTAAGATCTCTGGAGTGTAAATGTGAATAAAGCTGAGGGAGATCATCCATAAGTTTGTATTTTGTGCTTAGATCCAGAATACCAGGGATGTCTCCTTCACAGGAGTAATCAAAGTAGACTGCAATGAACTTGCAGAGGTCATTTGAATTCTGCTTTGCCCGACGAAGCTTCTCAGCAACAGCTGACACAGCAAACAGAAAGAGTTCCCCTTTCCCTGCATCTTTGGTTACCACTCTGTGTTTCCAGTTCTTCTCAATGAAGTATTTCATTCCTTTGGAACACACAATGATGATAAATTGGGACTCATTTATTTTGTTAATAAGCCACTCTTTCTGCCTTTCCTTACAAAATTTTACATCTTCCCATAAATCTAGAGCCACCTGAAAAAGAAAAGAATGTATTGGTTGATATTTATTATTAGGTTATATGGTTAGATATAATCTTAGCGAGCTGATGGTATTCATCAGAAAATTCAGAATTAGTAATAGGTCTAATTATAGCTTGTCTCTGAAAGAAAGAATGAGTTATAGGATAAACAAACAAAACATAAGAAAAGAGCTTTCAGAATGGGCACAAAGCAAAACTGAAACCTAGCATTATTCCAGAGAACAGAATACCTTTTTTTCCTCTGTTATCTGTCTCATAACACAGCAGAAAACTTTATCCTGTCTCAAGTCACAGCATAGCTTAACGCTTAGCATGTAAGAATTGATAAAAATTGTAATGGCAGAGACAAGCACAGGAAAAATAAAGGTGCATGGGGAAGAAAATGTCATTTTACAGATACTTATGATACTGATAAAGGTATAATGTGGGCATTTATCAAGACTTTCAAAATATTGTTTCTGTTTTTCAAAATACTGTCTGAATAATAGTCCATGAGAAAGGAGTTTCAGTATGGACAGGTTTTTATTTCAATTTTTTATTACATGCTATTGCTTTTGTCTTGATAAGACAATAATTTGATTCTATCTGTCAAACATACCTTTTCTGTTATACATTGAGCTTGGCTTTTTGTATTAATCTCTTCTAACTTTAATAATAATATGCATTATTTCCCTATGTTCCCTATACAGTTGTTATTAATGATTTATACAACTGATCATAAACATAAATTATGTCCTACACCTTATGGATACAGCTCACAGATGTATAGTGGCAACCATAACACTATTCCAAAGAGGTCTGGTATGGCAGTGCTAAAGCACGTAACAGAAAAAGCTGTTCAAGGATATTACTTAGAAAATACCTTACTTGAACCATTTTAAGCATATAAATATATTTGTGACCATCTCCAATTATGTGATGCATCAATTATTTTGTCTCATGTGTGCAGCCGGTAGGGGTCAGACTTGTTGTATAATTGCAAAAACATTTTTGATTCACACATAGAGAATCAAAGTGATAAGACTGAAGTGCAACAAAAATATGCTAATAATTGTCTTGCTGTTTTACAAGTGAGAAGTGAATGACCTCCCACATTTTGACTATACTTAAGAGAGCATCCAGATTCTGAGTCAGAATCTGAGCCTAGTCTTTCAAGTGGAAATTTTGATGTTTTGAATCAAAAACAAACTTTGAATCAAAAACAAGATAAAAAATGCAGATTTTATAGCAGCAAAGGAGCAGAAAGAGAAGAAAACATTCAACAGTGACAATATCAAATGTCAATAATGTCTCCCTAATGAGGTAGATTTTCTTGTGYGAATAGGATTTATGATAGATTCAAGTGTTCATATGTCTGGTACCACCATTTCACAGTTACAGTTTAAAAGGTATTTTAGGAATACTGAAACAGATTAGGTAAACTATAGTATCTCTCTGTGATGGCAGACCATAAAGACACTAGTCGTACTAAACAGAACAAGTAGTTAATACAAAGCAAGGTACATATGACCAACTGAGAGTACTGGAAGCAATGCAGTTTTCCACAAATTTTCCATTTTTCATTTACACAGGTTATGATTTGTTCCTTTCCCAAACTGAAGAAAATTTATGTAGGTAATATGTAGGAGGATAATTAAAATTATTCACCGTGGAAAAGTGAGAATGAAATACTCCATTTTCAAACACACATTATTATGATTTTTGAGGGGACACTGTTTTAATTAAGGCAACTCTACTTGTTTAGAGAAGAAATGTTGAGTTTACCTCACAGCCACAAAAGTCCTGTAGAAAATAAGCAAAGCATTGGATGACATTAATATGTTTCTGGCAATCTTTATTGGAATAGCAGATGAACACTTTTGGCCGGGGACGAAGTCTTTCCACATGGAGCACTGCAGCATACGCTGAAGATTCCGAACTCTCCTCATCTAGATGGGAATATATATTTTCTAAATTGGAGGAAAGAGAGTTCACACCATAAAAGGTCATATTCTTAAACCTTTGTTTTGTCTCATTACTTAAACATACAGTGAAGATTTTATTTAAAAGATATTCCTTTTCTTTCCTATCCTAAAAAGTGTAAGCTGTGCCACTTGCTATTTCCCAGCTTCTCAGCTGCAACATATGTGGAACATACTTGGAAAGAGAGATGTGTAGTTAATACTGTACAACCTACAGCACTCTCAGAAATGGTTTAATTTATAAACAGAATGAGGCTGCTTCACCTCCATGCAGCTTTAATGATCATTTTTCTATTCAAAAAATATCGGCTTTATAGATATATTATCAAGTTTCCTGATTAACAAAGACAAAGTCTCTTTTTTAAAGCAGTGACACGAGAAAACTAAGAATACTAACTTGCAGAAAAACATACACCTTCAGAATATCATGTAGTATGAGGTACATTTTCAGTGTTAATTTGAATTGAGAAAGGATTAATTTAAGTCAAAACAGCTATATGTGTTTCTTCCTTTGCATCGATGCTTTTATGCCAGAACAGGACTGTCTAGTGCCAAAATAATTCAATCTAGTTCTACAGTTGATTAAACTAATTTGGAATAAAGCATGAGCATCTCAAAATACGAGCATCCCTCTAGGGATTTATTTTAGAACAATTCATCATGAATAACTACGCTGGAACAAATCTCTCCGTAGACAAATCTTCAGTCGCTGTCTGAAGTAACTGTGCTAGCTGTGTGCTGGGGGACCGCCACAGAAGGCCAGAAGGTAAAAGCATTTAACCCAGATGGCATGCAGCACTTGCAGTACACTTTGCTTCCAAAATTCAGATGGAGAATACAGACATGAGAGGTTTAGGGAATGTAATCTCTTTTTCCATAGTCGTGAAACCACACAATTCCCAAGATGCTACAGAAAAAAATAAAAAAGCCACTAGATTTTTAACATCTCAGTGCAGCTTGCCAGCTCCTGGACACAGAGGAGAGAGAAGTCGGCAGACAGAGATGGAATCTAACTTAGAGAAACATCTGCAAGCAAGTTTTAGGAAGAATAAATTTTGGGAGCAGGCTTAGGATGAAGTTTAAAGGCAACTTCCAGGAAAGTGAACAAATCTGGAATAACGGGGGGAACATTCCAGACAGTGCTGAGAACTACACTGGTCTGACATATATGGTTTTATTTTCTTTCTGATATAAAATAAATATGAATTAACATATTTACATTAAATAAGAGAATGTTGAAAATATATCAATTTAGAGATCCACTTGTATTCTGTGTGAGAAGGGAAGAAAGTTGAAAAAGAAAGGTCTTCAAATAAAGAGCTTTCTTTAACAATTCTATGAGTTAAGGCATTATTGAGTGCAAAAGTGCTCCTTTAAGTGAAACTCTACATTGGATAAACASTCTACCTTGCTGCTTCTTGCGGCACATCACTGTGAAAAGCGTTGCAAACGCTGAAATGACGACTAAGGGGACGGTAATGGCAATAGCTCTTATTGGTCCAGCCCAGGGAGAATGTACTTTGAAAAACAAAGCAGAATTAGCCTATGTAAATAAGATATATTATCATTATTCAATCATATCTTCACCATAGGAATGGAAAACTGCTGCAGTAAACTATTACCTGTTAACTCGCAAACATACAGTAGAAGCAAACATCATTATGCTGTGCTTAACTTCACAAAGATTTTATGTTGTTTGTCTGCATCACT
The DNA here is from genome assembly GCF_003342845.1 of Nothoprocta perdicaria. Lineage (NCBI taxonomy): Eukaryota > Metazoa > Chordata > Aves > Tinamiformes > Tinamidae > Nothoprocta > Nothoprocta perdicaria. Next base: position 673,668 of record NW_020454760.1, read on the forward strand.
ATAGCATCAGAATGACTAGAGTAAGTACCAAGTGCTTACTTGGTACTTTTCAGCTTGGTACTTATTTCAGCTCAGACTCTAACTCCAAATGAAAAGAGCTTTACATGAAGTATAGTTTTGATAAGAATTCCAATAGTAACCTGGTCCTGTTGGATTTCTAGAATATTTCACTAGCCATTTAGACAGCACTGTCTTCTGCACAGGTTATAAACATGAATTAAAAATCAATCCATCTTGTCCAGTGTCTTCATCTGTGGCTATGTTTCTACACCTATGTTTTGAAATCCTTAGTTCGATTCTCAGCATCTGGTCAGATATAGAGAGATGCTGAGCATTCACCTGACAGGCTTTTCCCTGACTGCTTAAATTTAATTTCCTTGCAGTCAGGTTAGGCTTAGGCTGCTCACATAGTTGCATTATATTATTTCCACAAAACCACATGCATTATTTGCATGCAATTAAAATACAAAGTATGACATATCCATGTATACAACAAAAATGACTTTCCTACAAAGATTTTCAACTGTATATTGATCTAAACTACACTAAATATAAACATATAAATATGTAGATGTATATGCAGGAGTATGCATGAGATCACAGTAGAAATGCATATAGAAGTACAGCTAAGTTTCAATAATCTTGACTGTGGCAAATAGGCATGTGTCAAATCAACATTTCCAATACAATTAAGATTGTATCTAAATACATAAAAACTGTATACTGTTAAAAAAAATACCTGGTTTTAGTGCATAATGCATTGTTTTCCTTGTTGTGTTAGTGTCATCCACGAGCTTTGAAAAGTAAAAGTTGAAGGTTATTTTGTGGAAATTTTATTTACTTCATGAAAAAATATTTTTCTGCAAATGAAAACAACTGTAACAGCATTTACATGAAGAAATTTATTCAAAAAGTTACCTATTTAGTGCTCCTTAATTGTAACTAATGCAGATAGCTTTCCTTGTTGGTACACAATTTATTTTTAATTGCTCCAATTGTATCCAGTATTTTGCCTTAAGAATTTCTAATTTCAATTAATTCCTCATCAATATACTTAATTAGCTGTTGTACAAAATATTTGTAAATATTACCTCAATTATATAATCCCCCGGAGATACATTCTGAAGAAGGCAACTTGTAGTATCTGTATTTTGCTCCTATATAAAAAGGAGATAATATTTTGCAAGCAATTCACATACTTTCAAAACCTAATAACAATGCATTCACTTCACTACTTAGTTAGAAATGTATACTGCTCTCCTGTACCAGGACACCTTATACCAGTAAAACTAAGACTTTTATTTAGATCTCCAAGGAATACAATCCTCTGCCTGCACAACTCAAATACAACTGATTATTCAAAAGCTTCTTAGAACTTTGGTCTAATATATAAACTCTACACCATGGCCTGAGGCTCCCTGTCCTTCAGACACTTAATATCAAAGTTTGACAACTGACAACAAACTAGCCATCATTCACGGGAAATAACAACAAAATTAGGGGAAACAATATACCAATTTGAAGCTCAAAATGATAGACACAGTACCACAAGTAGATTTTAACTAATGACCTCAAATTTGAATGCAGCCTTGGCTAACAAACTCTAAATATTTCATATTTGATGTGCAAGTGAAATCACTGGGAAGCAATGCAAATTTCAGTATTTTAGTTCTGCACACATTTTTATAGTTCATTTTTATAAGATAATAGGCTAATGACGAATGAATCCCAAAGCCTGACAGTTGAATTCTTCCACAGCTTACATTGTCTATAAGAAGAAATACCCTAGGATGAGTGAAAACGCTTAGTAACTTCCACACTTAGAATGGCCTAGCTCCATGGACATACTAAAAATGAGCTGTCTTGAGATAATACTTTATTTGTAATAAGATAATTTGGGTAATTTGTAAAGTGATGAAGTTCAGTGCAAAGCTGCAAACAAAATAAGAAAGAATTTTTATTGCAAGCATAATAAAACTGTATTTTAAATTAGTAATTAGTAGTAGGGTCTTTAAGAGGGAGAACTCTCATTTGCCTGTAATATCCCAGCATCCATGAATACCACAGGTTTGGCTTTGCCTGGTAAGTCTTACCACAATACAAAAACTACCTACAGAAAGATCAACAGCACAGCTCAAAGTTTTAAATCTGAGAGAACTCTAACAGCTTGTTAAAAGTTTCCATAAAACCTTAGGACATCTATGCTAATGGTTTTTGTGCTCCTAAAAGTGGCAAAACTCAGTGACATACCTGTTTGCAGGTCTTCTGCTTAAATGGTCCTTCATGCTTAAGCTTGTAGTGAAGAAAGTAATATCTAAACCCAAAGTTGTGCGGTGCATGATCAAAAGACACTTGCATGTTAAAGCCTTGCTGGGTAACATTCAGATTCCTTGGCTTCCAGTCTGTCAGAGGAGATATTTATGAATTAACAAGTGTTCTTTCAAGAACAATAACTTGTTTTTATAAGACAAACATATGGAAAGTATGACACTTTACTTACAAGGTTTGCAGACAAGGTTTTCCGGCTGTAGAAGCAATTCACATGCTACAAACAGACACAAAAATTATTAATGATACAGTCAAATGCCATGCTATACAAACAGGAAAAAAAAGAGGTCAGAAAAAAAGGAGGCTATTTCATCCTTTTGAAGACAGCATCCCCACTTCTCCAGCCTCTACTATGCACGGAATGAATATACACTTAGCTACTTTTTTACAGTCGTTTACTTTGTTATAGTTCAAGTTTGTTCTCATCTCTATACGAGAAATATAAGGTCATTTATTTGAAAACAGTATATGTTAGTACCATAAAACGGACAGCATCTGCCACAACTTAGCAAGGGAGAAAGTCAACATTGGGCTTAACAAACACATATACTCAAAAGTAAATGTATTATTATTAGGGCAGGCATTACTTTTGTCAGTATSAGTGGACAGGCTTGAAAATATTCTAAGGAAAATTAGAAAGTAAAAAAGTCCATGCAGAACAATGTCAACATTTCACCTACTGTTAGCTTTTCTTCATGCTGTTTTAAGCACCTACGTACAAGACCATATTCATGCTCCTTTCTTTTCCTTCCTTTCTTCTCCTACCTCTATTTAGAGTTGTTAATTGTTCAATGATATTGAAGAATTCTACTTGAATTGTTGCTATATATACACTCATCTAGCTCCAGATAAGCAAAACAAAATTTGAGCTTATTCACAATGTTCAGCAAGGAGAAGGAAAATGACGAACCACTTTTATAAGCTGAACTTTTCCAAGCAAAATGTGAGCAGTTATGCTCTAGGTAGACCTGGACTAGTCTCAGGTCTGACCTGACACTCTTCTGATTGTTGGATAGCATAGATTTTTCTACACCATAAATTAAGATGTGGCATCCAAAATCAGTCCACTTAACACTCAAAATGGGTACAAATCCCAATTTAAAGATGATGTCCATAGTTATCTTAAGTAAGACTCTTATTTCATTTAATGTTATGTCATATCATACGTAGTACTTACGTCGAGTTCGGAAGAAAAATGGGTGATAGTTGCTTTCGTTTTTAATGGAAGGAAAAGGAACAATCTTTATAAAGTAATCTGTTTCAAATTTCAGGTTTACAAAAGGCTGAGATTCCATTCCCTATAAAAAGATAAGTTACTTTTTAAAATGATTATTGTAACTGAGGGTGTATTCTTTCAAAATATGCCCCTTGTTCTTACAGACATGAACAGAAATTAATATATTAAGAATCCTTGGTCTATTCTTCTACTACCTGTTGACACATGGAAGCATCACACAAATGTGGGATATGGACCATCACACACAACCACCTGTGCTGCACCATCACCCAATGCAATTTTATCCTGCATCAGGAAAGGTTCTCTTTAGGCAGATAGATTTATCCCCATATTAACAACTGCCATTAGTTTAAAGACTGATAATATTAGGAAGCAAATTGCTCTCCTGTAAATAGCACATTAAATATATATCTATTTAAGACTATTTTCTTATATATTACATAGAGAGGAAAAATATGATAATATACGTATCACTATACACACATACTATGTATTATATATTCAGACATTTTTAAACAAAGCATATAGACAATTTAAAAACTACTCACACAATGTATAGCCTGGAGAAGGGAAGTTTGAGAGGGGATCTGATCAATATATGATCCCCTGAGGTRAGAAGGTAAAGAGCAGGGGGCCAAACTCTTCTTGGTGGCGGCCAGTGACAGAACAAGGAGCAATGGGCACAAATCGAAACAACAGAAGTTCCATCTCCATGTGAGGAAGAACTTCTTTCCTGTGAGGGTGACAGAGCCCTGGAACAGGCTGCCCGGAGAGGYTGTGGAGTCTCCTCCTCCGGAGATCTTCCAAACCTGCCTGGATGCCTCCCTGTGCCACTTACTCTGGTTGTCCCTGCCTAAGCAAGGGCCTAGCCTAGATGATCTCTAGAGGTCCCTTCCAACCTCAGCCATTCTGTGTGATTCTTTGAGTCAAGCAACAACGAAATACTTAGAGAAACAGAGCACTTACTGTTTTTTTAAAACTGGAGCTGAGTTGCTTTGGATCTTTTAAAACCATCTGCTGACATTGTCTTCCCTCTGATTTTAACTCCTCAAGTATTACTCGAAATCCTTTTAGGTTTTCAATTCCTGCAAACATCAGAGCATTAAATAGAAGACTAGTATTTCAAAATGCATGCTATGATATCTACTATCATGTCTATCTAGAACTCTTTGGCAAAGGGCAGTAATTACTATAAACTCATGCAACACAGAGTAGACAGGCCAAAAGTCTGTGGACTGTGAACAGTCTGTGAACAGTCCAGATGGGCCCTTCAAATTACCATTGCAATAGAAATAATCACTGCCTCCATCAGCGCCTCTAGTATTACATTATAGTAACTTCGCATTCCCATTATTAGCAATCTAACGACATTTTGCTAGGATAAGAACACTCTTTTATAACATTTATATCATTTACGACACTATTGGATTAAAGTGATAGCAATTGTTATGATTTCTTTAGCTCTACAGGATCCAGGAGCGGAATAACAGAAAAATTGACATAAATGGAATGGAATTTATTCTACTGAGTGAATATTTCCAGTTATTAATGTGTAACGCCAAAACTACACCCATTTTGTCTAACACAATAGAGACTCAGCATGGTTTCTTTACATTTCTTTGCAACGTTCTCATCATGGCATGACTGCATTACCTCATTACACTGTGCCATGCTGATGCCAATGTCACGGCACAGTGTTAAGCTGTTATAGTTATGTGACTCATGTATTAAAGTTGCTGCCCAGTTCTTCAAAATTATCTACCACTACTCCATCCAATTATAAATTTTCAACAGCATTACAAGTGCTSGAATACATATTTAGCAAGGGCAAAGGCACAATCTTTGTAAGCTAAATACTAGATAAATCAAAATGAATTAACTTTATAGTATGCTTGTCAATTTAGAAAAGTCTTAAATCTTTCACAAAATTCACAAGGAATTTTTTTGTTGTTGTTCTTGAWTGTTTTATCATCTTGCATTATACAGAGAGACCATGAGCTGCCCAACGCGTTCTTAATATTCCATGAAAGAGAACGTGTCCAGTCTCCTTGACACCCAGGTGCTTCAGCAGCAGCTCTGTGTGGGCTCTTCCTGAAGGATTAACCTCTGCTCATAAAAGTAGAGAGCACCACACTGTTTCCCACAGAGATCTGATTCACGCCGTCTGCAACTGTAGATTACCAGATCAACCACACTGTGCAGCTGGAAGTATCAAGTTTAATTTCCACATACTCGCCTAAAATCCAATAACTTATCATTATTTTATGTTACAGAATAAAATTATGAAAGCATGATTTAATATTGGGAGATCACAAAAACTTAAAAACTCTTGCTTTTCTAAAGTGTTTTCTTTAAGAAACACAGATATATCCTAAAATGTCAATTAAGTTTAATAAACAAATATTTTCATCATCAATCTCCTCACTTAGGATCTGTTCCTAGAACAACAATGAGAATGTTTAACGTTTTTTAAAACTGGAAGAAAAACTSATTTTTAAATCTTTTTGAGGGAGTATGAGTTAGAAAATTCCAAGATAAGATTCTACTCTATGAATAAAATGACGTGAAGCAAACAGCTTTCTGTTTTCATTTTTAAAACTGTGCTCAAGTCAGTTTGAGCTCAAATCAAATTATAATTTAAATGATATTGAAAAGCATCTTTGTATTTGAAAATTATTTAATAAAGCATTATAACAATCAAAAAAGAGACTCCACATCTTTCATTTGCTAGACTTCAGTTGCTATAGAAAATAAGCTTATACTAACTCACTTTTTTCAGGTCCTTTACTAGTATGCAAGAAAGAAAGGATGAGGCTGGGGTTGGTACAGGCAGAGTGCCCTCCAGTGGGCAGCAAGGTACTGCCAGCAATACCACTTTGTAAGAYTGAAAAATTCAGTGACCACATCTAAGTTCAACATAGCTCCGATTAAGTAGCATCTTCCACCTGTAAGGCGATCTGCAGCCTAAAGAATCTTCATGGGTATTTCAGCAGTTGAACTCAATCAATTCCAATAAAACGCACCAAAGCCTTGGGAGAGAAAATGATACAGGGCAAGTGGACTACACTGAACAGAGGGAGAAATCCAACCAACTGAAACAGTGAGAAGCAGCATGTGCTCCAGGGAGCACCCCAGCTTCCAGGCTCTATCAAATGACCTATTAAAAAGAGCAGCTTTGCAAAGCTGTTCAGAATTTATTTTAAGCAGTTTTGCTTCCACRCTTTCCTAGCATCATTTATTTTAATTAAAACAGTTTAGTTTTAGGTTGATAATGATTAATTTCTCTCAGGTACATACCAATGGTATTTGCCGTCCAAAGTATTGTCACTGCGACCTGTTCGTAACACGAATACTGACTGATTGTGATATTCTGCACATCGCCGATGACGTGCTTTCCCACGGCATTGAGATACGGCGTGCAATCTGAAAGCACRGAGAAATAAACACTTCAGACATACTACCTGGCATTCGTGTGCTATGCAAGAGCACATAATTCACTTTCTGCCAGCAGGACCTTATCCAGGAGATCTGTTCAAACAACTAATTTCTAATATATCCCACATCTTTTCATGTGAATAAAGAAAAATKTTAATTTCATCATACCTCTTCAAGACTGAGCCAAATGAAAAGCACATACACTATTTATCCTATAAAAAACAAACACTGCACAGTAAACCAAACCGAAGCTTTTGTGATGGGATAATGAAAAACAGTTGAAAACTTCATTGTTTGTTCAAAATCATTGAGCACAACCCATTTGACCAACTGCAAAACCCTAGTTCATGAACTGCAATCACTATATTATAATACTATTTCGGCTTGTACCATAGTAAAAGTAAAATGCCACAGATGTTGGGAGTCCCAGCAGCAATTTTTCTCAGCAATTACTCCAAAGAATATAAGCACTGCTGTTTATTTTGTGCATGTAGAGTGCGGGGAGCAAGAGGACGCTGGTCAGTGATCAGGCACATATGTGCACAATGAGCACTGAGAAGCTCTTAGAACTGATGGCCAAGGGAAGCTTTTTAACCATAAATGTAAAGGTATAGCTTGAGCCTGGCCACGAAGAACTTACTCTCCTAAATCCATCTCATCTCTGTTATTCCTTCATTAACCAACTCCCCACTGATTATTTTCCTTCCAGTGAATCCAGTCAGAACTGCTTTTGTTTTGTTACCCTACTTGTTATCCTAACATTAGGCCTCACAAAAATCAGTGTATTCCCTAAAGCCACAGCTCTGTGGAAAATCTTGGAAAATCTTGGAATAAATGCAAATAACACCAAGTTTTATTACTTTTAATGCTTAATTATTACTAGGATGATATTTTAAAGCAGGAAAAGAAACAGTGGCAAAGAAATTCAATATCCTGGAGCATGGTCTACAGGCACATGAACAAATATTCAGCTTCTGAACTAGCTATGCTGACAAAATTTGAAAAAGTTGACTGTCTATATATTATCACATTGACTGATGATTAATTCAAACAAAAAAATCTGATAAATTCAATAGATTTGCTTATACTGAGTTTCTAAAATAAAACATGAAAAATCAGTAGTTAACATAAAGTAATGCAGGAAACTAGTCTTAAATTCTAAGGCATGCTCTTAAAAGAAAGAAAAATATTAACTAAAAAGAAAATTGCTTTTTACTATGAATAGCAATGGTAAGGGGTCTTTTATGCAAGTGTCACCCAGCAAAGAATAGAACGGTTTGTACTACACATTGCCTTTCATGAGAGCTGGGCAGTTGGTGCTGGCTTTACTGTTTGCAGAATCCTCTTGCTACAAGTGAACTGAATGACAGCATGAACTTCCTCTTTGGAGGATAGAGTATCTCTTTCAACGGAAAGTTTGAAGTAACAGCTTTTTGCAAGGTCTGGATCTAATTAATAGCAAGCCCAAGATTTTGGATCCTACTTACTAAAGTTTTATGGTCAAATGACAATTTGCCAAAATGCAATATAGTACAAAAGTCTGAGGTCTGACTGTGAGTCATTRATTTACATTTTTAAAGAAGAACAGATTTTGGAAAAAAACAGCAGGGAAAATTTAYACACTTTTCAGGAAACTACTTCTTTGAGTTGACTACAAATGAAACACTAAAACATACAAACATTTGCTTCTCACCTGAATAAATAACCTAACCATATAATTTAACAGCATAAAAAAGTTTGCAAGAGTTGTTCTGTGATGAAATAAAAAGCCTTTAATTCACGGCCAGCAAGCTGCTTTTCTTTTGTACTGGCTTCTTTACTCTCAGTAAGTATTTCCAAGACATATAAATGTTTTAGTCTTGATATCAGGGACCTCTTTCCCTAGTCCTGCAGAATTTAAGCAACTCTTTTGTCCCAGAAGCATGCAGTGCCAGCAGAGTTTTGAATCAACACTTGTCACTGCTTAATCCCAGTTGTTAGTGCCAGAAATAATAGAAAAAAAAATTAAAAAAAAAAAAAGGATTTAAGCAGGCTCTGCTGTGTTAACTAAACTTCACTGATACTATTTCCTGACTTTTTTTTTAAATGTAGCTAATAAATCAAAACATCCCTGTAGTGACCAGTTATCCATTGTACAATCTGATTTATGAATTATGAAATAATAGCCCATTTTCTTTATGTTTAATATTAGGTTAGATTTTTTAAAATGCATTCATAATTAATGAGGCCAAATTCAGATGATAATATAGAAATAGAGGAGCACAGGGTACYGCTAATTGTGACAGACTCCTTATTTTAGTAAACATAGTAGCAAATATTCAACTTACTGTCATATTTAAAGGTGATATTGAGTAATCCATTGTTCCTGGTGACTGGTGACAGGCCCTGCAGAGAAATACCAGGAAAACAACTTGAATAAAATAGGATTTTTTGAATCTGTGTAGACTTTTATTTTATAATTTTTTCTGTAGGTTAACGGAATTTGCGATTTTTCCTCTTCTGACATATCRGCAGTCACGTACCCTGAACGCAGCCCAGGACAGAGCAGACAGGCACAGCGCTCACCTGCTGTTGACTTTCTGAATGTAACACACAAGCATAAACAAAGAAAGGTCTAAATACAATATTTTTATGAAGTGAATTTGTGCCTTAAGCAGTATGACTTGCTCAGTGAACGCTGATCACAGAAGTTTATCTTTTAAAGAAACTCACAGGAAGTTCTCAGCCTCTGCCACCTAGGTTAATGGTGCCTGTACAAAAACACACCTTTAGTCAAGGTTGGGAGATTAGTCCAATCTGTTCTTGCAGGCAAATAGGCCATGGCAGAATGTCACTCGTAACTAGCCCAAAGCCACTAAGCTGAAGGCTGACAAATAAGCACAGAAAAGAGAAGGTCGGGCTGGTCCAGAGCTGCTCCCAGMTCATCTTGACAAAGAAGATGAGGAATCGGAACCAAAAGGAACGTCACTACTGAGCATTGTGGCCATGGCAACTTTGCTCWGTTTCCTTGGTCATTTTTGGGACAAAGATCAATGATGGGAAGAGCAGAAGTGAATAGCAAGTCCCTGCCAGCTCGTTGGGTTTCCTCCCGTCTGGAGGAGCTCCAGGCAGGTGCCTAAAGGCAGGCCTCTGTTCATCTCCTTGCCAGCTGGGCAACAAACCCACCTCACTTCCAGCATGCTCAGGATTCAACCACAGCCCCCTCGGCCTTTCTTCTTGAATCAAATTTCATCCAGCGCTCACAAATGCCTGATCAGAAGGATGTGACACCAGGAAATAAAACCTATGGTGTGGCTATCTGCGCGCCCAAGGCATACATGGAATAGACTGTTATTAGGGATTATCAGCATCTAGTTTCTGATATGTGCCTATGTCATTCCTTCATGAAACTATTATTTTATACAGATTTATTCGCACCTAAAAATTAACATTACTGAAAATTAACATAAATGTTTTCATTAAGTAAAATCTAAGGTATAAAAGACTTAAAAGTCTTAACTCAAAATATGTATTATTCGTGTATCTTGTATTTATGTGTGTGTATATATATGCACAAACAGCAACATTTTTCATTGTTTTCTTTGACTGAATTTTTATTAGTTCTTTGCTGACAACACAGATTATAAAAGCATAAGTATAAATCAATATACTGCAATCACGCATTAATAACATTGATGAAAAAAGCCAAACTCCACTAAAACGACTTAGTGGTTGAAAGAATTTGCTCTCAGTGTATAAAATGTCCAGAAATACTATAGCCATTTGGTAGAGAAGCACCATAATTTTAACAAATTGAACAAAACATTTATCATATCAGTTAAAATTTGTAAATTAATCTGCTGATTTGATCATGCTCAACTTCGGTACTAATCCTTCTAGTACTTACTCCTGCAAGCTTAAGAAGATACTTTTTCAGGAAACACTCCCTTATATTTAAGCCAAATAGTTGTGCTATTTAATTAGCTTATAGCTAGACAATTTGTTTAGAACATCCTACTTTAAGACTATAAATACTAATGGTACAGCCTCAGGGTCCTACATTCTTAGTTAATTAACCACTAACATTTCCAGTGTTTACAAGCAGCTTTTAATTTACTCTGAACTTTGCTAGAAAGCAAGTTTCTGTTGCCTGGAGCCTTGTCTGTAAAAACCCTTTGGTCCCCTTACTTCAATACAGACAAGAAAGAGCCAATTTTATTTATTCATTTATTTCTAAGAACTACAGCCCACTGATATTTAAACAGATAACCACATTTGAAAGCTGCACAAAGCTAAATTACAAACARTGTTATTTTCTGGTAAAAAGCAGTTTCCCCCCCACACACCCCAGCCCCCCAGGGTCTCACACTATGTGAGTCCAAAGCGGGGAACTCTGCAGATAYTGAAGATCCAAAACACCATCTCACACCAGGCAAGCAAGCCAGAAAGATCCTTCTACCAGCTGACATATCTCAAACCACAGAAATCAATTGTTGGGAATGTTCCTTAACTCACATCCACAGCTTGGATAGTTAAGATAATGATTCTGAGAGATCCTAAACCAGCAGAATTATGAAGGCCAATACACATCACCTCCTGCAGCATAACTCTTTGCAACTCCCTGAGATAATCAAGACACATGCAGGTATTTCCTTTTATTTAAGTACAAAAAGGACACTCATCTTTCAAATTGGAAAGATATAAATAACTCAAGGCAGAGACTCTATTGCGTAAAAATCAACAAGTATTTTTTCATGTTTTCTCCGGGACCTGGCCTGTATGAATGGTAACAACTTAGGCACTCATGATAATTGTTCCCAGTCATTATTCAYCAGGCAGGCAGGAAGCTGGGATTCCACATTCGGAATAAAACTTAAAAGAAATTTTAAACTCAGGACATAACCTTGCTCCCAACAWAAGTCAAGTTTAACTATAAGTGCGTTAATACAACAGAAAGAAACATAAATTCTGCTTAATTTTTATTGCTGAACTWTTCCCTGTTTCTTTTAAACAAAACCATACAACACTTCATATTCCCAGTCAAGCTAGAAGTAGCATCCATTAAATTTCTTATACTACATATGTTGCCTTGCAGATCAGAAGTGATAGTGGTGATGAGAACTGTCTTCTGAACAACTGTCTTTACAAATAGCCCAACTCACCTCAATATTCAAGTACCTCTCTCTTTCTGGGAACTCTGCACTTTAATTAAGATAATTTATGAATGTGAATAAGCCTTGTCTGGAGCCCCAKGCACATCAGTACTAGGAAAGAGAGAGATATGCTAGCACTAATTACAGAGATCTGGTGAAGGAGGTAGGAAATCGCTACCCCTCAGGCACAGCCTTGTGCATCAGACCAAAACAGGAATCACGATTCATCTTTCATATGTTATTCATCAACACACACACATGGTCCTAATTTCATGCTCCCACGAGGCAAACTAAAGGGACAATTGTTTCTGAACTCTAACATTGAGATGAATAATCAGTGTTTATCATGCTCATTGCTCAGCAAACTCAAAGCTTTATATGTGACATCTACTCTTTCCATTTAGAGCTTCCTTGATGCCTTYAACCAAGTTAAAATATTTTTTATTTCTAAAATCATCAGCGAAAAAGGAATCCTCTGTATGACGTAAGAGCACCTTTGGGCTGCCTCCAGCAGAACACATAGTGCCTCCTCACGGACACTGGGCAAGGTGCGCGGGGCTGCCCGCACAGGGAAGCTGGAAGCCGGGGCGGACGGGCCCCTTCACGGAGCTGATGCCAACTACGAAGTCAGTATCTGCAGGTTTGTGCTCTGCACACAAAAATTACAGGGATGACATTTTAAAAAAACATCACTGACTGGGGAGGACTTGAGAAGCAAGAGGCTTCTCAGTGCTTATTTCATATTTGAAATATGAAATTGTCATTTTAACTTCATTTAATCAGTTACTATCTTTTGTGTTCCTTCCGGTAAATTTCTATGTTGTTTATGCTAATTCTTTTTTTTAAAAAAAAAAAAAAAAAAAAGTAGGAAAGACAACGTAACAAATATAGGCTACAAAGTTACATGCCAGCTCAGTAAATGTGTAACCTTCAATGCTCAGAGGAAATAAATAATCTCCAACAGAGCCATTAGCTATTTCAGCAGTAGTATCACAGAAAAGCAAACAGTGAAAATCTTCTACAGATTGATATAATGAAATTAATTAGTAACAAGAGCAAAAATAAGCAAGTGTGGTAGATTGATGAGGCAAGAGAAAGCTGCAAAAAGCGCAACACTAGAAGCATGCACAGAGAGGGAGCAGTCAGTATTAGAGTAGTAGATTAAAAACCCATTGACCTGTAACTACTACAAAGACACAAACAGATGAATTCATGTGGAATCAAAGCAGAAGTTGGACATGAACAAATACTACTACATGTGTCTTAAATCAAAAGGAACTGTCAGAATCAAAAAAAAAATTAATGGGACGCTTCAGACTGCACTTTAAGATGCATCCTTGATGATACCAACTTTAAATATTAACAGTAGGGCTCTGAAAAGCCCTACACTATATTCAAACACTATATTCATTTGGAATACCACTCATATAACACACAAATGCGTAAAACAGAATGGTTGTATTGTTATAGAAACCTTCTCTCTCTCAAAGAACCTTCCACCATTTCAAAAGCATTTTTCCTAGCACTGGCAGACATGGTTTTGAGCGACAAGTCCTTACAAAGCCCCCGGCCTCTGTTAACTGCCCTTTGCAAAGGGACATCTCGATGCGTCAGCATTTCCAGTCTGCTTTGAGCACATACAGCGCCACCACAGCCAGGGGCATAACGACCACCTCCAATTAGGTCTGCATTTTGCAAAATGCCTTTTTATTACCATTTTTAATCTTTTCCTGCAGTGCCTCGAACTGTCAAAGCTTGTCTTGAAGCATCACAGGATGCAGTTTCCTAGATCCACCCAACAAGCCCTCTGCTTCTCCAAGACCACTTGGCTGGGGAATTTGCAAACGCTGTCTCACCGGGCGCAAGGAGAGCTTGGAAACCAGGAGTTCAAGTTAACGTTCTCTTACCCATTGTTATCCCTAATCTTTCTACATCCTCTTGCTTTCAGTCCATTTTCTACAACAGTAAGAAGAATTACACCCAGACATTTAATTTTCTTTTGAAAAATCAACTACAAACCACTCTAGAATGATATTGCTGCACAGAGTATTTGGTAATAATCAATGGCAAGAAGCCCAAGACAAAAATATATAGGAATGAGCTAAAAAAAAAAAAAAAAAAAAAAAAAAAANAAAAAAAAAAAAAAAAAAAAAAAAGAGTCTGATATCAAAACTCAATATCAAATTTCTCTTAAAAAGACATTCCCTTAGAAGAAACATGCAATGACATTTCCTTAAGCTAGACCTCAGGGAGTTGATCTCCTGCTCCCTTCTTTATAAGGTATAAATACAATTGTTCCAACTTTTTGAAATCACCACTTTTTTTCACATAATCATTGGATTATCCATGGTTATTTGGTTAATTTACTCATAAGTAGTTACATCTAGTCTAAACAAATTCTTCTGCCATTTCAACTAGAAGTGGCTTTCTCATGTTCCTCCTATGAAAGGATATTGCACAGAACAGCTGCTGACTTAAATCCTATCAGAAGATGAGGTGGTCCCTAGATATCCGCATGTATATTTGGTACTTGCATGCCAACTAACATTATGGGGATCCTTCAGCATACTGGGGTGAAGCAAGCTGAGTAAAAATTATTAACTAGAGTAAATAAATCTACCAAAAAAAAAAAAAAAAAAGGTAGAAAATGCCTCTATATTATGTTTTATTTATGTCTATGTTGGTGTCTATTTAAAAGAAACACAATGTGAAAGGTTAGCTTTATTAGTCAAGCCTATAAAGTGGGCTAAGAAATCACTGCAGGCTGCAAACATTGTATTTACATGCACTGCATGGCTCTCTGCAGCTGTTCACTGAACCTATGTTAACTGATTTACTTTAAGGAACACACAGTTCTTAAGGCCACAGTTTAACAACAGCAAAGCAAGCTAATCTACAGCTTGCCTCCCACCGTGAACATCGTAAATGTCACAGTCAAGGCCAGGAATTCAATGGGGCCAAGCACAGCACAGCGAGGGTACCAGCTCCGAGCTCTCTCGTGGAATTTGACATTTGCTTTAAGCACTTGCCATGGTCTGGCTTGTCACACTTTGGTTTTTTTCCTCTCTTGTATAAAGAAAGAGTATTGGTAAATTAAAAGCCGTATTGAAGAAGTGGGGGGGGGGGGGACAAAAAACAGAAAAAATACTTTCAAACAATGCACATTCCGTGTTAATGTTACTTAAACATTTTAGTCTAAAGATATTTGGACAGAATCCAAAATCCTGCAGTTAAACCAGTGCTCCCCTGCCTGTGGGACGTGACTCCTGGCAGCAGAGCTGGGGGAAAAGATGAGGTGTTTGGGAAAGGGAGAATAAGCAGGGCCAAGGCAGGTGCATGATGGTGACGACTAGGAAGAAATGGGCTGTAAACGGGAGGGCCCAGGACAAATGAATTTGAGAATCACTGCTTTGCACTATAAGGAACAAATAAACAGAATAGCTCACACCTGCAATAAAGGAGGAGGAGAAATTAATCAAGCCTGCTATGCATGCTTACTGCTTAGCATGCAACATAAGACACTACAAAACAGACAAGCTGGTTAATTATTCCACTCAAGTAGAACATATTTTTCTTATCTTCTTCATGGCAAGAGGTTCAGATCCTATATAAGCCTACAGTATGGAGAAAAACAATTGTATAAGCTCAGAATCTTATCTTTCTCTCAAGTACTTTTAAATTAAGGTATCTAGGAAACAAAGTATCTCCACTGATTTCACTGACCACCTCCTTCTCTGCAAACAAGGGGCACACGCCTGGACTCTCAACAACTTTAAGAGAATGTTAGAGCACAGCCAATGAAAGGTTTCAAGAAATGCCTGAGAAGCATATGAGAAAATGATAAAAGAAAATACTACAACACACAACAGTTTTGTTCACTTTGCTTACTGCATGCTAGGAAAGAAGGTAGCTTCCAGAGGAGAGAAGCTCAGGGACAGACGGAACGCAAAGAGCAATAATACTTCAGGGCGAGAGCGCAATTGGAAGACGGTATCTCACGAGAATTTATGCACCTCAAGGTTTGCTGCTCCTCCCAAATCAGGAGATGGTCATTCAGTATAGACCAGCTTGCCAGCTCTGTCAGAAAACAGCTTTACGATCTCAGAATACATCTTTGTGGATCTACGTCAAATACTGGTATCCTTGAAATGTGATGTTAATAGAAATACAAGACCCACAGTACTGCAAGAACTATTCCAAGTATATTTCACAAGAATGGAATAAATGATACTAGGGAGAACCTTGAATCATTAACTGGATGCAAAAGCTGTGCTGGAATTTCTCAATTACTAATGATGATTTAGGCAGCTTAAAAAATGGAGAAAAAAATCTCAGTATCTCAAAACAATGGTCCAAAGAAGACTGTACACAGTTGCTCAAATAAAATTATACTCAATTTTGGTTATTTCCTTTTTCTTACAGCTCTTTACTTCTCAGACTATAACTAGAATACAAAAACACTCACAAAACTAACAACAATCCCAAATAAAGCCCTTGCAAACATGAATCATCTTCCTTGTTCACAACCGTTCTGTGATGCAATTCAAATCTGCTGTGCTGGGCTGCAGATTTTTACTGTAAACAAACTTGTCACAAGAGACTAGAGACACTTCATCTAGCTTACAGACCAAGTTCAATTTGTGTCTCTCCAAAATGCTAACAACAGCTGCTTACATGGAGTTGTTAAAAGCAGAACATCGCATAAAGCCTGGAATGTAAAATATTTGACACAGCGCGTCTACTTTGTTTTGTGTGTGTTCAGTGCCCCCCCCCCCGCAGTTCCATTTCTTTTCTTATATTGCAAATATTCTTGAAAAATTTTAAGAGGTTTGCTGTTGAAAAATATAAAGTAGGTATTCTTATAAATTCAATTTTCATTTTTAAAGCAATTAAACATGCAGGCACAATGAAGAGAAGTATTATGTGCTCACTGAAGTCCACAACTGTAGAGAAAGCTAGTGTCCTTTGGTTCTATGTAAGCAAAACATAAATCGAGCAGAGTTTTGAATTTTTTGGGATATAGAGGCAAGGTAATTTAGGGATAATATCACTTTATTGCCCAGAGTGCCACAGAATTCACACAACTTTAAAGTTAGATAGGATTCAGGATTGCTCCAACCTAATCTCCCCTTTGAAGCAATGCAATTGCCTTGGACAAAAAAAAAAACAAGCAAATAAACTGTTCTTGGGAGTTCAGAAACAAAAGTGTACTCATGCATTTCGTTTCCAAAAATGCAGGTTTTTAGTAGTATGGTTCAGTTTCAGGAACAAAGAGTTATTTCCCTACCCAAGTCCTCCACGCTGCAGCTGGGACAAATCCTTCACTGTTCCCCAGTAGTATTTTAATGTTTCACTCAAAACTTGCTTTTACACAATGAGAGTAAAAGATAATTGTATTTCTAGTGATACAAGCATCACTTCCCAAAAGTTACTACTCTATTACACTTCACATTTTTTGAGCTACATAACTCAAAGGATCAAGCAATGAGAAATTAGGAGTTTAAATGTGATAGGCATCTGCTCTAGTAGCAGCAAGCATTGCTACTGCCACCTCCTCAAAGCAAGCATGCACACGGGAAGCTCACTACCACCCTGTGCCTTCAGAACATGCTTTTCATCTTAGAGACGCTCTCCAGGGCTGGTCCACAGAGAAGACAGAAGAAGCTTTTAATCACACAGATAGCAGCAGGATAAGAAGGTCTGTTCATCTATTAGCCGCATGGCTGAGAGTGAGGCACGGGTGGATTCATTCACAGGTGCAGAATTTGGGCTGCCAGGGAATTTCTATACTCTTGGTCCCTGTCTATAAATGCAGCCATCCTATCTGCAGCCAAAACCCCACTTGGAAAGTGTCAGAAATCTACAGAGCTGCACGTACATCTCCTGGGCCACCCAAAGGGTATTTGGAAGAAACAAGCTTAGCAGCATCTGCCCTTCTCTGCAAGCTGTCTGGAGCTTTCCCACTTGCAACCATTTAAGCAAGGAAAGCTGTGCCAGATGATAATGATCAATGTAGGAAAACCACACAAAATGCTGGCTACTATGGAAACAAATTTTCAGGATGAACTGCCAGTCTTGAATGAACTTTATCTCAGAATAAACTTCTAAAAAGAAGCAAGTAAAATTGATCAAGGCTGTTTTTCCAGGAATTGTGATTTTTCCACTCCCACCAAGTCTATGAGTATTGTCCCTCATTCTGCTACTCCACCACCTCCTAACCCAGACCAGTCTCTGCCATCAAAACTGTTGGGGCTTTTCACTGGGGCAGAAAGATGAAGAGAAGACAGAATATACACAAATATTCCTATATGGTCATCTAGCTTAAACATCTGGATCTGAAAAGCATAAGTAAAGCTAAATCTTACTGCTGGAAAAATAAAGAAAATAATGTATGTGTGTTTTAAATAGATCTGTATTGGCAAAGTCATCAGGCATTATACACCATCAAGTCCCATAAGGTTTTAAACTACTATAAAAAGAAATCTAAATACAAATTTTTACATAGAGATTTAATGTTTGAAAGAGTATTGAAACTCCAGTCTGACTGCATTCACTTTCCACTAATAAAAGTTACACCCTATGGATATCACACTTTATAATACACTTGAACAAGTGAAACTGTTTAAGAGATGCATTTTTCCTATGTATTTAATGTTAAGTGTTTTTGAAAGCAAGCCAAAACAAAGGTTACATGTTCTATCCATAAAGTAAATGGCTAGTTCATAACTGCCATTTTCCTATTATTACATTACTTGACATGAAATGTGATATCTGCATTAAAACACCATCTCACACAACCTGTACTGCAACCTGCTTGCACCTTGAATTACTGCATTGGCACCATTTGCTCAACTCCTTTTAAGGTCTTGCAATATTTTCAATATAGATATTTTTCATGAAGGATAATTCTGACTTCTTCCAAGAAGCTCAGAATACTTGTTATTCCCAACCAATGGGTTAAACTTTGATTATCTAGTTGAAAAAAAGAATCATGATTTTTTACAAACATACACCTTGATAACACATATTTTTTTCTTCTCAAAGCAGCTTTCATTTATACAATCAATTTATGTAAGTCATTATTAAATTACATGCAATCATACCTTAAGAAAATTAACACTGAATGCCCAATGTGCAGTGTCTCATTACCTGATTACCTGTTCCAACAAGAATGGCACAAGATCTATTTAGCTTTTTTTAAAAAACAAAAAGTACCATTTCTGTACTGTTCTAAAGAAATTCCTGCAAATTCCTGTGGATTCCCTGTAAATAGCACCAATAAGATCCAGAGGCATTCCACACTAGAAGTCCTTATAAGTCAAAGGAACACAAAAAGAATATCCTAAATCCTAAGTTGTAAATTCACCTATCTCACAAAAAATATCAGGAATAAAAAGATTAGGTGAAAACCTTTTCTAAATCTTCAGAACACTTAGATTCAAGCCTCAGAACAAGCAGAACGCTGCATCAAACGGAGAAGGGCAGACGGGCGTCCCCGCATCTGCTGCTGCTGGTGTTGGTGTTGTGACCAGGGTGGCGCTGAGGCGGCCAGGCCGCGCTGCCGAACCCGAGCACCACCACCACGAACAAGGCCCAGGCAGACACCAGCGTGTCCTCTCTCGTGTGCTGCACCATGTAAGGGGCAACAAGGGCAGCCCTCATGCCTCCAGACTTAACAAGGTGCTCATTTAATCTCACTCTCCTTCTCCGAGGTTCCTTAGACATCAGTTACAAATACAAAGGTTTGAAAATTTGAAGCACTTTGGCCATGGTTGTTACTAAGATGTCAAACCACCACTTTGCACAGGTAGTTATTTACCTGAAAATACATTATTACTCTACATTCTGCCATTAAAAGATTAAGAGGATCAATACTGAAACACACAAAACACAAGACAAGATAATTTAAGCAGGAAGAAATTTTTAAAAGATGATAAACATTTTTTACAGCTATAAATGCCTCTACTACATTGATTTTGCTGAAATCAGACACTTCTGCCCCATACCATAAGATCGAAGTGATTTGAAATGGAAATATTTCCTGTCCACTCACTGCCAGTTTCTGTTCCGAGAGTGATATAGCAGATGACATCCAGTACAATAAATTCTTTTATTAACCATAAATTTGAGACTGCTTTAGGGATTTGAAGTGTTCAGTTTCATGCTGAAAAAATGTAATGTTATCCACAGACCATCAGCATGTATAACAAAAACAGAGCCACAGGTTATGCTACTTTGATCAATTATGAAAAAAAAGTATTTTGAATTTAAAAATACTTGAAAAAACACTTAAAATACTTTTAAAACCCTCTTTTAAAATAAGCTCCACATACTTATTGATCTTTGTGCAAAACAATCACTTTAACAAAATAAGACTCTAGCAGAAATTAAATGATGCACAACTTCCCTTAAAGCAGTCATTTTATTTAAAAAGCACATAAGAAGTCAGAACTGCAATTAAAGATTTAACAGTTTAAGTATTTAAATACACAGATTAAAAACTTCATTTGCATTTGCACTTCTTACAAACTTCACTTGACCTTTTATGCAAGTTAAACCAAATACATAAACACTAATCCTAAAACACTGAACAGGAACAATACAACAGAGCATATAAAACTTTCTGTTTAAACTTTCAGGTCTACATTAAAATAAAAATATATCATGGTAGTAAATTAAGAAGCAGATACAACGACCTAGAAGCTTAATTTCCAATGTAAATGGTAAGCTAGAACAAGAAAACTACATGAATGTGATGGTAAAAATACAAATACAGAAAGAACTGTTTTTTCCTGTCGCACCAAAACCTACCATAGGAACCTAATCATTTTACGGAGGGCAAGGAGGGAATCATACCTGTAACTACAAATCAACCTTCTGTGTAAAAGCATACAAACAAACCATCAGGGTTTGCATAACGTTAACCTCTGCAGTTGAGGGGAATATAACAAGCAGTAACTAAAACACAAACCAAATATAGCATGGCTACACTGCACAATAATTACTCACATCTATCAACACTGTTAAGATTATATTGGGCTTTATTCTCCCATGTATTCTGACGCTGTGATTCCTGCTTTCACTGCCTGAACGTACTAAAAAGAATGCTCTGTGCTTGCAGCTCTTTCTTTAGAGAGCTGAATGTCCCATTTTCAAACCTCTGCATGACATTTCACGGCTTGTGGTCCTTATTGAAAGGGAACCCCAAAAGTGAATGGCATGATTAGTGAACTGCGCTTACAAATGCAACTATATGGAGAAACCTAAGCTAGCCCAACTTGTATTATTCCTAACTAATGAATAAAAGATAAAAGTTTTGTTTCCATTGCTGTTCTGAAGCATGGAATAACAACCTTTCACCTGTTAATGGTCAAGTTGGGTTAGGTGCTTTTTTTTCTTTTTTAATTGTTTTTACTTTAACTTCTCTGTAGTTAACTTATTACTTCTGTCAGAAAGAAAGAAAGTCAAGATAACTAAATACCACAACATAATGTGAAGATACATTTACAGAAAAAAAAAAAAAAGCGCAGATTTGTTGTTAGATATTGTAGTAGAAGATGCTGGTTTTAGGACCAGGTGAGAAATAGGTATCTAAGTCCTATTGGCTCTTTCTGTAATTTCAGTAGGAATCTGTCCAAATTCCATTCCGATACTAGTGACTGTCCACCAAAAGCTCCCCCTCCCCGGGTTATGAGTGAACACACTACCCTTCCTCTCCCGGCAGGAAGGCTGTATAGCACTACTGTGCACTCCTCAATAACTGCTGTGTTCCACACAGAGCTGGCTACGGTTCAACAGAGGCTGCAGGTATTTCAAGAGGTTATCTTCTTGCTTAAAAGCAGAGCACTTATGAAACACTCACTGTCCAAATCTCAGATGAAATCTATGTTCAAAACTCAACATCTTTTTTAAGTTCCATTTTTTTTACTGACCTCTCAAGATTCTTTGGACAGATATTTTCTAAAAATATATAAACTCACACACTTCATACATAGGATTTTTGAAAGTATTTGAATAGTTACATGAAACATTGACTTCAGGGGCAAAAATTAGCATGGAGAGCTCTTGACTCCTGGGTCCAGCCCTCGGCTCTTCCTTCAGTTCATCACTTCCAAATATATACTTAACATAATTGCCCGAGGCTCTTGCTTTATCCATGTCTTCAAATGATCCGAAGTTGTGAAAAGAAAGAGAGGACAAAAAAGAAAAAAAGAAGCAGTAGGAATCACTTTAATCTGAACAGTTTGAATAATGTGATTTGTAATGTAGCTCAAACAGTTGCATGGGTGAGCAAGGAAAAGCAAACAGCAATATCAAAGTGAGAAGATGCAGATAAAGTGAAAATTGTGTTAACCAGCTTCACTTCTGAGTCAATATAAAATGTAACTACACTCTGAGCCACAAAAGAGAACAAATCCCATTGAAAATTTAATAGGAGATAGGGCACCGCTTTCTTTTTGAAAATTCCAATCCAAGCTTCTGAGGATCTGCTCACACTTAGAGAGTGAAGCCTAAATCACTCATTTATGCCCCAAATCGCTAAGACTCCAAGAGGAAGCTCAGCATAAGCTTGAAGACTCTGCTAAGAAGGACTTGCGATTCAGCCAGGTCCTTTTCTCACAGCATATTTGAAGATCATCCACACAGAGCAGTCTTTATGCTGAGCACAAATTGCGCAAATCACCAGTTCTGACTTCCATCCTCATTTTGTTTCTGCTGCCTATAATTAGAGACAAGCCCAGACAGCGAGATTACACCAATCCCCACTGAATTTTTCTTGAGGAACATAAGGCAGACACACAGGTCTCAAAGGGGTTTTCAGACAATAGATACAAGGGTACGTGGGGAAGGGCACCTGCATCACTCAGACTGAGGGAAAAGGTGTAAAATTCTCATGGCTGACTTGAAATGCCTGAGCAGCTGCACCTGAAGTTACTGCAGCACACTTAAAAAACCCCATCCCTAAAGAAGATATCACCACATGATAGAATGAAGTGCAAATATGCAGTGCACTATCTGTGCTATGATGACACACCTTGTAGATGTTTCAGTACTGGAGGCAGCTACAAACAAGAAGTCTAAGTACCAGAAATCGTCACATTAACCACATTGCTCTGCCTTCGGTCAGCCTCACAAGCAAATGTGATGCCACAGTAACATGCATAGTGAACCTAAATGTCATCAAAATTGAAGCTAAAGTGTTACCACTGATAG
Source organism: Nothoprocta perdicaria (assembly GCF_003342845.1). Classification (NCBI taxonomy): domain Eukaryota; kingdom Metazoa; phylum Chordata; class Aves; order Tinamiformes; family Tinamidae; genus Nothoprocta; species Nothoprocta perdicaria. Next base: position 697,014 of record NW_020454760.1, read on the forward strand.
GTGGTAGGATTTTAGCAAACAAAAGTTTAGCAAAAAGCTTTTAAACAAAAGCAAACAACAAAACTTGCAAGATTCCTGTATTTTAAAAAGGAAATGAGATTATAGTGTTATGTTAGCACAAGCAAATGACAAACACAGGTCGGCATATAGATCATTGTATAAAAAGGAATTGTAAAGATATAAGATACAGTGGACATGTGACTACTAAAACGCTTTAAAGTTTATTTATTATGTGATCTGATTCTAGGCCAGTCACACCTGGAATACAGATGTATAAATGAGCAGCTGAGAGCTAGGTCTAACAATTTAGAAGATTTATTGTTCTCAGATCATGCTTTCCTGTGAGCTAAACTAAATTCACACCTAATTTTAACTGGCATTATACATTAAAGAAATCATTCTTATTTTAAACTTGCCATTTTAGAATTACAAAATGGAGCATTTTTACAATTCTATATTGTATATTCTCTTCTATATTGTATATGCAAATAACTGAAATTAAACTTCATTATGAATATCATCTACAAAAATATTCTCTTACTTTCATGGATCCCAAATTTCTACCCCAAACCTTATTTTAATCTTAAAATTCTAAAAACTTAAAGTACAGGTAAAGAAGTAATTTTACATACTATATATAAATCAAGATGTTTCTTTTAATGGTTGGGTGTATTCTTAAGCAAAAATATTATGAATTTGAGGTTCCCATGTGCTGGTGAAGATTAAAATTTTCCAATTCAAAACACAAAGCCAAATTAATTAGAAAACACAGTTTGAGTGAAAAGTAATCTTGCCAAGAGTTCTTAGAAAGGATCACCTTGAATGTGTTTGATGCTGAGGAACCACCATAACTTTTCTTTACACAAAAGTAGTCATCAGCAGAGCCCAACCAGATGTTACGTTTTCTTTTCTTAGTTTCTGTAAACCTCCATGACCTCCCTCAAATTAAAAAAGGGAATAGCATTTTTAGAACCACAGGAGCTATCATTAAGGAAGCATTCTAAGGATTTTCATTAATTCATAGCCAACCAACCAGGAATTTTCCCACAGCCACATACAAAAAAAGTCAGGGAAGTCATTGATTGCTTGGTTGGATTTGAATGTAGTCAGAGGCAAGATCAGAAATATCTAGTTCCTCCCACTGATGTAAGAGTGGGGAACATGAGGAAGGTCAGAAATTAAAATCCAAGTTTGCCCACCAGCCATGAGCAAAATCTGACATTTCTGTATCACAGTGAGTGTAAAAATGGAAATAACTTTTTTATTTTTGGCGGGGGGTGGGGAGTGGCAGGGAGAGAGGAAGAAGGGGTAGGGAGGAAGAATCATATAAATAGATAGAAATTAGTTAAATTATTTGCGAACCTTTAAACACAGAACACACGGTTCCAAGCAGAACTGCAAGCTGGTCATCTCCTCCACATACCTGCGTGTGGATGTAGATTGATGTTGCCTAGTTGTTAATGCAATTCCCAGAGTTTATAGCAATTCAGGGCATGCCCTGCAGCCCACTGTGGGAGGACAGGGAATCTCTCCCATGTGAACCCAAAGTGCTCCACACACATTTAGCTGGAATCCTTGGAGCGCTGCTCGCTCCCGTGTCTGCACACTCCGCTTTCTCCCAGTTCCAGGTGTCAGCACAGAAGGCGCTTGCGCTTTCAGTGCTAAATCATTGCTGCCCAGGCCGAGGCTACGGGAAACACACGCGTTTCAGCAGCACTGCCTCCCGAGCGCGCGGCCTTGTGCTCCCTACGAGATCTGAGAAGGGAAGGGCAACAGCTCGTGCCAGGTACGGGCCTGCGGCTCGCAAGCTTCCCGCTGCCAAGCTGCGCACCTGGCCACACAGAGGCCCTTGTTCCACAGCCATCTGCACACGGTCAGGTCACCAAGTGGTACCAATTTGATTCAGATCAGTCACGGGCACACAACTCTGATTCTGTTGAATTAAGCCAAACATTCAGGCCCATAGATGGGGATATGATACCTGATCCGGCATGAAATCTGCTAGGACAAAGCTACCTCTCATATCTGTTCGAGCACATTAGAAGCAGCAGAATGAGTCATGCTGCCATTGTGGTTTTGATCCAGTCCAAGATAGCCTAAAATTAGACTTACTGCCTTACTGAACAACAGCCCAAGACTATTCACAAGAACATGAAAAATAAAGGAGTGCTCATTCATCTACAACTTCAGAGAGAACAAGAAGAAAGACCACAGCATGTATTTAATAACAGATTACTGTGATACATATTCCCTAAGTACAAATACCCATGCATGTGGTACTGGTAGATTTTGACACTTCAGTAAAAGACTTGCTTGCAACTTTCTGATTCTTGTCTTTCCCCAGTACTCAGCACAGCCTCAGTACACCTAAGCCACACTTTACACAAATCGTGTTTAAAGACACAATTAAGAGCCCGGTACAGAAATGAAGGCCTGTTCAGGAGTTTGCCTGTTCAGGCTAATGGATGGCTTCTGAGGACTTCCTCCCAAGAGTTCGGCTGTTTGTGTGGAGGCAGGCAAGCACGGAGGCTCAGAAGGTGGTTCAGGAGCCAGGACAGAGAGTCTTATTGTAGTAACCCCCAAGCAGCCCTTCCTGAAGCTTTTGCCACTTCCTTTCATTTGTTATGCAGTAGCCTTCAGGCAACTCTCTTTTTCTTGGTAGCATTTTCCTTCCCTCTGTCCTGTTCTTCCCTCTTTCTCTGGTATTTTTGTGGCAAGCATCAATGCATTTTTCATGCACCAGGTACTACACCCTTTTTCACATCCCCTCTGCCCTAGCAGGCCAGGTCCCGCTCCCCAAACACCTTGGTGGCTCTTCAGGAGTAATTCCTGCCGGGGCGGGAAGGATGCTTTTGTCATGAGAGAGAAAAGAAGCCCTGCTATCACATCCTATGTTCATCTTTATCACCAGCCAAAAGCAAAGGAAAAATTGTGGGAGAGCACTGAACAGTACATGAAATTTGGATGTGGACACTTCCTCCTCACAGATTTCCTTGTGCTCCCCTTACCCCCTGAGCAAGGTGCCAAGAATGAAGAACAGCAGGAGGCAGTGCCCTGCTCCACCCGGGCGATTTCCACACTCGGAGCAGCGGCTGGGGACAATAATCCAGGAGGTCTGGAGCAGTGCAGTGACTGCATCACACTGTAACAGCCTAGAAGCAACTCCAAAGAGTACAACACACCCTGAAACATGCACTGGTGCTTGCTAAAACTCTAATTTAAGCTTTGATTCTTTTAATAATCAGCTCAAACTTAGAACAACTCCCTAGCTGCACATTTAATTTCCTTCCCAAATCCTGGAATGCATCCATGCCGCGGTGGGAGGAGGCAGTCGTACCACCATGTGCACTCTCACACTCGGGCGCTCCTACTGTCTTTTAGAATATTTTGGTTACTTGAAACCCTCTAATTAATCTGCAGTTTCCCTTATCACCTAAAAAGAAAGGTGATGGTTCCTTATTTTGGTCTAACATTTGCTTCTATAAGGTTTCCTCAGTGGCTTCCTAAAGGTCCTTCTTAAACCTTTCATTTTTTCTTAGAGCATCCTCTTATTCATGTGTCCATGGGACTTGTCCTAGGACCCATTCCAGAACAAATGTTTGGGCAATATCTCTTAGGGGACTTGACTCACAAGATTGCACAGAACAGGCTTTGTGAATTGAGGGGTTGACACTGAATATCAGAGGCTTGCTGAGTTGCAGATGCAGGCAAGAAGTAATTTGTAGGACAGAAAGCACCATAAATAGAGGCCTGGAGAAAACTGGTATGACCAGGAGACTTGCAAAAATTTAAAGGTACGCATTCATCAGAACTACTTTCACTGCAAAGTGGGGTACTCCAAGCCCATTTTAAAACAAAACAAAGACTCTTATCTAAGTCCATGGCCGACCAATAGCATCTGTGTTCAAAGGGTTTTTAAACCAGTTGTTAAATCAGTTGATGGGCTAAAACAAACAAACTGTTAAGAACCTGCAGCTAATAACTATTTATGAAGTTGACATAATATAACCCTTATAATGTATATAATTATTAGAAATAGATTTTCAACATATAATGTACTAAGTTCAACCAAGCTGAAAAATGAACTTTTATACCATGACTTCGCTGAGAGAATTTTGGATATTGAAAGTAATAATGTGTTTCTGTTAAACAAATAATGCAGTAAGACTGTTGATTATACTATAGTATCATAAGGAGTATTCACTCCAAAATTAAGTGTATATCTGACCAAAGTCTTCAGTAAAAAGTCACACAACCTTTTGAGTGCCAACATGGATGACTAGAGCTGAGGAGGGCTAAGGAAGACAAAAAGCTGGATAATGTCACAATTGCAAAATATTATATGCATCAGGAGACAATATCTCCTTAAAGTAAATGTACTTAAATTCTGACCCTTAAATAGTCTCACATTACCATAACATACAATAAATTACTAATACATACTTCAGGGTAATATAAAGTAGTTCTTAAGTTACTACAGCATGCACTTCTTAAATAAAAACATTTTCCATTATTAATAAAGAGGAAATATCAAATAATCTCTATGTATTTGATATGACCTTTATGTGTTTTTCAAGATCCAAAGCTTTTACCCAGGGTTCAGTTTTATATGTAAATATAACACAAGGTATAAAACATCATCATGAAATTAAAGTTTCATAAAAAACTTTTTGAAATGCACTTCATTATATTGCTAGAAATATATGCAAGAACAAAGCATTGTATTTTAAAAACAAGAAAAATTCTTAAAGATTAAAAACTTAGCAGTTTCCCACTAGTACTTCACACTCCTGTTATTTTACAGGCCTCTAAATAACATGTTAAATTTATGGGCAAAATTCTGCCTTTGAGCAGAATTAAGCAGGCAAGTTCACATCAAAGCTTTGTTTCATCATCTTTAGACTGATCTGTTGGAAAAGACAGCTGTTCCCTATTAAACACCCCTTAAATGTTGCAGCTTTAATTAACTAACATTCGTATTATATAAAGAGAATCCAATAATTAAGTAAAGTTAGCATCATGTACTCACAACTGCTTAACATCTTCTCAGCAGTGGACTGAAAAGTATTAATCTGTTTGCAAGTACTTGTTCCTAAATAAGTGGTTCATGATTTTAAACTAATAAGACTGCCATAGTTGTTACTACATTTCCACTTACTCAAAAGCAGATTTTTGTGGGGAGTAAAACAGGGAGCAGAGCTTGACATGTAAACCAAGGATAAGTCCTAGAGAGTGTGTAACAGTCCTGAGAGACTGGAACTGCAGAACTTAGTCAAGGTTTATGAATTAGTCTCATATTCAATTTCCCAATTTCACACCAACATATAAGGAAAGATTTTTTTGTTGTTTATACTCAGAGTTAACTTCCATGGCATAAATAGGCTTATGTTTTCATAACTTTGTTTGAATTTTCATTCTGAAAGCATAGTGTATAAACTGTTTAGCCTCAAAATTCCAGAGGAAACATTAATCTGCTTCTTTCGGTATTAATATATTTAGGTTTTTTGACTAACTTTAGTAGTCAGACTGATACTAAAACTTTTTTACACCAGAGGATAAAAAAAAGGGGTTGCATTGTCCATGCTCTTACCCGATTGATACAGCTCTTCCAAAAGCTAGAATGAGTTAGAAGCCAAATTCTTAGCTAAATTAAAGTACTGCAGATGCTTTGTGCATGACTGACCACGCTTGCCAACTCTTACACTCAACACGTTGCATTATATCTAATTAGGAAAAAAAAAGACATTAAGTTTTAAATGACATTTGATGAATTCTAAAAAGTCTTCACAATGTTCTGTATGCCAGGGTAAAGATGCCTATTGATTCTAACAACAACAAAAAATAAAATAAGCAGGAAAGTGGAGAATACAGAACTGCTGGCATCTGGTCTGCAGAGCCTTCAGCCAGCTCTGGAATTGTCTATAGATTAAAGAACCCACTGATGGCAACCATTAACACCTTCCAGTACGCCTTATCTCAAGTCTGTCCTGCCAAATACGCCTTAAAAAATTTAAATACCCTGTAAGAGAAAATCTGATTTTTTGACTGTGGGAAAGCAATACAATATAAAGAAGGGGATTTAAACTCCAGTAGATTATTTCTTACCATTGTACTAGACATTCTTCCTTGCAAATAAAGTTCCCAGAACACAGATTTAGTTGGAGAAATCATTCCTGCATGGCTCAGCTCTGTGCCTAGAAAAATTCCAGTGGTAAAGAAGAATGGAAATATTGGGAGTGATACTTCCCTTTACCTGAGGACATAGATTTAAGGACCCTGCAGCACAAGCCTTAAGATAAAACAAAGGCAAGCAGAAGCCCTGAGAGTGGAGCAAGGAGTGGGGCTCTCTGCTATTAAACAGAGGAAGTGACAGAAAGTTTCTTGAATTTAGAACGTAGAACACAGCACAAGGAGGTTTTAGGGGAGAATGCTGGGGAACTTGACTAGCTACAGGGCAGGGGAAAAAAAGGGGGGGTTGCTAAAAACACTATATTATTTATTCTCTTCTATCAGACAGTCTCATTAATTTTAAGCTTTAGACTGAACACAGTTGAGGGCCAGGATCTTCAGAGGAATTAAACACATGAAAAGAGATTACTCATGTGTGTAGTCCCATTAGAATCTACAAAACTACTTAAGAGTAAAGTTACTCATGTGTTGAGCTCTGCATAAATAAATTTGAAACATATTCAAATCAACTTGAAAAGCTCATTCTGTCTCTCCCTGTACACATAATAGCTTGTTTACAGGGGGAGGGAAAAAAAAAAAGCAGTGAACATTTTTCCAGAATAGTTCCCCATGTGGACATACTTATTCTAGATTAAAAGAGGCCCTTTCCCGATGTACTTGTTTTGGAAAGGTAGACATATGGTACAATAAGACCATCCATATGGAAAGCTATTCTGCAATGCTATTCTACTTTAAACAATGCTACACCTTAATCTGGAATAATGATAAGTTTAAGAATGCATTAAAATGTCTATTAAACATCAGCAGTTCCTACAAGTTTCTACCCTACACTTCACAAAGTCAATCCAAATTGTAAAATCCTTAATCCATTGAAATCAGCACTAATTATAATAATAGCAATGTTCTTAAAGTTACTAGTGCTAATATTGACTGCTTTACCATTGCAGACATTTTGAGCCTGCAAGACCAATATCAAAGTATTATGAAAGAACATAAGTAACGCAGGCACATATATTGCAACTGAAGTTGTATACATCACAGCCAAAGCCTTTAGTTTTCAATGTTAGCTGTCATAATAACCTGAGGAGGTACAAATCCAAGTATCAAACACTTCCTCATTACATCCTTATAGTTCATTAACATGCTTGCGTTCAATCAAGCTTTTTTTCTACACAAAATAGCCAAATTAAAGCTATTTTTGTAAAGGGAGTAAAACAAAAATGAATATTTCATACATAAACGCAATAGCATAGCATTAAATAGACTTTTAAAAACAGTGCTTAAAAATAATAAAAAGTTAAGTTTTCTATATTATTCCTGCCTTTGAGAATTATTTCAGTTCAAATGCTTCACTTAAAGACATGCTAGACTTTTTTCACACTATGTCCTTCTTTATTTTCTGAATTAATACGATTTATTCATGCTGTTAACATACATTAATTAGACACTACTTGTAAGCTGCAATAAGAATATCTATTTGAATAGGACACAATTACTTCAGAGCTTGTGTCTTTTCAATCAGTCAGTGTCCCTGCAGTGTTTAGAGTGGCAGAGGGGAAGTGGCCTGTGGTTAAACAGAGGAAATACCAAGGAATTTTAATAGAGCAAATAGTCTCTTTACTTCCTACAGGGTACTACTTCAAAGGCAAGCCTGCTCCGGAGCAGACAATGTGTTAGAGGGGCCATCAGTCATTTAATAGCATGTCAAGTCTACTCAAAACTTACATGCAGGCCAACACAAATAGCACTGAGCTGAGACAATGGTGCCATCCCCGCACTCCTCACTCCTCGTCCCAGCAAATGCCGTCCCACCCAGCCGACGGAGCCAACCTTAAACCCGACTGGTATTAAGGAACCAGGCTGCAAAATCGTAACCAAACAAGCAGACTTGATACCTAACAAGCTGGCCAGGAAAATCTGAGCTGAAGTTGAGAATATATTAAAAACAGACTCTAGAATAACTGTTTAAGAAATGTTACTTTTCTGCATGTGATGAATGATTTTTCATGCTAATTTGAAATAGTATTTTTGACTGACCTGTAAGTTAACTTAAATTAAGCAATTCTGTGACATTTAGATATTATGACAATTAATGCAATATTAATACACGATTACATTAATTACGTAAGCAAAAGTAAACTTGGTGTAAAGTGATTTTTCTACAAGTGTCAAAACAAAGCATATGAATCAAACTCTAGGGCTTTTGGTGGGCAGCAATAGCTTGGCTAACAGTGGGCACACAACTTGACAGAGCTGCGCACAGCGGCCACTGGGAGCAAGGGGCATCCTGTCTGCAGCTTGTGAGACATTAAATAGAAGCACTGAGCCAAAGCATTTTATTTTTCACGCTTCTAAACTTTTAAGAGTGCTACGGAGTTCCATCCAATAAAAACGTTTAAGCCAAACTTTATCGCAGTTGGAAGGATTTTTTTCCACACTCCTCTTTTCTTTGACACATTTTCCACTGCTTTCAGCTTTCTGCACTGCTCTCTCCAAGTTCCCGAACCGTGTATTGCAGGAACGTCTCAAAGGCTCTGATCTGAACCCGAGCAAATCCTTAGTGACAGTCTAACAAAAAGGAAAAGCAATGAAAGTCACTCGTGCTCCCGCCGGTGTGCCGGGATCGCCGCGCCTCAGCGGCCTTAACCTAACTAGGCGCACCGGGAGAGACAGGAAAAAAAGAAAAAAGTGAAAGAGAGAAAAAGAAACAAAAAAGAAACAGTAACAACAAAAGCAAAGTTGCTTAAAAATAATCTTACAGAGAAAAAAAATCAAGCAAGCAAAGTCTGCCACTACAACACCCCAGAAACATGAACAAAAGGCAGGGAGCAGCAACAAAATGTTTACCACCTTCCTGCCCCCTCCCCCTCCCGTAAATTTCCTACATCTCTGTGGAACGAGCAGGCCGGAGCCGAGACCCCGCGCCGGCCTCGAGCCATTAAAATAACAAAGCGCGAGCGAGCGCAGGTCGCCTCAGGGAAGGGGCTGCGGGAGCTGCCGGGGCGCTTCCTCACCGCGCTCTTGGAGCTGCCTCGCTCCCTGCCCTGGCGAGAAACCAGTAACGGGAAACGCCGCCCTCTCTCCGGGCCGCAAATCACCCACCCGACGTAGGGCTTTGCAGCCGCGTTAGGAGTCGTAGCTGTTCTACGCGCCCGCTGCCGCGGCACCCCCTCCCTGCCGGCTGCACTAGCCCGCGGGACAGCGCCCGAACTCTCGGCATCCGCCCCGCGGGCTTGCGGAGGACCCGCGAGGAGCCGCGCCCGCGGGCGGGGGCTCCACTCACCCTGGCCGCGCAGGCATCGCCCGCCGAGCCCCTCCGGCCGGCGGCGGCTGCAGCCGCGGGGCG
>NW_020454760.1:706646-775222 GCF_003342845.1 Nothoprocta perdicaria
CGCCGCGGCCGCTCCGCTCCGCGCCGGCCCCGCGCGCTCCGCCCCGGCTCCGGAGGGGAGGGAGGAGGAGCGCGGAGGGGAGGGGGCTCCTCCCGCCGCGCCCTCGGGGCCCCTTCCCGCCAAGGGGCAGGTGCCCGCAGCCACCTGGGCACCCTCCCCTGCCCCTTCCCGCCGCTGGGGAAGCAGCTGGAGCCTCCCAAGTCGCCTTCGCGCTGCCACAAACTCGCATGGCTCCAGGTTCGCGTGAAACCACAGTCCACGGGCTTGCCAGATCGGAGCCAGACTGCAAAGCACTTGCGGATCTTGGAGTTTGTCCGAGAAGGACAAACCGGAGGAATATGTCGCAATTCCATCTGTGGAAAATGCAATGGGAATTGCATGTTTCATTAATTATTTCACTTTTCTCAATTGAATCTCTGATCAGGATTTCAGTATTACACACTTTGACCATAACACTTCAATTTAAAAGAAGTCACACTTCAAATAGTTACCGGTTCCAAGCTGTTCTGATATAACGCTATGTTTTATCAACTACAAATGCTTTGCAGGAACATGTAAGCAACACAGAAACCAAAGGTTCCACTGAAACATGGAAACCTGCAGGAATTCAGCCCGCAAGGGACCTTGGGGGTCATTTAGCCCAACTCTGTTTCAATTGTGACTTCAGAGATAGGTCAAGCTCTTGTTACATCTCACCGCTTTTTACATAACACAACTGTTATTATTATAAAAGAAATGTCTTGCCATTCCAGCATATGCTGTTGCTATGATTAACAAGGGATGAAACTGCTCCCCATGTAACAGACAAGGCCAGCAGGCTTCTGAAAGACACCATTAAGCTGACCAGTTGAAAGGAACCATGACCCATTCATAATTTTAAAACTAATAATGGTTTTGCACCTATCAGAAACTTTTCTATCCTTTGTGGACACTGGCTAATAATAATATTTTCTTAAACTGCTTGGTTAAGTGGATAAATCACAGTTGTTGCACTCCCAGTTCCCTTTGAAACCAGGTTTTTGTCTTGGATAGGGTCCTTCCTTGTGACATTCTTGCCAGTAAGCCTGTTCGGACAAATCGAATATTAGGGCAAAGCCCTTTCAGGGCTTTGTGAGGAAATGATACTTACAGTTGGTTTTCATTTCCTCTGCAGACCGGAATTTTGGAAAAGAGAATATTAAAATCATTCCTATGAAGTTTCACTGATTTTAACATCAGAGGTATTCTAAGGCCTGGTATATCCCACAGGCAACCCAAAACTCAGTATATTTTTACTGTACACCATACACTGCTAGCTGAGTGTTCCTGCTTTACTTTCTCCTTGCATTACGCAGAAGTGACTAATCATTTCTGAAAATTACACAGGTTTATTCTTTTAATCAAGTCAAACTGTGTCAAAACATCAAATAACTTTAGTTCTTTCATATTTCACCTCATTGCAGAGCATATAGAGCAACACAAAGAGAGACACATGCATAATCTATTTACAGGGCAGTAAAGTCCTGCTGCCCACAGTCAGGTATTATAAACAATGATTCCTGTTGAACACATCTCCCCCAACCTGCAAACAGATTTGCCCTTAGGCTGCAGGGAAATCAAACCACAGTGAGCAAAGTCTGGCCTTGAGTTCTAGGTAGTGGAAGAAGCTGGAAATTTTAAGTGTGAGCGAGAAGGAAAATCAACTTCATTTGTGATTTGATACACATTCCATATATTCCTGATACATATGATACATTGCTGAGCAGCAACAGAACGACAGAAATCTCAGTCACAACCGATTACACTGGCATTACCCAGAAAGCGTAGAAGTGATCGGTCTTACTCAGACCTAACACAAACCAGCCTCAATGCCCCTTCCCTTGTACCTCAACTCATGTGTGCAGCCAAAGGACACATCTGAAAAACATTTATCTCAGTTCTGCCACCATGACCGACTTACTAACATGAATGTACTGACTGCACACAAAAGTCTGCCATTGTTTTGCATGTGTTCAGAATAGTTTCCACTGAAATCTTCTGTGGAAAGGTGTAAAGTGGAAGTGCGAATCAAATTACAACAGTAGTAAATTGTAGCTAAATTTGCTAAAACACTGCTAGCCAATGTAAGGACAAAAGCATCTAAGCAGATTCTGCTTTTCTGCAGACTTTTCCATCCTTTTTTTTTTTCACAAGTGTCTTGTTTTGAAATAGTATAGAACACATATGAGCCAGAGAATACCCAGGAGTCACGGGTATCAGATCATGCATTCTGCAGCTGGTTTTGGTTGCCACTCTACCTTCTTGCTTAAAGCTAAAAACCTTTTTCTTTTCTTTCCCCTTGCCCCGAGCAGCTGTTCCCAGATGGACAAGATGGTGAGAACTGAGCAATTCCTATAAAAACATGAAAGCTCACGTAATAAAAGTTTTGCTATATGATTAAGAATTCCTTTTTTTTTTTTTTTTTTTTTTTTTTAACTGCTCAGCAATAATTTGGAAGTTGTATGCTCTATCCATACTTCATATTTGTAGCACTGAAATACCTCCCTCAGGACAGACTGGTCTTGTCTGTAAAAGGAATTATTTAAACAGCTGAGTTTCAGTCAGGCCAGAAAGTATGGCTCTTTCTTGCAGTATCCAGTTGAATCAGATGATCATAGCTATTGTGATACCACATTTCAGTGCCAACAAACATGTTCAGTTGATACCATGTGCTGTTAAAAAAATACATTGAACCAAGCACACAATGTGCTACAAGTCAAGAAAAAAACCCCCAGATCTCAGAAACTTCTTAGTGCTCTGAAATCACAACCAAATAACCATAACCAAACCTCCCTCTCCATAAAAGCACAAAAATGATCCCACAACAGAAAATCCACAAAAACCCACAAATGAGGGTCTCTTGGAACTTCACCTGACAACTCCTCAACTCCTGGAAGTCAGATCTTCTGATCTTCTGCAAATAAGCACTCACTCACTCAAAAAAAAAAAAAANAAAAAAAAAAAAAAAAAAAAAGTCCCACTAAAATTTGGGTGCTTCATTCTACTGAAAAAAAATCTATCACAGAAAAGAGAAAGATGTTCATATAGTACACCTCAAAAGCAGAATTAAAAATTAGAAAGGAAATATGAAATTGATGTGGATGCCCTCAGTGAGGGCACGAACATTCCCAGCAGTGTCCGAAATGTTCTATGCTGATGAGATCTTCCAAATTACAGCATGTGAAACCTTCAAATGATTGAGCTGTGCTCAAGTGAAAGATTTAACCGATAGGCAACGGAATTGAAATTGAAATCAAATATATATATTCTTTCAGGGATTTTTTTTAATCACTAGATCACAAGAAATGCCAAACATTCATGAAAAACAAAAATCTCTGAGTTCTGAAAGTCTATATCTCACTACTCCCGTTTTATAGATGGGGAAACCTAAGCACACAGTCATAAAGATGCCTGCTTTTATGTCCCACACACATGCTCAGGGCTTAACCAACAATTAGATCTGGAGTCAGGAATGACTCTGCCCCCTGGCAATACAGGAAAAGACCCCTAAAGGGTAGGAGCTTTTTTTTTTTTTTTTTTCTCTTTTAATTTGCATCTTTCTACATTAGGACAATCTACTTCCTAGGATCATTTAACTATGACCAGTGGGTCTTTAAAATAGTGCGTGCCATAGAGGCCAGATCCAGCATGCTGAATTATCGCGTCCAACAGGCTGCTAGTGCCCGGGGAGCGGCAGGGAAGCGCTCCGCATGCCTTCCCGGCAGCCAAACACCTCCTGCCGCGTCCATGCATTTATTGGCACTTGTAGGTTAACTGCTGCTGTGTCCAGATGGGACTTGAAAGTGGAATTAGACGCATGAATCTTGCTGCATTTGCTTTGGCACCGGCAGCCACCACTTCTATATCCAGATGCTTTACAAGGAGGCCAAAGTACAACATCCAGCATTTAATGCCAAGTAAGTTAGACCATTGTGACCTTACGGAATTCCTTGCAGGCTACAGGCAGCAGTAGTTCGCTCCTGGTCACTTTCTACGGCACATTTTCATTCTTGATTTTTTTTTTTTCTTAATAATCTCTGCACTTAATGACCATGGAAGTTTTTCAGTACTATATTCCCAAAGGCTCAAGTTGGCATCAGATGTAAGAACATATTATGGTGAAAAGGAACTGGCTGAAATAAACCAACCAAAGATCCACCATATGAAAATGGCTCCTGCTCACTATCAAAATAAATTATCAGTGATCTATAGATTCAATTCTCCATCCACTGTTGCCATTTCCCAGACTTCTTTGTATAGGATATGCACCAACTTCTTTTGTTGTTGTCAGATAACGATCACATACCCGAACACTTAGTGCATTTCTGTTTAGTTTTGCATCTGTTTATTCCATAGAACTATTAGAAAGAAATGGATGGAGAGACGGTCCTTGGAGCTGGCTGAACTCACTGAGGAGCCATCAAACCCGCTCTCTGCTCCAGAGCGAGCGGAGGTGACTCGCTCTATGGCGGCAGGACTGTCAAGAGGCAGGGAGCGGGGCAGGACTGCATCTTTCAGCAGAGTCTTCTGTTACGCTGGATTAGGTGTAACATGAAACTGCACTTTTAGAGAAAAGTACACTTGTGATGCAAAGAAAATTTAAAATTGCATGAAAGTGATTTTTCAACAGTAATTCTTTTGAGCTAGAAATCTTTTAATCTAAGTTATCTCCAAGGTTATTTATCTTTTGTTCTTTGGGCAGTACTGGAATTATAATATACCATATATTCTAAATGCTATTTTTTTCCCTCAGTATCCAGTATATTCTATCTTGACCAACTAACTAAAAACGTAAATCAAAGCCTCCACAATGCAGTCTGAACAAATGCTAGAGATATTAATAAAATGAGGAACATTTTAACATTTTACAGAAGTTTCTGAACCGCACTTCTTATTTCAGCCTTTTCTTTACTATATCATAATACCTTCCACGCAGAGAGCTCATTGTTTTCCTTCTGCAAGGAAATAGAGGGGAAACCTCCCACCTGATTTAACAATCTACCCTGACATTCACCAATCTGCAGCATCCTGTGACAAATTCTGGGAAATTAATCCCAACACTAAGGGACCCCCTGCTGGGTATAACCTGCCTTAAACCCTTTCCCATTTAATCCAGAGAGAGCTATTTGCTCAAGCACTTCAAGATGACATCACTTGTTATTTGAGGCCAAACCTACGGGTAATTAAGGCTAAAGAAAATGTAATTAAAATTCATAGAGACCCTAGTAACAGATACCACTACAGAACAACAAGATGATGTCTGGAAAATGGCCAAAATCTTACCATTATGGAAGACGATCAGAAAGTACTTTGTCAATAGCACTTCATTCTACTCGTACTATGGGAAACACATAAACAAAAGAAATTCTGAAGGCTGAAGGCATATGGAAAAGAAAATCTCTTTATATGATAGATACATACTTAAGAGAAAAAAAACGTAAAACACTTAGCTGATTTACAACAGAATCTACAGTAATTTTACAAGACTGTGCTCAAGAAGAGGAAAGGCCCCAGTCAGGAATGGAAATTATTCTTGAAAAACCTACCAACAAGAGCTCATTTAAAACAAACAAACAAACGCAAAGGCCAAGGTCCTTGATATCTACATTATGTAGAAAAAACAGTCTGGCAAATATGAAACAGACAGATATCAGGCTCAAGCCACTTTCTCACTTTGGAAAAAGTAAAATAAATACACAAATTAGAGACTGAGCAAACACAATATATAAGATCTTTTGCACTTATATGTGAGTGTACATAAATATTAATTTAGAATATATGATTATTCTTTGCCTATAAATTAGATAATACAACAATCACAGAAAACACCACTAGTACTAAAATGTAATTTGTGATTAATTTTATAGCCCAGGACATTATATTTACAAAGTAAAGTGGGGACCAGTTCATTCATTCTTCATTTAAACAAAAACTACAAAAAAAAAAAAAAAAAGGAGGTTTTGCAGACAACCTGCTTAAGTTTCACAAAAATATCTAGCTATAGCCAAAAGAGATGCCATAGCCTTATTAGAATGCCTCCTTATCACTCTGCCAAAATGAATTAGAGCAGTTTGCAATTATAGTGTCAAACAGGCACATTCTGTAACATACAACATGATATATTCCATCTTTGAAGCGAGTGTATTTCACTATAAGCCAGCCATCCAAATAACCAGCCAGTAACTTGCAAATACTCTAATCAAGAAAAAAAGATGTGAATACTGTCACATTTTGAAACATTTTAAATTGACTAAGCATTTTGAAATATAAGGAAATAGGTAATAAAAGTGCAGCATTTAAGCAGCACAAAGTAATTTCTATCCTATGTGGTAACACAGTGAAAAATGAAATTGTTGGTGGGAATAACTGTTTCTGCATGGCAAACATTTGTACTGTCAACATCGTATTTGAGATAATGGAAAAATTACATTAGCATCTATTATAGTAGAAGCCATACTTGTTTTATACTATAAGAGTTTTAGTTTTTGTTTTAAATGCCTGGTTGCTTTGTTAAATACTTTGCTGAATTTAGAAAGATTCTGCTACTAAAACTTGGCTGTGTTGGGCAGTCTTGAAAACATGATTCCTTAAATCATGCTGCCTCAGCTAATTTAAAGACAAGATTTAAGGAAGTTGACTGACAAAAACTGAAATCCTGCATTCTTTAGCTAATAGCTCACTATTAATAGATGATCACATTACTAAGAATAGAGTATCTATCAGTTTCCACTGAGTTCAAAGTAAATTACTGTACATTTAGAACTTCTGAAATCAAGTCAGGTCCAACGACAAGCATTCAGATACATGTACAACAGCAGGCTATTCACAAAGTTTGTGCTGCAATTACAACAGGCAGACACTTGCTGATGTTCTGTCTACCTACACTCTGCCTTCACTACAGCTTTTGCTCAGATTTAACAAAATGCATTTACCAAGAKGGACTGTAATCCTAAAATCTAGCCACAAGAGGGCATAAGTGACACTGCGTTTTCATTTTAAATACAGATTATCTGTCTATAAATTTAAATCTGATTTAACCTAAAAAGTAAAAAATTTAAAATGCAGCTAATGCACAGCATGCCTGCTCCAGTGCAGAATATCTGATTTATTGCGGTCTTAATTTCCTTACTTTAGTATCATTCAAGCAAATTGCATCCCAACATGTTTTGGAGCATTGGAGCCTATCCATTCCTTGATACAATATAATTTTAAATATGAAGAATGACTGTGAAATCTACCAGTGAAAGATACATATGTACAATTGGTGATACAAGCCTGCGCCAGAATCTAGTAATTGCATACAGGTAGTTACTGCCTTAAAAGCAATAAAATGACATAGACTGATAAAATAAAAGAAGAGACAAGAAGGATTAGAGGAAAACAAGATAAAATATCTAAGTCGATGCACGGTTACTTGGCTATTTTTCTTTTTAGAGGTCACCCAATAAGGTAGCGAGCTTGAAATGCATACTTACATATACAACTTAAAAATAGCAAATTCCTAAACCTTATGTGATTAATAACAAGAATAATAATTTAAATAGTCCCATTTATCATAATTTAGTTTCAGAAGTCAGCAAACTTTTGTCTGTGTTGCTCCAAACTGCACAAGACCAGCAGTGATAGAATATACTCATTCAGGTTCTTCAGTTATTAACAGTGGGCGAGGAAAACCTGATTCAGGAGCTATGAAAAAAACCACCAACAACACATAAAACCAACGGACTACAACTCCATAGCCCTGTGCATCCCTCCCCACTTCCAATACATTTGTCCAAGCAGTAGCGTTAACCCAGAACTTGGCAAACATTGGTTGCCTTTGGTCTAAATCAGCTAGAGTTTGCCTTCATATCATACAGATAAGACAGCAATTTGGATAATGCTGAAGTTTACAGAATAGAATTTTAGGATATTGAGATGTGAGTCAAGACAAGAACATCATTTTAAAACTTGTTATTCCATGGACCAGTGTCCTGATTAGGATCACAGTTACTGGAGCTTTATTCAGGAAAGCAATAGAGGATCTCCAAGTTCCACCGCAGGTAATGCCAGCAGCTGATCATCGACCCACACCACCCTATGTTGTGATTGTTGATCCACACTAACAGAATAGTTTGCAAGTATCAAAACCAAGGAAGTCTTACCTGTTCCAACTTTTTTTTATGAAACACTTTTTCACAAACCTAATAAATGTAATCAATACAGTACAGGATCAAATGAGCACTGGAGCCAATGTAATGCAACATGATGAGGAGGAGCTTGTGACTGAGCAAAGTCACCCAACAGCTGAAGTTAGATTATGAACCAAGACTTGGGGGGATTTTGTTTTGAAATCACAATTCCGTATAATAGCAGATAAGCAGAAACACTGCAAGACTAAGTATATAAAACTGGAATGGGACTAAACTTCGGTGTATGTGGTGGCTTCCTCTGAGACAATCTCACTCATTAATGCTACATTAATGCTGTTCAGGCTGCCTGTGCCTAAGCAGAGAACATAGCTTTTTAAATATATTACCAAGCTAGTCAAGGTGGCTGTGTATCAGGAACAACAAGAGAAAAGTAAAACCACCATTTAGATCCATCCTGGTCAAAGAAAATACAAATCTGATGTTAGAGCTTCTCCTTTTCTGTTAACAAATCACTCTTACCTTTAGATGGGGAAGAACAAACTACGTCAAGATAGAGCAAATACCGCAATTTTGTTGTTATACTTTTTGTCCTGCAGCACTATGCGCAACACCCCTGGTACCTTATACATGAATCATCCTTCCAGTAATATTTGCTAATTGGGAGCTGGATATCAGGCCTCATACCATTATTAGTCTGCTATTATTCTAGTCCTTCTCTTAAATTGCTTTGTCAGACTTCCGTCACTTGAGACAAGTTCCATTATGAGAGACATTAGGTGCATTTAGGTATTTGCTAGATAATAGAGAAGGTTCTTAGGCAACAATCTGGACAGATTAGACTAATCTGTTGCTGTTGGAAACTTTGTTTCCAGCAGCAGAGTAGACAATAGTTTCAAATTACCTGCACTAAGATTAAGCCACAGGCAATATATGTTTTGAGGTGAAAAGAAAAACAAAATGGAACTACCATTCCCAACACTTTTTACCTCAGATGAGGCAAATGTCTGAATTCAGCTTCTCATTTCTCCAGAATTTATGGATTTAGCTGCATGTAAGGCTTTTTTTTTTTTTTTTGTGAATGGTTTTGTAAGTATTTTTGAATGCAGAGATACAACAGAAATGTAGTCAGCAGTATGTAATGTTATTTCTGAAATCCAGCACCTAAATATGAATGATATTTCAATATTGGTTAAAAGTTGGATATTTTCACAATAAAATATATTTTGTTAGAAGCAAGGTTAAATAACATTTTATGGTTACTGTAACAATAAAGACAGCAAACCCATGAAATTACTGACACCAAAAGGCAAATAGTATTAACAAAGCTTCAGAAACTAACACATTTATTGAATAGTATCCTGCAGAGAGAAGAACAAAACACATTATTTATTGATTTTTCTTTATATTCTTATATCTCAACACTTTTTCCCTAATATCAACTGTGGACTGAAGTATCACAATCTCTCCCACTAATTTTTTGCTAATATCACCTGGGACCATTCAGCACACATCTCAAGTAAGTAGCATGGGCTAAGTTCTCACTGCACGAGATGAGCACTTCAAGCAAGGAACAAGGTGCAGTGTAAAGCCATACTTGCATATATACTTGTTTTACTAGGTCAGAGTCACGGAAGATTGTCACTTTGTATAAGGCATGTTGGTTTCAGGTTGACTATTGAATACTTTGATAAAAACATTCAAACATCATAAAACTAATGGAAGTGATGTGAATATCTGGTCTCATCCCAACTGATTTGATCCTATCTCTTGTTATAAGATAGTTCTCATTTTCTCTCCCTAAAAGGCAGAGAGGACAAGTTCTATAATAGAAATATTAACAAGAGATACCTAATTGCAGTATTAAATAGACAAATATTGTCCTAAGTATAAATAACTTAAAATGTAAGAAAAGATTACTTTTAATGCTAACTAAGCAATTGCTGAAACTGAAAATAATTGCTTAAATATCAGTCCTTCCCTTTGAGATTGGACAGTTTACACAATGAAAAAATTTAAGGAAATGACAGTACACACTTTATAAATTATTTATCTTCCAATGTAATGCACAATCTCTTGCATATCATGTATTATAGACTTTAATCTGTTTTTTCAAACTATGAAGTTATGTTGTTTCAAATTAAGCTGTGGTAATACATAGTAGCTGAAAATATTGTACATTGACTAGATTTTCTTCTTTAACTGCAAAAATATCTTTTCTGAAAATATTTATTAAAATATATGGGAAAAGTTTACTTTTCCCATATCAACAGTTTATCCGAAATAAAATCATGATATTCTTTCCACTGTAGGAATAAAATCATAAAATTAATATCATTAATACAAATTATGAAAAACTCATGTTCTTCATGTTCTGTTGTGATAGCTTAATAGCAAGTCATTCTTCTTAGTCTAGCAGGTTAGAGGTGAAAGTGTTTTTCACCATTAGAAATTGAGATTCTCGGTGTGATCTTTTCAGTTTTGCACGACGGTTCTGGAACCAGATCTGAAATTGAAATTAAAAAAAGCATCCTTTTCAGAAAGGATTTCTGCATTTCACACAGGACAAAATGACATACTTCTATAGTATTCTGTTAAATGTCAATAGTTTGGAAGTTCAATACAAATTTTAATTCTGCAAATGATAGCACATAACTGCTTTTGATAATTTTCTTCACACCACAGACTAGAGAACAATACGGCTCTTCCCAGCTTTCCTGAAAAATGAGGACTAGCCTCACTAATTAAACACAAAAAGCAGTACCAGTTTTTTCAGCGACACTAAATCAGGCACCGGAAGATCCTGAGTATTTGGAATTCAAAACCAAGTCAGCGTGGTTAAGGTGTTACTTCCTGAGTTGTTGAATTAGCTGTGGCATAAAGCTTAACATCAACCCCAATCAGACTAGCATCAAAAGCTACATATTTATCAAGGCCTGGCTCAAAATCTGACGAAATATGTGGTATACTTACCATATTTCATTAGTTGGAAATCAGAAACTGAAAATCCGGAGTAGATAGTGCTTTCCATCAAAGACATGGGCTCAAACATTGTTTTCAAAAAGCGTAATGGTCTGTTTAATGCTAAATTGTTTAATGCTCTATTGACCATCCTACCAAATACTTATACATTCAGACAACTTATTTCAATATTGATTTCAACTTCCATTTTCAGCCATAGTGAAAAGCAAGATATAAACATGATTTTAAAACTTGGAAGCAAATGAACAAGTTCTACATGTGATAATTGGATGTGGAAAAACAAACAATCAAAAAAAAATGAAGAAATCATCACTGATGACAGTGATGAATATCAGATCAACACATGGAAGAAGGTTTATGACTTGGGAAGGAATTTAGTGGCTTCCATATCACTGAAGGAATATTATAGGAATAAATGTTTATTATGTTAAATTGTGATTATGGACTACTGTCCATCTATTTGTATAATCAAAGCGTACATATAAAAGGAATTAGAAAAGCACTTAAACTTCATTACCTGAATCCTGTCTTCATCTAAATCTAATTTGCGAGCTAGTTCTTCTCTAATATCAATGCCAGGGTAGGAGTTCATTTTAAAAACATTTTCCAAAACGTCAATCTGAGGAGATCGAAACACACTTGTTGAATTGTTATTTCTATCTTTGCATGAGGAAAGAAAAATAAACAAAAACACACTTTAGTTATTTCCGAGATCTCCATCTACTTGGACAAGTCTAATTGTGCATTTCTGCAAGTGCCTACCTACTTTTCTTTATGCAGATTCAAATAGCACTGAATTAGCTAAGCTCTTTCAAGCTTCAGCCATCGTTTTAGTAAATTATACGGTTTTATTTAAAAAGCAATCAAAACCCTACCTGGTTTCTAGTGAAAGCAGTTCTTGGTCTTCTACCCCTGTACCAGCTCAATTCTCGTTTGAAAGATAGCCTTTCAGTCACTGAAAAATATTTTTCACACTTCAAAACTTTTTCCTCTTGCATTGCAGTACTGTTAGCACGAAATAATGAATTCTCATAGGAAATAACAGGGATTTGTGTATGAGGATTGCTGTCTTCACATAAAACTAGGAAAACAACAAAAACAATTACTGGTTTTCATTGGAAACATGACTATATATACGCATTTTTAAACGAGTAAAAGCTTAAGATGTTAGGAAACTGACTGCTTACTTACCCAGGTTAGTGCATGTATCCGTCCACGGTCTGTGAGGTTTCACAGCTGAAGTGATATCTTTTTTCTGTTCCAATCCCAAAATACTTTCAATGGAAAATGAACACTGTGCAGTTTTATTTTCCACAAAACCAGACGTCTTCTGACAGTTCTGAGATACTGACGTATTAGCAGGACACAAGGACGTACTTGCCATGCTTTCACCTTCAGTCAGCATACCACCTATACTGTACTGGCATTTCTCTTCAAGTCCTCCTCCTTATAGCTATGTTGACAACGGGGGCTGGATTTGCAACGTCATTAATTAAAATCTTTTATTAGAAAGTTTTAGCATGTCAATGAAAACTCTCCCACCAAGAGGCATGAGGAGTTAATTGTTTATTTGTTTGCAAGTAATTAGCAACTAATGGTGACACTAGGGGGGCCACCAAGAGGGACAAATAGTGTTATCTCTCCTAACCAGAGCATCGACTTAACTTTCTCAACAGAAGCTATGCACAAATATAGTACTTCTCTTTTATTTGAAATCATTAATGTATAAAATCATTTTTTTAAAAAACTTTATACTCTAATGGATTCCACTTACCTAAACATAGCAGCATGATAGGAAACCAGTCAAGTAATAAGTAATCTCATTTAAGTGAATTTCCTTGCAAGGAAATTTAAAAAATAATCTCTTAATGCTATTAGGGTAATCCCAAGGAAAATGCCTCTGTTTTTTCATATGCATATGTAATGGTGAACGTGGTCAATAAAACAACAATAGCTTTTGGCATAAGGCACAGTGCAGTAGGTTGGCAGTGTTGTCAAAGCTCAATGTAATTGCCTTCCAAGTGCATGGATTAGTTAACAGGAACAGTTGCACCAACTATTTTCAATTCATGCATTCATTTTTCGTATTAAAATACCTTTGTTGCAGCTCTTTGAAAGAAATATGTGAAGTTCCCTTTTTTTAAAATATACATGCAAAAATTGAAGTAAAACACCACACTGCAATTGACTGATTTCAAAAAAGTGAACCTGTGTGGATCACAGGTTTCAGAGGGTAGTGCTGCATCTGAGGAAATGCATACCTTAACAAAATCTGTCAGATTTTCCTCAACATGTGAGCCTTCTCTTCCTCAGGAAACCCTGCGTCCAGAAATCTGCAGAGTAGCTGACATACTTTTCCTAGCTGGAAAACCCAGAAACGCTCAGATCAAAATTTTAACGGAAATTCCACTATTCACAGGAGCCTTTAGTACATATTTCAGGAGCCTCCGAAAAGCCTCTTCTGTCCAGGAAGTTCCATCAGCTTCGTGACAGAATACATGGTGAATTAAATGTCAGCAGAGTCCTATCGATGGCTTCCTGTAAAGAGTAGTGCTAGACAAGAGCCTTACATGTTCCTTTATGTTTCACAGCAGCTGTTTGCAACAAGGCTACCTACATCCTTCGTTAGCCAACAAAACTCCTACTCTTGGCTGCAGTTATTTTGCAAATGCAGACTGCACAGCAGGCATTATGGCTACTGGAGAGATAATGCAAGGACTTCTGTATACATGCAACAGTATAATAGCAATCATTCTAAACAAAACCTTCAGCAGGTCATAGATCAATTTTCTGCCCGTCCTCTATGCAGGGCATAGAAGAAGAGATTAAGGAAGAAAGCCTTATCAAGAAAGCAATGCGTCATCTATTCTCAGCTTGAGCTGCTACAAATTTCTGTCTTGAAAAGGTTTCATATGAGCATGATCATTGAGGAAAAGGCAGTCTCTTGAGTACAGAAACTAACATGCATTTTAAAAAAACAAAACTGTTGGTAATTGTAATACAAACAAATCGTTCCCAAATATAGGTAGCTTCTTGAAGAAGATCAACCAAACAAGTGCTAAAAAAAAACGAAAAATAAAAGCACACAAGCACTAATACAAAGGCTTTCAGAAAATATTTTATCATTTGAATAAATAAGAATGAAATTAGTCACAGCTACATGGCTGAGACCAAGAGATAATTACATGGACCAAGAGAGGTACCTACTTTTATAAATGATCTCAACATGCTAACAGGAACTACCAGGAGAGGCATATGCAGTGCTAGGAGAAACATTTATTTACATTTAACCAAAGCTAACCAGTTGAGGAAATATTTGCAATTTATTTTTCAACTTCCTGAAATTGCAGAGGATGAAGAAAACCTTCAGTAGGGTGTCCTGATTCCAGCTGCCACATGGAGACGATCATAATCTTTCAGTGTTTTTTTTTGTTTGTTTGTTTTTCCCTCTCCTTCTCCTCTCTTCCCCATGTCTTTTCAGGGAAACACAGATATCTAAATTTGTCCAACGCAGGTTGGAAAATAATCAGATAGTGCCATCTGGTGTTTATATTTGAATTTGTTCAACAATGAAGATTCAGATAACTGAATAGGAAACCATGCTACTATTAAAATATTAATTTGCTTCATGCTGAATTGATTCACACCCAGAGATTACCATGCAGCAACTGAAATGCATCATCATTCTGGTTTTAAAACGAGTTCATGGCAGCATCTTTTCAGAGGAACTGGAAGTACCAACTTCACAAAGTAGATGAATAGGCACACCATGCTTTTTTATTTCCAAGGAATTCAGTGAAATTGAAACACCGTATTTCTAAGAGATCACGTTAACGCAGCTCTACATAACTATAAAATTTGCACATGAGAAATTATTCTAAAGATAACAAGTCTATTTATACCAAAGCCGTACACTACATATGTAGAGAGATATCTACCAGGAAATCTGTCTTAAGGCCTAATATTCAAAGTTTGCAATATTTCTTTGAAGAGAAGTAACCAAGATGTACTTAGTCATATAAGTTAAAAAAATATAGACCTGTCATTATCACAAAAATAAACAGTCATACCCTGTTGTTAAAAAAAAAAAAAAAAGAAAATGCAATGTTTTAGATGCAAAAATACCTGGAAATAAGCAATCAGACTTATTTCTGAGATTTTCTACTAGAATTGAAAGATCAAGCTGTATATACACTCAAAAATGACACTCCCTTTTATTGCTCATTTCTAATGTGTCAACATCTCATGCAAGCCATATGAATTTGTTTGAAAAGTTTTAAATAAATACCTTTGAGCAAATAAATACTAGAGCAACGCAAAAAAAACATTAGGATGAAAGTCTTGAATAATCAGCAGTAGAAAAAAATAACAATCCTTTTACAAAATGCCATGGTTGATTAGGCAGTTAACTTTAACCTCCCTTTTTGACAAGGGAGTCCATTTATTCAGCAGCGGATGGAACTCTTGCCTTCAGAGAGGTGAAGCCTCTAAGAACTTCAATTATTCCAGCTGAAATGACCACATGTAGACTTCTTGGTGGCTTCTAAAACCCCACTGCTTACTGTTGCTTTCTATCACCAGTATATTGCTTCTGCCAAGTCACCTTTTGCAAAAGTATGCAGTATCTTTGGTTTTTTAGAAAAGGGATTACTGGTATATGCAATGTTTCTTGATTACAGATCACACAGAGGAAATACCTTTCATCTCACCTTTCCCTCAGGTCCTTTATCCAAGTGCAGCAATATTTCACTACCACAGACATTCAATACACAATACCTTTCCTAACAGATTATAAATATGGATACATAAGTTATAACCAAATCCAACTCCACAACAAAGTGATTCTAAGGTAAAAATGTCTCAAAACCGTTAACCATGATTTTTCTCATTAAAATAAGCAAATAAAAGCAGTCTGTTAATTCTTGGCTGAGGTAAAAGCTTTTTTTAATCCAAGACTAAATGGACATTGAGAAATTTGAAGTCAGTCTAGGGCTGGCACTAGCAAAAGTCTGAGAACATGTGTGTAAATGCCAATAAGGCTTACCTTAGCCAGACAGCTGCTTTCACCCTCCAGCAGAGCCAAAATGTGCACTCCTTAGGGGAGCCATCTGCAAACCTCTGAAGGGCTGTTGGCTGCTCTTCTCCCTGTTTGCACAGTGTCAAGTGTCAGTTCACCACATTCTTAACATTTCCTAGCAATCATTTATACAAAGAAGATTAAAAAAAAAAGCCACACAGTTTAACAAATACATTGACATTGACAAAATATAATATATTGACATTGACAAAAACACCAAGTAGTGGTCTCAGAAGCATTCTTTAACTCATTATCATCCAAACTCATCTACGTCCATCAAAGTTGAACTCCAAATAAAACTTTTTGATGCTTTTCAATATTTTTAAAAATGTAAATAAAAATAAAAGCAAAAGTAGTAAGATACTACATAGCATATTTATGCAAAGGTTTTACCTAAAAATTCTGAGTACTAAATGAAAGAAAGTTGCATTCTATTACAGAATTAAGAAAGTCACCTCCACTTGCTAAATCATTAACTCCAACAGAAACTCCAATTTTTATGCTACATGCCAGTGGAGGCACAAGAACACATTTCTAGATTTTACAAGTATGTTGTTAGTGGTTCTTTTTAATGAAATATTGAATTATTTAAGAGTTATTCTTTCCAATTTACAGCAGCAAAACAATTGCATTTTTCTTCTGTCACTTTAAGATATAAAAACACAAAGGGAGCAAGAACAACTGCATTTAAAGTTACTTGCTACCATGGTTACTTTTCCTCGACAGAATTATTGTACACATACCATACATATAAAATATATTTTAAATCAAAGACAGCTATAAAAATTGATCACAACTTAGCTGATCTCAAAAGTAGAAAATTTGCCATATCTATCAGTAATGAGACAATGCTAGCATTGCATTGCCTCATGTAATTATGGCAGCTCACCAATATTTTAATATAAAGACCAAACAAGAAGATGCAACTTCTTTAAAGAAGACAAACAAGAAGATGCAACTTTAACTTTAAAATAGCTTGCAAGATAATTCTATTATTACCCTCATGTGACAGCAAAAGAGCAGTGACAGTCAAGCACTGTGACTTAACTCAGGCGACATGAGTCACCAGACGAGCTGGTAAAGGAACAGACTGACCCCAGCTGTAACTTTGAGAACTTCTCACCATTCCCTTAAAAAAAAACAAATCACAAAAAGCTTTACTTCCAATCTAATGCCAGCTTTTTCTTTCATCTCTTTTTAAAAGCAAAATGTAATCTTATACAAACAAAGTCTTTAAAAAAAGACTGTCCAACAGTTAATCATTTACTCTGGCTAATTTAGCATGCTCTCTAATCAGGTTTTATAATAAGTTGACCCAGCCACAAGGTGTAAAAACAAGAAGAAAACAGAGGGAACAGCCCATTCTTTTGATCCCTAATAATGTATGCATCTAAAACGTTACTGATTTCCAATCAAAATGTAAAACATCACCTTGTAACTTCATAGGGTTGAAATAGTTCCTAAACTCAAATATACTACATGATGTGGTTTTTCTCCTGGTGCATATTTTATAAAGCTTCTGGCATAACACATCATATTTTCATGTTTTGAAACAAGTGAAACTTTAGAGACTTTTTATTAACTATTTATACATACTGTATGCTCTCTCCTTAAAATATCGGCTGCTTAACATACAAAAATAAATTAAAATATAATCACTTGGATTAAAATATCCTAGTCGCAGAGTTGTAGAAAGGGCAAATTACCAATATGCTATTTTTTAAACAGAGGAGAATGATCTGGTTGAGTTTAAATATACCCTTACAGTAGCCCTAGTTCTTTACAACTGGTTGCCATCTGCAGCAGCAAGTCCATTCAAGGCAAGAAAACAAAGCCCATGAGGGCTGATTACACTTTCCTTTCAGCCTAGGTGTACTTTCTTTTCCTGTTCAAGACTCATTGAAGCAACAGCGAGCCCACAGCTGCAACTGTGGCTTCAAAACAAAACAACAACAAACAAAATAAACAAACAAATAAAAAAAGTGGTGGAAAATGATGGGACAGCAATAAAGTGGCACATCTCAAAAAAGAGGTGATCACAGTGCTCAGAAAAGCACAGAAGATGCTCTCACACTTGACATGCTGCAATAGCATTATTCTGCCTACAGTACATACATGCACAGACACTTCTTTTTGGGGGGGGTGGGGAGGGAGTGTAAAACAGTAGCAAAGGCAGGACTACAGGAACATACTGACTTTGCATCTTAACACACAATGTCTGTAATTACCAACTAAACTAAATTAGGGAAAGGAGCATTTTCCCAGAGTCTTTGCCTGACAGCCACCTCCACCGGTGGCCCCAGGCCTGAACATCTCTTCATCCCAGCTCAGAAAGGGCCCTGTGCTCCTGACTCACCTCCCCAAGCCAGGCCAGGCACCCCAGGGGCGCCGAATGCTCTCCTGAGGTACGAGGGAGACCCAAACCCCTCTCCTTCGCACCCCACTTTACTGAGGAGGGAAGACAGTGAGGTGGTGTTGCCTCTTCCCATCAGCTGATAGGGCCCAGCTCCCGGTGATCCACGATCGTTAACGGCGACCGTTAACGGCTGCTGCGGACCTTCCCCACAACAGGAGGAAGGTGGAAGCGCTCGCGTGCCCACGCGCGACGTACCCCCACAGAACCCAACGCACACGAGCAAACGGACAGCCAAGCCAACCAATAAGAAGCCCAGGCTCCTAAGGGAGGCACCAATGGAAAGGGCGCATGGGGTAGGGGGCTGTACCTCCGGCGCCAGGCGGGGCGGCCGTGCTGTGAGCGCCCGAGCGGCGGGCGGGGAGGTGCGCGCTGCGCGAGCCGGGGCCGTGCCTGAGCCGCCCGGCCGCCGCCGCCATGCCCGGCATCGACAAGCTGCCCATCGAGGAGACGCTCGAGGACAGTCCTCAGGTGAGGGGCGCGCGCAGCCCGCAGGGGCCGGTCCGCGCGGGGGCGCCGGGCCCTGCGCGCTCCCGCGCCCCCGAGCGCTTCCTCGGGGAGACGTTGGCGGCCGTTGGGAGAGGCCTGGCCCGGCGCCGGTCGCGCTGTCTCTCTCCCCGCTGTCACGGGCCGCCGAGCCGCGAGTCCAGCGGCGCCTTCCCGGGGATGCTTCTGCCTCGGGCCTCGGCGCAGCTGCCGCTGCAGGCGGCCCTCCCTGCCTGCCGTGCGAGCTTTATTTGGGGGTCCTCGCCTCGAGAACCCCCTCTTCTCAATCCTCGATTCCTCAAGGAGAGGTGCAGTATCTGTGTACTTTGCTACAAGAGCAAAAGGTTTAATAAATAAATGTGAAATGCAGTTACTGGGTGATGTTATTGTGGAGCTTGTCAATGCAGTGAGAAAATGGGAAATGCGTCGTGCTGAGAGGCCTCTAATTGCTCTTTACTTCCAGTTCTACTGCTTGACCTTTGTCAGTGATGCTGTATATTACATTTCCTTTTCAAATTATTGTTAGGCAGGAAATGCTTATTTAGTTGTGCTGGTTTCTCTGCCTGGCAGCAACAACAAGGACTTTGTACACACTCTTCCGAGGCATGCAAAAAGTTTACAATATAGTTTTCCATATGCTGGTAGTTAGAACTAGTAATGTTCTTGTTTTGCTGCATTTCACTTGTTTAGGGCCTGCTTAGAAAAGACGACAGAGGAAGATCATGTCAAAAGATGATGCTTTCCAAGTGTGCTCTGCATAACTCTAATGCAAGATGTCACACTGAGCTTCAGATGAGATCTATCCTATAGTGCAGTCTCTTGTCCAGAGACTAGAACTGAGGAAAGCTCAAAGAGAAAAAAATGCCAAATGCACCATAATAATATTAATTGAACAGAATTGCCTGGCGAAGATCTGTTTTTAGTGTATAATAAACACAACAATGTCCTTAGGGAAGCACGTAAGAGAAGGTTACGTATTGGAACAGGATTGTAAATTCTTTTATTGCCACTCCCTTTCATTTAAGGTTAACTTTGATAAATACTGATTAGTTGTGTCTAACCTGGCTCAACGTTTACTTGCTAATATGCAAGATCATGAGATTAGTCTATATTTTAAGTACAACATTTTACATCTTTCAGCCAACCCAGTATTTCTGACTGGAAAACTGGAAGATTAGTTTCTCTTATTTTCAAATTAGTTAAATTCAAATGAGCATTTAGGACATTTTAGTTTTATGTTAGTCACTGTCAAATCTTAGTCTTCTGATTCTGATTTGATGCCACAAATGGCAACAAATGTTGCTTGAGGAAAGGAAAAAGTGCTCCATTCAGGAGCTGCCAGGGCTTTCTGATGATGATGAAGAAGTGTTTGCAAGGCTTTGCTGCAATATGAGAAGAGAATATCAATCTAGATATTTATTTAGTGGTGAATTGTGGGCTGAAACTGTGCTCTTTTAGATGTGTTTAAGAGATTTACTTTAAATAAATATCACATCAAACTTGTTCTGCATCTGAAGGAAAGAGAAGTTCTCTACCATGATAAAACCATGAACTTCCTCTTGATGCAAGATAAAAATCGAATCTCTCTGTCTTTAAACATAAACCAAATACCAACTTTACATTGTTTTTGCTAAGCAAAATAGCTTAATTCAAATATCAGTTAACATGGTACATATATTGCACATATACTCTGTGTGTGTATGTACACATATATGTATTTAGAGAGAGTTTCTGCTCAGACTTGATCCATTTGCAAACCAGTACACAACAAAAGAGCCAAGACGAGACAATACTGGGTCTGCCTCATGTCACTTGCAGTGTAATCTCTATGATGGTGTGGAAAGCTTAACAATTCACTGGTTTCTCTCCAGGTAACTGCCTGTGTACCTTATCTCTGGTAGCTTCCAGTGTATTTGCTCATATGAGATGAAAGCATCTCAGAACATTCAAGAATTCTCAAAATTGGCTAAAAAAAAAAAAAGGATAAACAATTCCTCTAACTTCTAAGCTATTCAATGGTGTGTTAGAACTTGTTTCACAATTTCAGATTATTTTATTTCCATCAGCATGATATAGGGTCAATTTGAAGTTTGAGGATAAATAGTATTTTGTCCTCAAAATAATATTTTACAATAAAACACAAAGTTCTTTCTGCTGCAGTTTTCTATTTTAAAAAGTGAAGATCATCTGAAAACTCTGCATGATGTTCCTTTCCAACTGCAAGTTGCTGGTATTGCTGTTGAGGTTTAAAGGTCGTAAGTATACCTTTCAGAGGTTGCGGTGCTATAGAATTTTTTGCTTTTGTGTTCTTTCCTGTCTGTCTGCTGCTTTGTGAGAGTCACAGCTATTAGGGTGATGCAACATATTGACACACCTGGCAAACATATGAGTTCATCTCCATCTCTTTTCTCCTCCCTGTATCCTCCACACTTTTCTTCTACCTCTTTTATAAACTTTTTTTCTACCTTTTTAAAAACCTTTCTACCTCTTTTATAAACTTTTATAAACCATCATTAAAGTAATTTGTTTTGTTCATGATATGTTTGTTTTGTTTTGGGGTGGGGAGGGAAGGTAGAGGGGGTTATTTTGTAAGCATTATGTTATACCATATTTGTGGGACAACCAGTCATCCAATCCAAGATAAATGAAAGGTTTTCATGTCAAATGAATGGTAAATAACATACTCTTTAGTCACTGGTAACTAGTCACTAGTCATTTGTACTTGCTGAACATCTTTAAAAGCAGAAGGTCAGAAAAAGAGATATGAAAGACCTCCACACTTTAAGAGGAGATGGACTGCGTTGCAAGTCACTTCAAGACAAATGTTTAACATAACAAGAACTTCTAATAATAAGAATTCCACATATTTCCTAAATAGTGTGATCCAAGGCTCTGATCACTAACATGATCAGAAGCTTTCCTCTTGTCCAGAGCTGCTACATCAAAGTCTCACTTTTTTTTTGTCCAAGGTTCTGTAGTTCTGTGCCTTCCTCATTGAGAAAAAAACTGATGGTATTTAACATAAGGAAGACAAAGAAAAGAGATCTTAAAATTTCCATCTTTACATATGATAAAATGTGAGGAAAAGTGTAATTACTTGATTTTTTTTTCCTGGACTTTAGTTTTAGTCTGAACCTAAAAATGATCCACAAAATACTCTTTCCAAAACATCACTAAAGGACTTATTGGATCTTGCAAGTGACAGTACTGTTTCTAACTCCACACATTCCAACTAATACTTTAGTGTAAAATTATGTAGCTTTTATTAGGAAAGGAAAAAGCAGCCAGTGCAATGTTACATGTACACTCTTTGCTCATTTCATTCATGATTTTCTCCTGATGGAAATAAACTATTGGAAACCCTACTGGTGAAGAGAAGACTGCCTGCCCCTGCAAAAACAATGCAAGAGAGGACGGAGTAAGCACCTCATTTGAGCTCAAGGGCAAATTTTACTGGAACAACCTGATTGTCTCCTCCTCCAAAGTCAGTCATTTCATTACAGGGCAGAGCACTGAATGTCATTTACATTGAATTAAACAAGGATTCAGACCTGGTCTCTAATAGCATCCTTCTGGCCAAAAGGAGAGATAGGGACCCAGGATTGGATATGTGGACTAGAAAGTAGGTAAAGCAACAGGATATATGGTGACAGTCACAAGTTGTAGCATGAGAAATTATGACTATATAAGAAAAGAAATTCTTTGTAAGTGTGGTAAAACATTGGATCTTCTTGCCTGGAGAGGGGTGGATTCTCCATCCTTGGACGTTTTTAAGAGCTAACAGGATAAACCCCTAAGCAGCTTAATCAACTTTGAAGTTAGCCCTGCTTTCACCAGGGGCTTGAACTAAATGACCTTTAGTGGCCATTTCCAGTCTACGTTATTATGTGGTTCTGTTTAACCAGTTCTGATGATCTCAGGATTAAGTTCTGTTGCAATATGCTAGTTCGTGCATGCCACTGCATTATCTATTCCTTTGAGCACAAGTCCCACATGACCTGGAAATCTTGGAGCAGTAAATTTTATTTCTGCTTTTTCCTAGTTCAGTAAGGTCTGCTTTCATATCTCTGGAAATTGAGAAAGGCCTTTTAAAGTTATTTGATTCCTCTTCCAGTTATTTTAGTTCAAAATCATATATTTTACACCATACATTTACCCATTTTCCTTGGTCCTTACTGCAAACATATCTGAAGAGATATGCTAAGCCAGCATATCCTTAATATATATTTTTTTTTATCTGAAACTTGTATTAATTCCTTTAAACCATCTTTTAACTTTTCAGTAATGAAATCTGAAACAAATGCTACTAAATCTTGAAATTTTCTTAAAGTACTTCTTTGGTAACTTGACATTAAAGCTTTGCCTGTTTCATTTTTACAGACTCGATCTTTGCTGGGTGTGTTTGAAGAAGATGCTGCTGCAATTTCTAATTATGTCAATCAGCTATTTCAAGCAATGCACAGAATATATGATGCACAGGTAATGTTACTGATGTTTCTGAATGAGCCAGACATTTCATGTCTTTTTTATCTCATCTCTGAAATGCTCTGAGCTCACCATCATGATTTTAGTGTGCACTTCAGTGAGAGATTATCACTTAAGTGAGAGATTATCATGAATATATTGTAGGGAACACTTCTCATGTGTAAATAACCGTACTTTTAAGTCAAAGGCAAAAGGGTGTTTTTGTTTTTTGTTTTGCTTTTCTTTTGTTTCTGTGCAATTTGTATATACTTGGATTGCTTGACTTTTACTGTCATGTTTACTTTCAAGGCTGGTGTAAACATTATGTGTGTTTGCTGCTATGCAATTTTATTTTATTGTCTTGCTATTTTGCTTTTTATTTCTGTGCTTTCTCCTTTTCAAATGCATCCTGAAAGGTGAGGTTTTTCTTTATCATGAATCTGTTAATTGCATCATGTTGTGTACAAGCACAGTTAATTTGTAAATAGGTAGTGCTGATGTTCACTCTAAAGCTGTCTTTCCTTCACGTGTAATAAATATCTAACACAATTAAATGCAAATCTGTGCAGTGTAACATTAAAAATATAGAATCATTTTTTATAATTCAAGCTGTTGACCTGATATTTGTAAATGGTGAATACATATCCATGATCTTAAATAGTAGTAGAGAAGTAGAAGGGCAAGTGGTTAGATTTTCTGAAATCTATTTTTTTGTAATCAATATTTCTGCTTTAAGTTCCCTATCTGTAGCAGTTTTCTCTTCAGATACGTAGGCATCTTTTTCTTGATTTAAATCGGAAAGTAACAAGCTTCCTTTTGCTTTTTAATCAGAATGAATTAAGTGCAGCAACTCATCTGACTTCAAAGCTCCTGAAAGAGTATGAGAAGCAGGTATGGTGGAAATGATTGTTTCTGTTTAACTTGTAACTGTTTCTGTTCTTTCCTAACAAAAGATAGTGTTTCAAGAGGAGACTTTTTAAAAGGAGAAATATTTATTTTCTAAAATAATTTTCCTACCTAATTAATACAACTTTGTGGATGGCAGAAAGCACTGCACCCAACATGCCTCCTTTTTTTTTATTATTTGTTTTTGTAGCGTTTTCCACTAGGAGGAGATGATGAAGTTATGAGTTCTACATTACAGCAATTTGCAAAAGTGATAGATGAGGCAAGTACTTGTATTTATTTGACTTACCTTTCCAACTTTCGTTTGTTATGTGTAGACTTTGACTGACTTAATCATTCTGGTTTGTGATAAGACAGGACATATGTGAAGGGCCTTTTTAATCAGTTTTCCACACATATTTGAAGTTCTATAATCTGAAGACAAAGAAATCAGCAAAACTAAGATACATTGTTAAGAAAGGATGCATTTTAACTTTTTGCAGATACTGCCAAGAAACATTACAGAATTGTAAACAGTGACCGTATTTTATGGCAGTATTTGTAATGCCTGAATTCTGATACGTATTTCAGGTAGGAGCCTCTTACTGTCTTTCTTAGAGACAGCAAGTGACTCTGAGTGACTGACTCCTTTGTAAAACAACAGAGCATCCCTCTCTCCAGTTCAAACACTACTTTTACACAGTTTTAGGAGGATGAACATACTCGTTCTCCTTCTGTAATTTGAGAAAGATAGGCTGTGATGTGGCCATAGGGAAACAAGGAGGAATTGACTACTCATCAGAAGGTGTAAGGACATCTTCTAGTATGATCCAGTAACTCAGAACAAAATTAGTAGTAACAACACTTTAGAAGAGCTCTGAAGGTCTTCTGAAAAAAACTAGTGAAGGCATCAGGAAAGTATGAAAGAGTATGGGGAGAACAGACTACTGAGTTGTGAGAATATGATCCTGAAAATCAAAGATAAGTTTTTAAGAAGATGAAGTGACAGTTGGTCACTAAATTGATTTTTTCCCCCAATCTAAATTTTAAGTAGGTTTAATAATTATGTTAATACGCTTCTATGTAGATACAAGAAAATAAGAAAGGTAATTTATATCCATATATATAACTTAATTTTTTTAAGTAAAATAAGCTTTTTAAATAACTACATCTTTGGTGCAAAGAAGTAGTGCTGAATGTTCTTTGAAGTAGTCTGGAAATATGGCTGCAACTGTTCAAAACTCCAAGATGTAAACATCACCTTTAACTGAAATTAATATCTATTAATACTTTTTTATTCCTTTAAATCTCAGCAGTCTTTCTAAAATTTCTTGTTCTATCTTCTCTTTTACAGCTCAGTTCTTGCCATGCTGTGCTATCAACTCAGCTTGCAGATGCAATGATGTTTCCTATTACCCAGTTTAAAGAAAGGGATTTAAAAGGTATAGTGATCAAACAAATATAATTTTAATCAACAGCAGCAATAGCAAATTAATAGCAAATCAATCAACAGCAATAAGAAAACCACAACATTGAAATAAAACTGTGAATCTTAATTTTCTAGTTTTTTTATGAATCTTAGAAATTACTTTTTGGCATTAGTTGGTTGCTAAATTATAGACTAAACAGATTATGCTTTTTGGACAGGAGAATATCAGTATCTCAAGGCTAAAATTACTCATCAGAGTGTATCATTTTTGGTAGCCCTGACAGTCACATAAATGAGACTAATGGCTCAGTAAGAAGAGACTCTCTCAGCCACATAATGCCTCTGCTGATAATTCAGTAAGGTGCAAGGTGTAAATTACAACAGTTCAATAATGAAACATGGCAGGAGAAACCTTAATATATGAACGTTATTATTAATTAAATGTATAAAATACCTTAATTTACTTCAAGTCTTCTTTTTACTTTTTTTTAGAGATACTAACCCTAAAAGAAGTTTTCCAAATTGCAAGCAACGGTAAGTGTAGAATAAAAGTTATACATATTACAAGATGACTGTATCCAAAGCTATTAAAGCTGTTGTGTTATAACATTTGCTGAGAAAATTAGTCCAGATATTTGCCAAGAGATTAATAGTGACTAATAAGGCTGTATCTTTTTCAGTGTTATTAAGGCACCCAGCTTTCCCTAGCTGACTTGTCCTTTGCATAGCAAAGGGTTAAAGTGACTTGCCAGTAAACTTCCTTACAGTACTTTCAATGTGTGTATATAGGTAGTTATTAAGCAATTTGGGATTTTGCTACCAAAAGTACAAAAATAAAGGTGTTAGCTTACTTTCTGAAGTGAGGGATAATTTAGTAGTTGCGAATTTTAAATCCATAAAATAATAGCTTGATAGTTCTCTTCCTGTATTAGAGTTCCCGGCTGTATTGTCAGTAGATACTTTTTTAGGTAGCTCTCATATCCTGTAGAGAACATGTTTTTTAAATCCTTAATTAAAGATTCTACCTTTCTTTTTATGGATAGCTTGATTGCTTTAGAAGCAAACAGATTAGGTAAAGGTTTTCATGATGGAAAGCTGTCTATTTACAGGTTCTTTTTAAGGTTCTGCATTTGAATATTAAATGTTGAGGAAAAATAGGAATTATTTAACTGTATTTGCATCTGTTCAGAACTTTTCCTGAGCTGAAGCACTTGTGTCTGTGAGGTAGTTGTGAAGATGCAAGAACAGCTTTGCAGTCAGCTTGCTGTGCATTGACATACAGTGATACAAAAGTTCTTTTTCATAAATTCTTTCTTGTTTGCTTAGACCATGATGCTGCCATTACTCGATACGGTCGGTTGTCAAAAAGAAGGGAAAATGAAAAGGTTTGTAAAACAATGCGTTATATAAAAACTTCAGAGAAGTTAAATAATTTTAATTTAATATATATTTATGATAGAGGATAATGTGGAACAAACAGATTTCACTTCAAGTCTGATAGTTGATGTTCTAGTAGTGCAGACAGTTTTATGCAGAACACAAGGCCAGATTTTCCCAATTCCTGATTGTCTTGTAACACTGAAAATGCTTTGAGGTAAAAGTTGTGATACTATATTCAAGTTATTTTGGTTAAGAACCACTCTTTCAAGGTGGGGAAAGAAATATATCTGATTTATCTATATCTATCTATATCTTTTCATGTATATCTCAACCATAAATTGCAGAAGGGGAATTGTAGAACTGAAGATGCAATTGCTGGTGACTGAGGATAAAAAACATTGCTGTGTTGTTTCTCCATGCTGGCTATAAAGCCAGCCAGAAGGCATGTGAGGAATATCAAGTCTCAAATATTCTTTCCCTCCCTCTTTTTCCCCTTGTCTCTTCAGATCAAGGCAGAAGTTACAGAAGATGTATACACTTCCAGGAAAAAGCAGCATCAGACCATGATGCATTATTTCTGTGCATTAAATACTCTCCAATACAAAAAGAAAATTGCAATGCTAGAACCCTTGCTAGGATACATGCAAGCTCAGGTAACTTTCTATTCTGAAAGCAGGTCTGCAATAGGATACAAAATAAGATACAAAAATGCTTGATGACAGTTGATCTAATTAAATCCTTTGCAAGATTTCTTTTGCAATCCAAAGAAGCAAAGCGGGCAGGGAAGGAAACAGCACCTTGTCATTCCTGAAGCTGTCGTAGCTGTTGCCATGAACATGTGTTACTACTTCACACCTACTAATCATTTCCTGCTCAGTATATGAGGGGTGTTTTGAATCTCATTATGACCTACTGCACTCACACAGGAGAGTCTTTGGGGAGCGGCTGGGTTCCAAATATAAGGGTCTAATTATACTCCAAAACTCAGCTGCCTGAATTTATTGCCGTACCTGTATTTTAGGTACTATTTGTTTGTTTGTTTTTCTCAGTTTCATTAGTAATGAGAATGGCTGATGAAGGCTTAAGTGCATGCAGGATAGGAGGAAACATTCCTTCTCAGAAAGTACTGCAGGCAATTCTTAAACTTTTCCTTGGGCATCTGTTCTGAGACAAGATAATTTTCAGAGACATATAACTGCTACCTGCAGGCTGGGATGTGAAAGAACTGGAATGCTCAAAATTATTCTAGTTGCTTTTTGTTTGATAAAAACTTAGTGAATAATTGTTTTACTTGAGAATGAGCACAATAGAAAATGCAAGTCTGAAAAAAAAATTTTGAAGACTTCATTTAGCTTTTTAATCAACATGTTAAAAAAAAGGGAGAAAAAAAAGAAAGAGAGAAAAACAGTAAGCGGGCAAACTTTCCAGAGCCTGGCACTGATTTCCTTCTCGCAGAGCCACCTCCCCCCAGAAAAGAAGAGGAACAAAGATAAAAATAAAAGCCACTTGTAATATAGCAGGTAGCCTACTGGCAGGCATTAAGCTGTGGAAAAACCCAAAACATTTTGTGTACAGAGACCACTGGATCTCTAAAGATCCACTTACCCCTCTGCCTTCCCCGGAGCAGTTGCCAGCTGGATTAACACATTTCTCTCTTTTTTTTTCCCGAAGTGTCTCTTTAGGCACAATTAAGTTCCCACTTCAGGGCCAACATCAACCTTCACTTGCAGGCAGAAATAAAAAGATGTCTTCTGCCCATCTTATTGAGAGGCATTGGAGGGAATGAGAGATTGAGAACAAATATCTCTGAGAAGCTTTAAGCACTTGGAGTTCCTTATGTTAATTGTTTATTTACTCTTATTCATGACTAAATTCTCACCTTTCCTCCTCTTTTTAAGATAAGTTTTTTTAAGATGGGATCAGAAAATCTTAATGAACAGTTGGAAGAATTTTTGACCAATATTGGCACAAGTGTACAAAAGTAAGTCATTTTTGTTAAATTTTGAACAATTATCAAAACGATTACACTTCTGTTTCTGCATGTTAATAAATTATCTTTGTTAATAAATACCTTACCTTAGCGTTCGCAGGGAAATGGACTGTGAAGTAGAAACCATGCAACAAACTATAGAAGACTTGGAAATAGCTAGTGATCCACTATATTTGCCTGATCCCGATACTACAAAATTTCCTGTTCATAGAAATCTAACACGGAAAGCTGGCTATCTCAATGCAAGAAAGTAAGACTTTTAACGTGTTTAATTTTGAAAAGAAAAAGCAATAGTAAACAACATCCAGTAAAGCTTTGGGATTCAAGTTGCTAATGAATTACAGTAACAGTGTGGAAATAATAGACAAAAATATTCACTGTTAACCTTAGCAGGATTTTCAAAATATCTGTCCTAATTTCATGAGGTAGTCTCTGGTCCACTGGAGGGAGCTGTTACTCTGTGTGTATAAAGTCAAGATGTTGATTTTTATAGTTGTTAAAAGTTATGAAACTCTTGAGTTTTTCCATATTGACACAGTAAATATATTTAATTTCCTTAATATAAGAAAATATTATTTCCTTAATTTATATAGTATATCTCACATGCAAGCAGAATTGTTTAAAAATTGAGATTTTTCCAATAACAATTGGAAAAAATAGAATTGAGGTTGACTGAGTTTGAGGTATGAATTCCTTAAGCAAAAAACAATTGCAGTAATTATTACTAAATAGAGTATCCTACAGAAAAAAAAAAAGATGTTAAAGTTCAAGGGTTGGTGATTTTTGGTTTCAGGTTTTATTTTTATTCAAAGAGTTTTCATTCAAAGAGTTTCAGGTTTTATTTTCATTCACATGCTCTAAGCACAAATTGGGATTTTGTTGAATGGTATAGAATAGCTGTAGATTAATTAAACTGTTTAGTTGAGAAAGAAGAGCAACTAATGAAAAGCTACTAATTTATCTGTAAAGCAAAAAAACAGATTTCCTAAAGTGCCCAGGTGGTTTGCTCATGAAATTTATTTTCATATATATGTCTTTCCTAATTTATACAGCTCTGCTGAATTCCTAACCTCCTAAATCAGAATCTCATTTCATGTTTTAGTAAGACTGGACTGGTATCTTCCAGCTGGGAGAGACAGTTTTACTTCACTCAAGGTGGAAACTTGATGAGCCAGGCAAGAGGTGATGTAGCTGGGGGACTTGTCATGGATATAGACAATTGTTCAGTGATGGCTGTGGATTGTGAGGACAGGCGGTACTGTTTTCAGATAACATCTTTTGATGGTAAAAAGTGAGTATTCTTTGATTACTTATATGTGTTAGTAGTAATGTACTCACTATTTAAAAAAACAATAGTTGCCAGATTAAAGCTCAATAGATTTGGGAAGTATTTTTTATAAGCAAACCGGGATTTTTTACTTTGGTCTGCCCTAATCTTTTATGAGTTTCTGCTAACGTAGCTGATTCCTACGTCAGAGTAAAGTTACCCTAATCAATTTAATGGTGTCATACACATAGCTACCCCTAGAAAATTGGATTTTTATTTGTGAAAAAAACATAAAATCCAAACACCTTTTCTAGAGATCACCAAAGCAATTACAATTATTTGGAGAGACTGAGATATTAGCACATGGAATAATCCAGTTTCGTAGTTTTGGTGATTTTGTGAAATTATTTCCATAAATTATAATATTTTGGGAATGCTAAATAAACCAAGTTTGATTTTAATGAAATGCTTTGGATCTCTGTTAGAGAAAATCTATCTCGAAAGTTCTTAACCTCTTTGCCATTCGTAGAGTCCTATATGCTATTTTTAGCGCTTGCATTTTTTATATTTGTTTTTATATATATAAAGTAGATCAAACTTTGGGGTTTGCTCTTTTGCAACCTTTACCTTCATTGCAAAGGACATGGCATGGTGTTACGATTGTGTCTAAATCTCACATGAAAAGCCTATCCAATTTTTTAGTGTTTATTACTTTGTGCAATGCATTATCATGCAAATGAAGTGTAGAGTCTGAATATATTTGTGAGGCATTTCAATAAATTTAAAATAAAGGTTTTCTTTTCTATTCTCTCTGTTTCAGGTCTTCAATCTTACAGGCAGAGAGTAAAAAGGATTATGAAGAGGTAAGCTCACAGCAGGTTCACATGGAGTCAAATATTTTCTATTGCACAGAAGAAATACACCAGCTCAGACATACCAACCTCAAATACTAGCTCAACAAACCTATGTAAACTGCACTGTAGCAAATGCGGGAGTAAAGTCATAAAAATCAATTTTATGTTGTTTCTGAGATTTTTAGGAGAGCTTTGCCTCCTGATTCTGAAACTTTTGCCCTCATGTGCCCTATTAAGGGAAGAGAGTTTGTAGCCATCTTCAGCAGTTCAAGTTTGTGACTTCCTGGGCTGCAGCTGCTGGCCTGTTTTTTGGACAAGCTCTGGCTCAATGAAGTATGCATGTAAACCAGCTAATTTTCTGCTTTGGAGAAAAAGGGAAAAGCAAGGAGCAGGAGAAAATGGTTAAAAAAACGAACAAACAAACAAAAAACCTACAGCAGGCCTAACACTTTGTTTTTTCTTTTTCAGTGGATATGTACAATAAACAACATATCTAAACAGATATATTTGAGTGAAAATCCTGAGGTAACTTTTATAAAATGTATAGTATAAGTGAAAACTTAACATGTAGATATGCACAAATGTAAAATGAGGTCAGTTGGATCTAACTGGATTGCAGACAATTAAGCCAAGTACTTTCGACATGTCTGTTTATAAGCTTTTCATGATACTTGTTGATAGCACTTCATAAATTTATATATGGAAGCAGTACATTGTTTCTTTCATCTAAATGCTTATATAGTATCAAAAATGTAACTTGTATATTTGGTACAACATTTTGAAAGCTTCACTGTCCTATATCTGTATTTTTTGTAATATTTCATTACAAATTAATGTGAATATCTGGATGGATACATCAAATTTCTACTAGAGCCAACTATCAATATTCTGAATTAAATTAACATAGTTATTATGGAAAAGCCATAGGAAAGCCATTATATTTTCACTTTAGTAAGTTTTTTTGCATACCGAAGAGACATAAAGCAATAATTTTATGTCTGCCTTCTCCTCTGTTCCTGGCTGCTTTGCACTCATTCTCACTTCTTTACTCACAAACTTGATTAAGGTTAAAATATATTTTATCAACTTTTAAAGTCTTGGTATCTTTATTCAAGCTACTGTTATTATTTAAGTCTATCTTTTTTTTATACAGCTAATATCTTTTGTTTCTGCCAACTGTACATACATAAAAGGTAAAATTTTAAAATTTACTTCAAGGGAAATGTTTCCAGTATTATTTTTTTCCAACTGTGTGCTACAGGAAATAGCTGCACGTGTAAATCAGTCAGCTCTGGAGGCTGTTACTCCATCTCCATCCTTTCAACAGAGGCATGAGAGCATGCGGCCACCTGTGTAAGTTACTGTAGTCATTTGAAGAGTAGATTTATAGCAAACTCAAGTTCTCCACTCTATCTCGGAAACTTTGCTATCTGGGTCAAATATTGGGTTTATTTGTTGTATATATTCATAAGGAGATTTTCTTTAATGCCTCCAGCTCTTGGAAGCAAATCCCAGATTATAATATATTTCTCATATGTAGTTGTATTTTTCATGTTTTAACAGTCTGATTCAATTGTTAAAGCAAAGTGTAAAGTGATCTAGCTACTTGAACTAGGAGCCT
This sequence comes from Nothoprocta perdicaria, assembly GCF_003342845.1. Lineage (NCBI taxonomy): Eukaryota > Metazoa > Chordata > Aves > Tinamiformes > Tinamidae > Nothoprocta > Nothoprocta perdicaria. Next base: position 739,642 of record NW_020454760.1, read on the forward strand.
AGGCTAGGTTTGTATTTACTTCTTTTTTTTTTTTTTTTTCTTTAAGTTTTAGTCTTGTTTTATAGCCTTGTCTTGGAACATTATATTTGTCCTCCATTTGATTTAATTTATTATAAATCAATTTGATATTAAGATATCCATAGTTTGTTTTTGTTTTATTTTAGGCAATCTCGCCCCCCTGCAGCTCGTACTAGCAGCACAGGGTCTTTGGGATCGGAATCGGCAGCGTTATCGGCACTTTCTTTGGATTCACTCGTTGCCCCTGACACTCCTATACAGTTTGACATAATATCTCCAGTTAGTGAGGATCTGCCTGGTCAAGCAAAAACTTCAGGGCAGTTGGGAAGGTAGGAAACCTCAAGACAAGTGAAAGAATCCTAAAGTTAATATTAAACTAAAAAAATTTTTAAGCTGCTACTCCACTGCATACACTGCCTTTGCTCTGACTTTTTTGTTAAAAAATTTGTAGGGACCAGTCAAACAAAACATTTTTCCCTTTTTTCTTTTTTTTTTTTTTTTTTTGTTTAATTACAGTTGTAAAAGTGTAGATTTTTAAAATACAATAGATTCAAGGTGTAGCTTTCTACCTTGGCAGCAGCTTGTCTGCTTTAACAGCCAATGCTTTTTTTTTTTGCCTTTTTTTTTTTTTTTAAATGATTTGGTTTCACAAAGTATTTTCCTTTCCTATTGCTTGCTCACCCAGCAGCTTGGGTATTTCCTCTTGGAAACTCAAGAGAAATTTGGTAGCCCTGCCTCCAGGTGATGATGGCATACGATGACACTCCTCTTATCTTAAAAGGTGAGTGAAAATGATCTAGGCTTCTAGAGTGATTCTAGGCTTCTAGAGTGATTTCATATACAGAAATTTAAAAGTGTCTAAGAGCTCTACTCAAAACACCTTTGTTCCTAGTTTATTTTTTTATAATCTTCCCATTCAAAAATAATAATAAAAAGCTTGTAAATGTACAGTGCATTTCTGAAACTATATGTGCAGAATCCCTTTTTTAAGAAAGCGTATTTGCTGATCCAGATGCTCTTAAGCTGAAATGCTGAAAAATACTTTCAGTGACTTCAGTCACAGCAATGTGTATCCCTCTGCCCCCTAAAAATATTAAAATTTTCAGTTGTATTTCATAGATACGTGGCAGTTTAAATGATACATATTCAACTCTTTTTTTTTCCCACTTTTTTTTCCCTGTACTACAGCAGGATAATTGTGACTAACAAAGATTGCTAAATCTGCAATCTCAAGATCCACATCCTTATTGATTAAAATAGACATGAACTGTATTCTATTGTGGCAAATGGAAAGCCTAACACATTTTGGCAAATGGAAAGCAGTCAGTATTCAGTTAGCCATGCACTGTCAATAAGGACCTGCAGCATTTGGTCAAGACAGTTAACGTGCTACTTCATTTTTGAAAGGACTTTGTTAGCTTCTGGTACTGCTGGCATTTTTTTTTCTTTTATTAGATCCTTGGATATTTTGCATTGTTCCATCTAATCCTAAGGGACAAGTCTAAGCAATAAAAGATACTAGTAGTAAGAAACTCCCTTTGCTATATTTACACAAGTCAACATTTAATGGGAAGTTTCTCTTTTGAATCTGTGTTATATGAATATTGCAGCACTGAAATGTTAACTTTGCAGTTCAGTCTAGAATAGTATTATTCCTTTCATTAGACATCTTCTAATTAGGATTTCACTGATAAAAACATCAGTCAATAAAACATGTAAATGAACAAGAGATTCATATAGTTCTTCTCTGATTTATGCTTTCAGATTATTTAATGGAGATCTAACCTCTCAATATGTCTTCCCTTAAAACCCAATTTGAAGATTATCTGCTACCTTACTGATGATTTTTTAGCTGCCAGTTAGCCAGAGAAATAGGTTTTCTACTCTTTAGAAATTGGAACTATTTTCTTGTTCTCCGTATTCTGTTCTGAAAATATAGACTTGGAAGCCTAGAGTATTTTCACTTTTCCTTGTAACCGATAGAAATCTTGTCTTTGAGAGTCAGAAACAGCCACATTTCTCTTGACCATCTAGGAGTAAAACCCCAATGATTGTTTTCAGAGAGCTGCATCTGAAACAAAACCAGTGACTTCTCTTCAATAAGTAATTCAACAGCTTGAGGCAGTGACAAGACCTGCTGCTTTTACTGAGTACTGAAAGGACTAGCTTTTGGCTGTGCTTCCCGAGGATTCAGGGAGATATCATCCCCTAAAACCGTGTGCTCCCAAACTTTAACAAGGTTGTGTCTCATCAAGGCTTAACTTGCATATAAAAAATATTACGCCGAGCAAACTTTCTGTGGCAGCACTGAGACAATAACATCTAGCATTTTTTTCCTGTAATTTGAGCCTTTAAATGTCTTGAATTATTTCTTACCACCAATTTTATGATTCACCATGCCTTAATTCCTCCAGTTGTAAGTCTGTTAAAATATTATGTGGTGTTTTTCTTTGACACGGCGTGAGACTAGGTTACTCATTAGTTGTTCTTGTGATCTAACTCATGGTTTAATGTTTTCATTTTTTTAATAGACGCACAAATCCTTTTGGTGAATCTGGAGGCTCAAAATCTGAAACAGAAGGTAAAACAGAAATTTTACTTCAATGCAAAATGATGTAGTTAAATAATTCTTAAAATAATACAGAAATTAATTTTGTATTTTCTCTTCATCTGTAGCTTTTCAACTTAATATTGGCTTTGGAAATTGCATTAAAATATATTAGACAAGACTCAATTAGATCAAATAGAATATAAGATTATAATAAAGTCTTTTATGAATATTTATAAATGTTTTTAAAATAATTCCTTGGATTGCATATTTTGTATTTGTATCTGAAGCTCTCTTTACTGTAATCTTAACCTCAGAAAAGGTATTTTTTGAATGAAAGACCCCAAACCAAGTTAGCTCATTCAATACTTTTGTTTGTCTTAGATTCCATTCTTCATCAGTTATTTATTGTAAGATTTCTTGGCTCTATGGAGGTGAAATATGATGAAAGTCCAGATGTTGTTTATGAAACAATGCGTCAAATACTAGCAGCTCGGGCCATTCATAACATTTTCAGGATGACAGAATCACATTTGTTAGTCACTTGTGACTGCTTAAAGTAAGTGTGCTTCTTAACTTCAAATGATGCTGATTTACAGACTGGTCCTCTTGCACTTTGGTAAAACTTACCTTCTGGTTTGTTTTTTAAAAATAAATCTTTAGGTTAATTGATCCACAGACACAAGTTACAAGACTACGAGTAAGTAACATATTTTAAGATAAATATCCTGTAATTTAGTTATTTTACTTTCTAAATAAAACTACTGGATAGTAACAAAAATATTTTGTTTGGAAAATTATCTGGAAATCTTATTGAAATTAAGAATAATGAAACCTCTTTAAAATAGGTAGAAAAACACTAGAAAATCAGGTTTGAGGGGAATTATTTCAGTGGATGAAATAAGCTTTTCAAACATTTTTTGGGGTGATTTGATAAGGTAGGATCTTAAAGTAATGCGTATTATATCATAATGAAAGAATTGATAGTAAATATTCTTATGATTAATAGAAAGGTAGTAACATTAAGGTTGGAGTTGACTGAACTAAGTCCAACAGAGTGATTTGATTTTGTTTTTTAATGCAGAATAATAGTAAAAATAGAATTCTTCATAGGATATCAAGTATGGCCAGCTTATTTCTTCAATAACAGCAGTCTTTAATATTTCAAAACTGATTTAAAAAAATAGTAGTTTTTAATTTAACGTATTTGGATTTTTTTTTTTTGAGACATACACTTTGTCAACCTCTCTGAACTATTTAAATATCTTTGAGGAACTCATTTAACATATGAAAACTCCTGAGATTACAAGCAGTACTTTCTTTTCTTGATCTTTGGTATATTTAAATCAAAACTGCCCCAAAGCTGTAAGTAACTGAACACTTGCACAGATGTAAGAAACACCATAATCTAACTGAATATGGTTATGGTTTGGAAAAACACTTTTAATCTCTCAATTTATATAAGCTGTATTAGGGATCTTCAGAAGCAAACAAACAACTTACGTTAGGTCTTGAAACAAAAAACACTTTTGAAATTTCTAGCTGAAATAGGAGAATGAAAAATACCTTTACTGGAATAGGGTAATGACTTGTGTAGCTCAGAAGAGGTGAACTAGTACAGTAAAAGTTTGAGAGAGAAGTAGTTTCCTTACCTGGGACCAGTTACTGATGGAATTTGTACAAATGGTTTAAGAAAAGAATAATTCACATGCAGAAGGATAACTGAATCTTATTGCAAATGTGAAGCTATTCTTTCAGGGGCTTTACATTTTTAATTATATTCATTTCTTTTGCATAACTGAATTCTCCTCTTGCAATCCACAGTTAGTCTTTAATAGAAACATGTTTCATGTTTTAATTTTTTTTCTCTAGTGTGATTGTGTATTTATCATGTTGAAGTAGTCTACAGTGCAGTGAAATCTCATACAGGAAAGCGGTGGGAACCCCTTTTAATGCCCGCGTCTTGGCTCGCTTTTGGCAGTTTCCGTTGCCCAACGTGGTCCTGTACGCCACGCACCAGGAGAACAGGCGCCTCTTCGGCTTCGTGCTCCGAACGGCAGCCGGCAGAACCGAGAGCCGCCAGACTTCAGTCTGCTACATATTTGAGTCTAACAATGAAGGGGAAAAGGTACTCACCGTGCTTGGGCTGTGTCAGCATTTATTCTGACCTGCACTGTAAGATGTCAAGCCAGTTCAAGGTGGCTGGGAAAGCTGTGGGATATGTACTTAAAACTGTCAGTTTTAAGTATTTGCAAGGACTATAATGTGCTATCATGAAAGATCTGATTTTGGAATTAGGTTTAGTTTTGAACACATTTTTATTATATTTTTATTGATTATTTCAAATTTGATTTCTGTTTAGATTTGTGACTCTGTTGGACTGGCAAAACAGATTGCTTTTCATGCAGAACTGGTAAGGCTGTTTTGGGGATCTTTATGACTAGAGGGGAAAGGTGGTTCAATACATGAAACAGAAGATATTCTGCAAGATAATTAAAGATGGAATAATACTGTCATGCAGGAGTCTAAGACATCTGGTGCATAGAATTTAAACATTAGATAAAAACATTTTCTGCCAAGCTCAACTGCCAAACTATAAATAGATAGCATATCAAAAGTTTCAGGACATTTTTACTTATTTTATTTATGTATTTTTTCCTTAGGATCGAAAAGCATCAGAAAAGCAAAAAGAAATAGACAGAGTAAAAGAGAAACAACAGAAAGAACTCAGTAAGCAAAAACAGATTGAAAAGGTACATTTCACTGTTAGTTAATACTTGCTAATTTTCAGATTGTTCTTTGTAATTTTGCACTCAAAACTATAGCATTATATTCATCAGGAAAAATGCATAGAACACTGTGAAATTTAATTATTACAAATACCTCCTGTACAGGTTTTGTATAATTTTTTATGCTAGCTGTTAAAATCCCCTTTCCCAGGAGATAAGCCACAAAACCTCTTTACAGAAGCATTTAAGAGCAGTGCCTGAAGGAACAGCTATCACAGGCCCCAAATACAAATGCATCTGTCAGGTTATGTTCACCTTGTCTGACTGCAATTTATTATCTGCCATGTAGTGAGACACGTTGTTTGATATTATGAGGAAGGAGCTGCAGGGAGCAGCTGCAAGCCAAGATGCTTGTTCTGAGCTGCTCTATTTACGGACTGTAGGTACAGATGTGTTACGTGCATTAGCTTCTTTCTAACGCTCCCAACCAGCGACTGAAACTAGATTTTTTTGGTAGAGAGGGCACTAAAGTGTCCCTAGGAAACTAAAACAAAGTTTAGTGATAGAATTGAAAGATACTTTACAAACTGTAATGATGGTATCCTGTTACCTAGGAGACTGCAAAATCATTATTTTTCTGATTTTTTTTTCCCCCTACTTTTTTCAAATTAGGACTTAGAGGAGCAAAGCCGCTTGATAGCAGCTTCCAGCAGAGCAAACCAGAGCAGTGGAGAAGGACAGTTTGTAGTCCTTAGCAGTAGCCAGTCAGAAGACAGTGATTTAGGAGAAGATGGAAAGAAGAAAAGAGAATCAGAAGCCTAAAGTTGCCTGCTTCATTGAAACTGGAATCATCGATATATCTGGTCAACTGGCACAGTATCTACATGAAGCAAGATGCAGGTGGAGGTTCTATTGTTATATAGAAGATATCCCGATATACAGATGCCCTTATGCCTTGATTTTTCTTTAACTTATTTCCATTTTCTTGTCTGCATAATGTCTTTTCTGTATGTCAGATCAAGCGTGGTGATGCTGCCATGTTTACTATGAAATTACAGCTTCTAAAGGCTTCTCTGCAGTATGAAAAAAGTGGAGTTTTATCTTCCACTTACCTGGCTGTGCAATTGACTGCTCTTGAAGCAAGAATTAGCCTCTCATTGGACTTAACAATATACTGAAATTTGTTCTTTACACTGCAGTATGCAGAACACCTCGTTGGAAACAAAAATGGATATCCAAATAAGATAGTGCTAAGCTTTACCTAACTATTGTTGCAGTTAACTATTCCTAGATTTAGAAAGAAATATCCTTATTAATGTCAGTGAGATGTGCATTAGTTCTAAGTGAAAAGAATTTTTTTTTTTTGCATACCACAATTTATGGTACTGCCTTGTTTTATTTTTGTTGAATATAATATTGGAAGACTTACCCAAATAGGGAAGGAAAAAAAAAAAAAAGGTGTTAAACTTAGAAAAGAGCTGAAGACAAGATACAGTTGCATCTTTCTGCATAAGGAATATATAAATCATTCCTTATCAAATGGTAAGAATACTGTACATATTCTTGTAGCACAAGTGCCATGTGCTTGCCTTTCCCCAGTACTTGTAAACCTTTGCATTCACTTTTATAAAACATGCCTACACTTGCAAGAACATCTTGAATATCATTGGATCTTCTGAATACTTAAATGCCTTGTCCTCTGCTCACTACTCATAGTGAAAATTAATTGAGGCCCTTGAGGTCTTCTCATAGCAATATATTTTGCAAAGAGAATTAAATAGCCCTCAAGAAATGTTAATCCTACATCCTAAAGTCAATCCTGTAAAACATTTTTCAAAACAGTATATGTTTACAGCTCTTAAACCCTATCTCCATTCTCTATACCCTGTAATATTTATTTTATATAGTACTAAATGTGTACTTACCTTTCAATTCAGAGCAGGAAAATTGTTTTAAGAGAGATTTATTTTTGCACTAATAACTAAACTAAAATCCAATGGAACAGTTTCTAATAGTGGTATGAAAATAATAGGAAATGTAGAAAGAGAAGAATATACTTATAATCCCATTTATATTATAACAAGTAAAAGTGCTTTACAGTTCATTGCAGGGTCTTTTGGGGTATTGATGGTTAGGAACAGACACAATTTTCACCATACTTCCCACCACTGGTGCTGGCCCCATGTTTCACAGCTGGAGCTCCCTGGTGCTGGGTGACAGTGGGCGAGCGATGGTGGTATCTCCTAGGTATCCGCGGGGATGGAGGGGACACCCCCACGCATGGGAGTTCCCTTGTGTAAGCTGAGGAAGGCAGCCCCCTCCCCACTATAGCGCAGAGAGGCCAGTTTCTCTGCAGCAGTTGCAGGTACCTGGCTCCTGTCACAGGAGAGCAGGGCGGGAGTTACCTACCAGCCCAGCCTGCTGCAGGAAGAGCAGAATTTGCTGCAGGRAGAGCAGAGGTTACTGCCTTGGAGCTGCTGCTGTGGGAGGAGATAGAGCCAGGGCGCTCTGCTGCTGCTACAGGCACCAAAGGGCACGGAGGGGACTCGGCAGCCTCAGAAGCAGTCACGGTGCATCTGCCTTCTGGGAGAGGCTCAAGCAGGAGAATGAGATATTAACAAACCTCCATGTTTTCCTCTTGTATTACAGCTCCTGTTCCCATACATTTTTCATCCCCAAACAAGTCAGACAAGTGCATAAGTACCTGTTTTTGTTATTGCCTAGTCAGGCCAAATGATATTGGCCTGCGACCAACCTTGCCCAACACCATGGCAGATGGACCATGCAGATCTGAGGCTTTGTACGCTATCTAAGTGGTATTTCTATTTCATCTATAGTTTTGCATTCTCAGCTCTGGCTTTACTTATGAAGCTGTTTTAGTAGGCAGCAAGTGCAAATGGTCTTCATGCCTCAATCTAGGCTTACAAGTTGTTGCATAGGAGCCAGATTGTCCCTTCAAGTTGGTATTTTTTTTTTTAACATGGTGTTATTGGTCTTTTTCCAGTACATGCAGGAAATGAAGCAACTTTGAAACAGCATAAGAAGAATATGAAGTCACTTATCTCCAGTTTTGAGAATTTAGGCACACAGTTGTCTGAGTAAGAGCAATTAACAGCTGACAGATTAGCAGTCTTATCAAAAAACATTTCTGTTGTGTAGCCTCTAAGTGATTCTGCATTAGCTTGCTGAAGAGATGTTATCTTTTCTTGAAACCCATTATTAATGTTTTAGATATAAACTTGCAATGATAAGGCAGAGAAGAGAAAACTATTTCATTAAACTTTCTCTTAAACTTACAATGATAAGGGACATTTCAGATGTAATAGTAGATGATTGGAATTGTTTCATTTGCTTTGTGGACTTTCCGTCTGTGTTATTACATGTAGTCTCCTAAGACAGCACAAGAGTGAACTGCATATCATATGCATTAGATGAATGTCCTAGCCCTTAAAAAGCAGAGAAATGAAAGAAGGGGCTGGTTCTTAGCAGAAAGAAGCTAGATTGAAGCTAGAAGACAGATGAATGAAGTAGGGTTTTTGGCTTCTTTAGGAGAGTCTGGTGCAAAATGAGCATAGCTCTTAAAGAGCATGCAGGAGAGTGATGAAGGCTGCAAGGGGAAATGGCAGGTCAAAAGGGATCAAGAAGCTGAAGTGGAAACAGTGCAATGAGTTGGAAGTGGAACTGGGTGATAATTTCCTCAAGGCAAAGACCATTTGCTGAGATTTTATTCCGGGCCTTGTTCCCAAAATGCTAAATAATTAGTATCCCTTTTTCTCATGTGGTTTGGAAGTTCTTCATTGGAAAACATATTTTTTTTAAAACAAGATTTTAGAGAAAACTTAGTATTTTCTTTGAGAGTATACCATAATATAAATGCCTAATGGCCTCCTGGGAGCCACTGTGGTAGAATGTCAACAGTGTTTGATTATCCTAAGTAAATCACTAGTGAGTATTCTCTCCTGTAGTTTATTTCTCCCTTTTTTTTTTTTTTTTAATCTCTAGACTGATCTTCTAAGCACTGCAGCTGAAATTTTATTTTGCATTCTTCTAAATTTAACCTTTTTATTTCAGAAAAAATCCTTGATTTTTAAAATGACTTTGTATAATTACTGAAACAGTAATCTTGACTAGGGATATATTTTCATGTGGCTAATTACTTCTAAGTACTTAATGTCCCCTTCCCTAATGGTAAAAAAGCCGACAGTAAGTTTGTGACACACTACTGACCACAGCAAATTTTCACATCAGTTGCTGAGCTACATCACAGAATGAGCTATGTGCATTCTCTATGAATGTAATGGTGAGAATATCAACATTTACAGAGGGTGCCTATGGGTATGCATTTTATTGCACTATAGCTGATACCTAATACTCCTCCATGGCTATGAAGGCATTTTCTTTAAACTGGAGGAAAACTTAACAGATTTGTCTGTAACATACAACTTAGAGAACTTCCTACAGTTGGGCAGTATAAATGAATTGTGATTTCATTGTTACTTCTTTAATCTTTTTAAGTTTTAAAACTGTACCACCAAGGTAAGAAAGCACTGTTATCACTAATGTCTCGTGCTATTTCAGAAATAATTCACAGACAAGGCAAACCTGCTTCTGCTGACACTCAGTGAATGCAGGAGAGAGAGATTGTCTAATCTAACAACACCTCGTATTTTACACTTTCCTTTGCTCTGTTTTACAGAATTTCTTGCAAGTCAATTAGTTTTCAAGGCTTTTCTCTCTAACCAGGCACTAAGCTGATTTTTTATCCTGCCACAGTGACATCCAATTTAGCAAGCTGAGCATAAGTTAGTGTGCCATTGGGAATGCATTTGTATTCGTAATCAAGTTTATATTGCAAGCTGAGGATTTTGTACAATCTTTCAGGTGTTTTTTATAATACAGTCGAGTGGTCACATACTTACTGGATTGGTCATGTTATAGTGAAGTGTAAGTAATTTTGGCAATGTTTGAGACTTACACGTTATTTTTCCTTGAATCGCTGTATTTATAAACCTCAAGTGGTATCCTTACTTTAACACTGATAGTTGTGTTTTAAGCTTGGAAACATGAATAGTAAGCGTGTTTTGCCACGGCTTCAGTCAGCAGTTTGTAGGCTAAATAATAAACCTTAAGTATAGTAACTTTTGGGATGGGATTTGTACTGATGCAAAAACAGTCTGCTTTATTTCTAATTCTGTTTTTGAGAGATACTGTTACTGACAATAGATGTGTTCCCTTCCAGTGAGATGCAGTTGAATCCCTGTTTTCAAAGTAAATCTCAAATGCACAGAACGAGTTACTTTACTTGGGAAGGATGGCAACTTATTTTTTGCAACAATCCAAGATTGAACATTAAGAGAAGAAAATCCCTACTATTTTAGCTGGCTGTTTTAAGGCACATGTTTTAGTCATGTGACATTGTGTAGCACTTTGTAAAGAGCTACAGTTACATTAGTGGTCAGAATTCATGTGTATAGAAAAGCTATACCAGCAAAATCATTAACATGGGCACTGACACTATTTCACAAGCATCATTAGTTTTCTTTATTAAGCATCCTGTAAGAAGCAATGGATTATAGCTCCATAATAGTTAAATTTGTATTTTATAAAATTTGTAGATTTTCTGAGGGAAAATAAGACTTTTGAAATATATAACTTCTGTGATACAGATGCATGTATAAATGAAAATCTATGCTTACTTGATCATGAAGGAATAAATCTATTAATGCTAAGTGTTGTGATCAATTTTTTTTTTTTTTTTAAACACATGGATTCTTCTATAGTATTTTTAAGAACAAAAATTCTGTGCCTCTGTGTGCACTGTCTGAGAATACAGATCAGTAAACAGTATCCATCTCCATCACCTACCTGGAAATTGTTAGTGCCAAGTGACAGTGTAACATCACCCCATCAGATGCAAGTGTGCAATGATGCTACAAGGAGGCTTTTTCATTCAGAGAATCTAAGCATGATCGGAGCATTTGGCCTCTCAACTTGTACAGAAATACTGCAGTAGAAATTAAACTGTCACGTTCACTGAATGGAATAAGTTGCACATACTTCTTTTGTCTGCCAAATATGATCACAAAATGTGTAAGCACTGTTAGGTAAGAGTTCCCAAATATTAAGCCGAAACTATCTGAAGAGAAGTCCCCAAACCCTGCAAATATGCCTTTGGATAGCCCTGTAAAGTGAAAACCCGCTTCTAGAAAGAGCAATGAAATATTGCTCAGTACTTAAGATTCCCTCTTTCTGCAGCATGGAGGGAGTACATGGTGAGACTTGGTCTTCCTTCATATTGAGATATATTATATGCTCACACATACACACATATATGTAAAGGGGAGAAAATCCCAAAGAGAAAAGGAGCTGCATTAAAGTCTTACCCACTTCAACATTCCCTTCAAAATATAATAATTATGTACAGTTGAGGTTGTAGATTCCTATGAAGTTTTCCTGTCCATAAAGATCATATTCCTTGTATAGGATGTAGTCTTTCAAGCAGTTTGGCAGTGGAAGGAAGGTCATGAAGACAGGACAACGTAGACGCAAGCGGCCCATGCATTCCCGTATCTTCAGACGACAAAGATGCTTCAAAGAGCGAGTATTTGCTAGAAACAAAGTACAGTTGACAAACTTAGTTATTCAGCTTTGTGCAACTACACTGACAACTTTCAGATCTCTGCTCCAAATTTTGCTGCATACTTTTTCTCTGAAAAGATGGATTAGATCCATTTAACTGTGCTTAGATGACAGGACCTCTCAAGATCTAACCATTACACCTCAGCCTGTACACCTGTCAGTTATATAAGTAATTGTAGTCAGTTAAGTCAAAAGATTTTATTTCTGTCAAGTTGCTTAAATGCTAGTATTCTGTTATGCAAGTTTAAAAAACAGAGCTTGATATCAACTTTAATGAAGAACTTGGCACATAGAGAAAGCTCCTTTTTAATCACGAGTCCATAAAAAATTCCTAAGTATTCCCTTTGAAGAACAGCATGCTGTCCACATGTAATTAAATAGTGCTCTATGTTGTGCAAGTACTGCTATCAGAATTGTGAGAGACTTGCTCTAAATGCTGCAAAGACTGATTTTTGTTTAAGAGGTAGCTTAATGACAAAGCATTAAATTTAGTGTAAAAAGGGCCTTATTATTGGTCAAGAAAAGTACTAACCACAAGAAAGCCCCAAACAGTTTTACCTTTCCATTATCTAAACATCAGATACTCACTTAAAATTGAATTGATTTCTGGCCAGAGTTCCTGTTCCTTGAGAACTGCTTCTAGCTTCCAGCAGATATTAACGTGATCAACGTAATCTAACATTATTCGCACTACTTTGCCAGACAGATGCTTCAGCCATGACAAGGTGATGACTTCACAGAACTGAGAGAAACAAAACATTTAACAGAATAATGTTCAATTTTCCTGTAAATGACTTCCCCCTCTTCAGCATAAGAGCTGTTAAATTCTTTCAGAAGAAAACCAGGAAGAACTAGTGCTCTGTCAGTCAAGGGAGCTTTAGGTTGCCAGAGTTTGCGCTGAATCTCACTAGTAGAATAGTAGCAATTTTAAGCAGCACCAGAGCCCAGCTTTTCAGAAGGCGCCCCAGCGTGCTGAGCAGGAAGCCACGAGCTCCCTGCAGGTTAGCTTCAAGAGCACTTTACAAAACACAAAATAATACAAGTTGGTTAACTTCTGGACAGCATTTATCATGCCCTCTTCGGGGAGTCTTTGTGATGGGCTTTCAACATTAAGAACACAATAAAAAATGACCCAAACAGCTAGCATGTGAGCACTGGCTTTCATTGTGTGGTGAGATGGCCCTGGAAAGTCGATTTTGTACTGCTTACCAACTGCTTACTCTATCTTCACCATTGAAAAACATTAATTGTGATGATTTGCCATCACAAACCAGGCCTTATGCTAACACCTATTTAAAATCTATTTATATGTAAATGGCCTCAGAGTTTCAAAACCTCTTTTCCTGACAGAATGCATTAACAAGCACTTCCTCACTTAGGAGGATCCTGGCAGTAAATCAGCATATGAAGCATTCTGCTACACTTACCATTGTGTCTTTGATAACAGTAGAAGTCCATCCATCAGTCACATACTGGGAATGGGAACTACTTCCCCGAAGGCAGTCGAAGCAGCGGTGCACGTCGTAGCCGTAGTTCATCAACATTCTCAACATGACTTCATCTTTCAGCGCATACTGTAGAGCTGATGGAAAATGTGTTGTATTCACCCTGCAGAAGTAATTGACATTAGCCCCATGCCGGAGCAGAAGATTCATTAACTCATAGTTGCCCATTCTCAAGGCTATTTGGAGACAGTTGATGGGATCTTGGTTTGGGAGGGCTCCAGCATTCAGCAGTAACTGTGTTGAACAGATATCCCCATTCGAAACGGCGAAGTACAGCGCTGATTTCCTGTGGTCATCATAACCTTTGCGAACTCTTTGATCCAACATAAAATTGGCATCAAACCCAGATTTGAGGAGAAACTCAAGACACTGAGGATGTGCTCCTGCTGCAGCTGAGTGAACTGGACTTATCCCACTTTCTTTAATGGCATCAAAATCAGTAACTGGAACTAAGTTCTTTAAGGCTCTAAAGAGGAAGAAGAAGAAAAAAGAAAGATTGTGAGATCTTAAATAAGTATACTTAGACCAAGTGCTCAGCTTCTGAATTCATCATATTGTAAACAGTTGTCTTAATCTACCAAATCCATACCATGGTATGCTCTCCTTTCTGCATTAACTTAAATTTCTAACAATTAAAGAGTCAGCAATGACTTCACACTTGCTATACCAGAAATATTTAAAATATATCAAATGATGTTGTCATTCATAAACATTCCCATTCCTAGCTAGAAGGATAATGATTCCTTTGCATTAGAAACTTTTCTTGCATGATAAGAGGCATGCAGTTGCCTAACCCATAGAAATGTGGTCAGATCCCTGAGTTTGTTAAGCATAATGCAACTTTTCTAATAGTTGTTCCTCACTCTTTCTTTGTGTTTTTAGCCTATATATCTTTCAGTGACTTTTCCATCTTTAAGATGGGGATAACAGTTACCCTCAAGTCTACTTGATGATTTAGTATGTCTACATTACTATGAGAGAACCAAAATGAACACATCCCCCCCAAAATATAAGCACATCCCAAGCACCTGTACATCAACTCTGGGCAATAGAATTTCCCCACTTCTCACAAATACAATAGGGATCAAAAGCTTTATCCTAAAACAGATTACATCTTGACTGGCCTCTTCGATTCAGACACAAGAAAACTCATATTGTCCCAGATAAAAAAAATTACTTCTACCAAACTACAGATTTGCTGCTTGCTTTGAGTAAGGTAAAGTTATCAAAACAAATATTTGTTGTCACTATTACTTGAGTTTAACCCTTTTAACTCACAGGAAGTGTCCCCTATATGCAGCTCTGTGGATTGGCAAATGACCCGAGTGCTTTGGAACATTAGCATCAGCCCCATACTCTAGCAAAAGGCTCAGCGAGTCTGGATTTCCTCCTCCTGCAGCCTCAAACAACACAGAAGCACAGTCCATTGCCTGTGAAAGAACATCAGCACCTGGAGAGAAACATCAAGCATTTTCACCAGGTCACTGCGAATACCTAACGGCAATTAATATCTTGCACCTCTCCAGTGATGAGGAATTGTGAATTCTATCTTTTACCAAACAAAACCAGCACGAGCATAACCATTTGTGCTGAATCCTTGATATTATGGTTTTATATAGACTTTCTCATTCTCTAGATTAAACTGCTTTGTGTTCAATCACATAGGAAGGCTTAATGCTATCACGAGGCATGTGAGGGGGGTACTTCTTCAAACAAACAATTCTTTTCATCTTATCTAAAACACACTTCTCTACAAAGAGCAAAAAAAATCAATGTAAACAAGAAATACATACAGAATTGTAAGAGAGGAAAGACTCATCCCATACAGGAATATGTGAAAGTTAGAAGAGAAACTAGAAGAGAAACAACTTTGTTTCCTTAAAAAAATCTCAAAAGATTCGTAAAAGGAAAACTTTGATATGTCCTCTCATCAGGAAAAAGAACTAGTATCAAAATAGTTGCAACACTACTACGGAAATTTTATATATAAACACGCAGAGAGCATTTCTTTCAGAAATGCCAATTTTCACATGCCAGTGAGATAACAGCAATTGTTGACTTCTACAGCTGGAGCTTCCCCCTTCTTGAAAAAGGATTCACTTTGTTTGCCCTGTTTTGGATTTATACATTTCTATACTGCAACGTATGGCCATACAGTTTCTAACAAAGAACCACACTGAACGGTTTTCTAGAAACTGCACATAACTAATCAACCTACTCAGCTGTAAAACATACAATGCAGAGGTCTCACCTTTTTGCAGTAACAGCTCCATAATTTCTGTATGCCCAGTCTGTGCAGCTAATGCTAGAGGTGTGAGTCCATACCCGCTGCGAGGATCGGGGTCTGCTCCGGCATGAAGCAGAAGCTTCACCAGATCCTTCCTGCCTAATCTGGCTGCCTCATGTAAAGCAGTCCTCTTGTGGACGCATTGCAAGTCCACCTTTGCACCAAAATTTATCAACAGGGAGGCAATCTCATATGAGTTGTGTTTAATTGCTGTAAGACAAGAAGTGAAGTATTAGCCAGAATGTTACTCAACACTATTTTACTCTAACTTCCACGTGGCAGCCCAGGAAAGCTTATGCTGTTCCCTGGAGCGCTATTTATACACTGAGAAATGTCACAGTACACTAAAATTTTTAACTTACTAAGTTTGTTCTTTGTTGTTGGCATAATATTAATTATACATATGAAAAATTTTATTATTTATTTTTCTTTCTCTTTATCATCACCTGTTGCAGTTAGCAAAGTTTCTCCCTGTCACTAGATGGAGGTCATATACAGACACCTCAAATGATCAGGAGTTGGCCTGCTCAAGGAACTAAATAAAATCCACTAGCAGCTACTATAATATGTAATAAAACATAAAATGATTTTGTCACGTGCCTCATCTTAAGAACTGTTAAGATAAGATACATGTTCAACCTGAACCTCAAACTCTTTGCAACTGAGGGAAGGACAGTGGGTGTCATCTGATACTTCTTGCACTCAAACAGAAACAGAAAAGCTAAAAAATCTTCCTGCAAATCCTCGGTTTCCCATATCTCAGTAGACCAATAAAGGCAATATTTCAATAAGTAATGCTAAGAATTTTTGTGATAAAAGTCCCTAACTTGCAATATCAGCTTAGTTAAAGCCCTATCATCTCTCAGAAGGAAAAGCAACAAGAGACACGTTTGGTTTGCTTTCTAAAAGTTTCTACTGCAAATAGCACAGTACTTTAGATCCTGAACAAGTCCAACATCAAATTAAAACTTAAAATATCAGATTTTAAAACCTCACCTCATATCCCCTCTTCCTCCAAGGAAGATATTTGTTTACCTGTAACTAAAGGAGAATCTCCTTCTTCATTCTTAACATTGGGATTGCTGCCATTGAGGAGGAGGAAGCGGACATTATCTACGAGGCAATTTCTTACCGCTACCAAAAGAGGCGTTTCCCCCTTTAGAGTGGTTTGTTCCCATGTTATGGCACTGGACGCTGGAATACGGAAAAACAGAACGTATTTAAAGCTAGATTACTCATCAAATCAGACTTGTGTAAAATTTTCTGGTGGAAAAAAAAGTAGGGCTTCTTACCTCTCAAAGTTATTTCTAGGATATTCTTATTGAGCTGTGCTGCAGCTTCATGCACTGGAAGCCAGCCTTGCAGGTCTGCTTCCTCAAAGGCAGAACTGTGCTTCACCAGCTTCTTCAGGGCCTCCTCTTGGCCTGTGGTACGTAGACACACACTTATCCAATGACTCATCATAAAATTCAGAACAGCTTATATACTTTTGCCATTTATCGCATCAATATAAACAGTACAACAACTTATTTTGCCAAACCAATTTTTGAACAAAGGGTGATTTCATGAATGGAACAACCATTGATCTACACTGACTCACACAGTATTTTTAAGTACACACTGGAATAATTTGTTGATTAAAAAAATTGAGCAACAATGCTCTCAAGAGAACATTGCATGACAGTTTAGTATAGGAGGCAAACAGCTGCCCTGTTGAAATGTTAGAAGAAGAATTAGGTCGGCAAATATAAAATGATTTGAATTTAACTGAGACATGACATGCATTTCATTATCCCTCCTTTTACTAAAGCATCTTACTGGAACCTTAATCAAGACAAGTGAACGGGTCTTCAATTTTATATCTCAGAAAAGTGAGCAGCCAAGTTCTGCAAATGCTGCCTTATGTTCAACTTTTACAATTCAAGTTACAATTAGTGTACTGAGCTAGAATCTGCTTTTCCATAGTTCCTGATTTTAGCTTTGCTAAATATCTCTGTGACTGCTTATTGATGTATATAAGGACTGAACTGAAGGTTTCCCACTGCCAGACCACTGTCCCAACAACCGTCTTGTTACAATAACTAGTTATTTTAATTTCTTAGATTTTTCTGTAGCTGAACATATAAATTGATGATTACACCATAAAAAGTGGAAGCATTAAAGGAGGTCACATTAAAAGCATCCCATATAGGAGTACACTGAAGTTTGGCAGCTATGTAGCAATCCTGGAACAGTTTGCATTCTCTTTATCATTTTCCTATCTAATAAAATAGCTTTTGTGTGTCCCATTTTTACCTGCCTAACTCTCCCCAGGACTATATAGAGAAATAGGAACTTCACTCACTCAAGTGAGCAGACCTCTCAAATGCAGGCACTGCCGAGCAGTGCAATACCTAATGATTCCTAGGGAGATGAGTGCAGGCATTTGTACTTAACTGTCCGAATAGCTGCAATTATCTTAGTGCGTTCTCTGCTTGCCACAAACTTGAAGCTGCAGAAACAAAACAAAAAATAAAGTTATATAATTACCCATGTTATACTTTCTTGTGTAGGAATACAATACACAAATAGAATAGCTCATTACCTCTCATTTTCTGCTACCTCCACATTTGTTTCATTTTTATGCATATCTTGTAAGCTTTCCTGGATAGCATGCTGGGTTGGGATTTCATCACAGTCATCATCAAACATATATGTAGAGTTATACATAGTAAATCAGCACAGCTTCAATCACCTTTAGTGGGAAAATGCCTTTTTTTTTTTTTTTCAAGCAGATGTTAAATCTTCTGGTTAAATCTGGAGCAACACAAACAGTAACTGCTATTTAAGTACAAAGAAAGCACAGTTCAAATTTGTGCTAACATTACATGCTTCAGTCTTCCAACTGAAATAATGTGAAATAACACACTTGAAAAAAAGATTATATCTACCATCTTATAAACATCTTCTGTATCCATATGGAACAGATCAACTTTTAGTTGTGCATTAATCAATGTGTGCCTGTCTATATTTATCTAAAAGCTGTGTGAGATATATCGAAACTATCGGAACAATATGTATCCAAATTCACACATACACAAAACTACTTGTGTAAGCCCAACAAATGTAAAACAAAAAAATAACTGCCCAAAACCTTGAGTGGCATTAGTGAAACAAGCATTTGTCAAATTCAGAGGGTTAAATTAAATTTTTTCTTTTAATTATAATATATATTTACGCTCCAAAATTTCTATCAGAGCTATACTATTTGTTAAGTCTAAATGCTCAAGTTCAACAAGTTTTGCAAACAATTCTTAATGATCAAATCACTTTGATCATTAAAAATTGTGTGAAAAATTGTTTTACATTCATCATCTAATCACACTGTTCCATAATCTAATAACACTACTCTTCTGTATCCAGCTACATATTAATAGAGGTTAAAATCAAAGATATTGTTAGACTCAAACCACTTGTCCATTTTTACCTCATCAAAACTTCCATTTCTCTCTTTCAAGTAAGTTGGTCTGAAAACAAACAAACAGAACAAAACAACCACCAAAAGCAGGACAAAATAATATTAAATTAATTGAGGAAAAGAAAAGTTGTTTAAAGAAATAGCAAAATGAATAAGCGCAGAAAAACAAGAGAAGTTGTCACCACAACACTTAGTTGGGTAAAATTCTAGATAT
This sequence comes from Nothoprocta perdicaria, assembly GCF_003342845.1. Classification (NCBI taxonomy): domain Eukaryota; kingdom Metazoa; phylum Chordata; class Aves; order Tinamiformes; family Tinamidae; genus Nothoprocta; species Nothoprocta perdicaria. The sequence continues at coordinate 759,039 of NW_020454760.1, forward strand.
CTTAAAATTGAGCAGCAGTACTTCATCAAATACTTGCATCATTATTAAATGCTACCTGATCCACTTGATCTACACTACATTTGCAAGGCCTTGCTCTATAATTGGACTTGTGGTGTAAGAGAAACATATTAACAAAGTACATGAACAAAAAACTGTTAGAATTTAATTAGACCTATAGTACAGTCAGTATATAAACATTTTAAATCTGGATCTCTTTTCTAAGATTACTAATTTCCCTAAGAACTTAGAAAACGTACATATTTTTCTCACCTTCTGAAGGAGGGAAGACCTCACTTTGATGAAGTGATTATTAAGTTAAAGTGATATTTTCAGGATTGAAAGCGATCCCAGTGGAGTCTAGGTCCATTAATAGCTCACTAAAAATATCTGATCATAAGATCCCCTGGGACTTTCTCCATGTTTCTTGCATACAGGTTAGTTGTGTTTAATAATCTGGCCTGACAAATAGTGCCAGCAAAAGAAAGAATTAAAAATTCATTTTCTTGGTAAAACACTGAAGTTGAAAAATTTGGAAAGAGAATTTAAGATCTATATAACTAGTAGCAATATAGTTGTGGAAAGAAAAATCTAGTCATTTTGTAAGAGAATAAAGTAAAGAAGCCATATGTGTAGCTGTCTTAAAAAGTAAGGCTATGTATAAAGAAAACAGTAAAAATAAAGGCAAATATAGACAAGCAATCAAGAGAACAACCCTATTTAAAGGAAATATAATGACTTATTGTCTGATTGTAATTTGCATATTAACATAAAGTAAACAACAGATAAACAGAGATTTTATCCAGGGAAAAAAACAATTCAGAAAGGAGGAAAAAAAAAAACCCCACTCTTCTAGGTGTAATGCACAAGCGGCATTCAGAAATGAAGGCAAATGAAGTACATGAGGCCTAATTATACTGGCAAAGGTAAGAACTCTGTGGAGCAACTGAGAAACAGAAAACATTTTATGGTGTGTTGCCATAAGGGAAATTTTGATCATTTCTTCATGGAAACTATTTGGAAATAAAAAACAAAACACACACACACACAAAACCTCACCAAAATCTGTATAGCAAAGCAAATCTTGAAAAGATGAAAATTCTGAACAAACAATACATGTGGAAATACTTGTTCACTGTTGTTTTGACAGATTACTGGCAATATATGAAAAATCCCCAAACCTACTGCCTACCAGCTTTCCTCTCACATGATTCAGGACTCTAATTCTTCAACAACTCATTCAATGTAATGTAACACAGCGAGTACACACAATTCTCATTTTCCATTATGATATGTTTTGTGATATTCAAGTATAGAGGAAATTGACGTTTACACATTTATTAATGCCATAAAAGACTATAACCTAGTTGTATATTTCATACATTGTAAATTTCATACATTGTAAAGGTACTAATCTTGAGGAAAACAATTGGGAAAAGGTAAAATATTGTTAATCAGATTTGCATGTCTTCTTTTTATGTAAAGAACGTGCCATCCCGCCTTTTGACACCGTATGCTACCCTTCCTCTGGTAAGGAAGGAAGGGAAAAAAAAAAAAGAAAAAAAAAAAAAGACAATCTGATGAGGTTTGTATCTGAACTGTCCACAGTCAGTCATCCAGCTGGCAGAGCAGTGCAACACCTCGCTTGATCCAGTGCTGGACTGGTTTATCCGTGTTTAGAGTTAAGGCAATAACAAAATTAGTGGAATGTCCAGTAGTAGACAGAACTCCTTTACGCTCGCTTGTCTTGTAGAGAGGGCAAACATATGCATTAGATTTTTTTATGTCTGATTTTGCAGCTTTGAAAGAAAAAAAAAAAAGAATTTACTGCAGATATTTTAAATGATAGAAATCTAATCTACATACAGACACAGACATTAAATATTTACAGTAAAATTCTTAAAGCTAAACAAAAATAATTGTTTTGTGTGTAACAAATAAATCACTTTTTTAAAAACAAAAACCTACCTTTAAATAAACTAACAAACCAAGCATAATTAAACTATAATCTGTCTCCAGGATTCAATGCCAATTTGTGATTTGATCAGCCTAATAATTATACAGAAACATAATCAATTCTGAATAGCTATATAATTAAAATGTATTGCTGGGTCAGGATTCCCATGAAATGTTCAGAGAATATCTTTAAACTATAATGCTTCCATGGGAATTCTGATCGAGCACCAGAGAACTCAATTAAAACCCAAGAGAGTCAAGATGCAAGGACAAAACTGCAAAGAAAATATATATATATATATGTCTATACTGTTTGCATACAACTTGCAAAGTCTTAAATCATGCATGTATGAAAATAAATTCATCTATGATCAATAGGAGGCCCAGGCACAAAAATTGAAAGCTTTGCGGAACCACTTTTTTTAAATTTGAAAGTCAAAGTCTGATGCATGTGAATTCTGTGCACTTTTGGGTACTTTGGTGAGGGACACGAGTCTTGGTCTTCTATAAGAGTGAAATTCATAGCAGAAATTTCTTGTTGAATAGCTTATACTTTAGAGTAATTTCACTTACTTGGTTTTATCCAGACGATTGGCATCACATCAAAGAGACATTTGGGATACTGTTCAGCTAACATTCCTCTGGTGAGAGAAAGCAACAAGGCAGTTATTTTTGGGTTGGTGTTAAACTAAGCCAAGGGAGAGAAAAAAATGGAGGGCTAGGGAAGAAGGTGGGTTTAGAAGTTGACATATTTTTTTGTTTGTTTTTTCCTCATCTCCACAAAGGAAATAGTATTTCATTTGATATGAAATTACTTTCATCCAATAATATTTCATTGAGGTACTTGTAAGAAAAGCAAAGGAAAGGAGGGACTGTAGTCACCAAAGTTCTCGTCTAGAAAAACCTTTTCTCTGTCCAATAGTGGACTTGAATTTCTTGTTCCAACACCTAAGTGGTTATCTACAAGAACAGCATCATTATGAGGGGGATCTCTGCCTCCCAGCACTCACCATTCATTTTAGGATACTCATAACTTACCCATTAATCAATGTCAAATATCTCAAAAACAGAATTATAGAATAGTTGAATAAACAGCTAAAACACTATAAATCAACTCTTAACCTGGTCCTATGTGACTCAGAGATAATTTACAAGTGTTCTCCATTCAGAATAAACACTATAGAATGGCCTGGCTGGCTATCGCAAGAGGATGCCAGAGGTCCATAACTACTCAATATTTAGGACAGAGACCTGCTCACAAATCACAATCTTATCTAAATTCTATTATATGTATATTTTTAGAATTAATAAAATTTTAAATATTAGAAGATTAAAAAAAAAAAACACTGGCCTTTCAAATAAAAGTGGTTCTACAAAAAAAACTGCTCTAAAAAAATCTAATCTTTTCAAGATAACTCGGAGTAGACACCAAAAAATTCAGCATTCCATATTTATTAATTACTTTAAAACATGTTGCAGTTTCATTCTACTGCAGGTTAGCACAATCCAAAGTTTCTAGAACAGCAACACTTTAGATTCATTGCTTTGCTTTCTTACCCTTAGCCCACCAGGAAGAGGAAATCATTCAGAAGGTGTTATTGAAACAGTATGAAAGGTGAAAACATTCAAACAAATCTTGCATGAGCACTTAAGAAACCTTTCAGAACTTTAGTAAAATACATTAGTACTGACTTAGCCCTATCCCAACGAGCTCCATCTAAAAACAATCCATGGACGTAAACACCATCTTCTGGGGCAGTATCAGAGGTATCCTGAGGAATAACCTACAAGAAATAATAAGTGCTGCATATTACTAGGCTTTCTTAGCGGTTTGTTTTCTGAATTGCTTTGCCAATAGTCAATCTTTAGAAGACCATCCCAAAATGAGAATTTAGTAGTAATGATGTCTTTTCAGCACTAATTTTATACAAAACTGGGCTTTGTGGGTTTGTTGTTTACTTTATAACCTAAAATAAAGGTAACTAAACCACAACAATGCAAAACATAACAAAAAACTCCTATACAAGCTATTTTCTAAGGCCCCATGATACAAGTGTTTCAATATATATACACATTACAGGCGTTATTTAATATGGCTACAATACCAAAGAATTAAATGCATGACTTCAAATTGCAGTGAGTTAACTTCTAGATGACCTTTTCAGTCAGAACTAGCTTATTCCATCCCATTGCAGTACCAGGCCCCTGATAAACCAAATACATATTTATAATATAGCCATACCTGAAATTCATATCCCAGAAGGTCAATAGGGATTGTGTACTTCCTAGCATAGTTTTGCATAGCTCCAGTTAAAAAAGCTTGAGTAAAATAGAATCCTGACAACCAAAACACCGTGGGCTTCCCTAATTCATACCAATCCTGCAAAGAGGCAAATGAATTTTTCAGTAATCATGGAAAAAACAACTCACATTTTCTTGTCATTTTCTACATAACTGTATTCATAATATCTGACGTCTATCATTCATTTTCCAAGTACTCTTTTAATATAAAGAAGAATAAATCAGATAAAAGAAGTAGCTTAATTTGCTGACAGCACTAGCCTGTAAGTTACTTACAGGTAACTTACATTACCTGTAAGAATTTCAGCCTTTCTAGAAAATCCAGGATATAGCTGCCTAATGGCTTTAGGCTTGGGTATGAACGCTTAGCCCAATTCTCAGGAACTTTTCCAATAAGGAGACTGCCACAGAGAGCCTCCAGTTCAGAATCCATGACCACCAATCCTTTAATGGCTTTCTTCAAGTTAGTCAATGTGATACGGATAGTCCGTATTAAACTAGAGTAAAAAAAAATATATATATATATGTTACATATATATTTAAAGGACAAAGAACTCTTGCAACATTTGCATCATTTGCAAGACACCACATCCTGACTGAAATGAAAAGGAAAATGGATAATGGAAGAAAATAAAAGATAATTGAAGAAAAAAGCTGAAAGATAAAAAGAATAAGGTCATAGCAAACAAACATGAAGCAGCTTAGACTCTCTTCCATTGTCACATATTTTTCTCTCCCTGTTTATTTCACCATCAGATCATTTTCCCTGAAACGCATCCTACATTATGTCTTTCAAAAACGGAAGACTGGTGCTAGATTTGCAAATATCATGGCATACAACTAGAGTAGAATGAAACAAATGATAAAACATTTCCAAGAACAATTTACACTCAACAGTATGATCACATGCACATTCCATAATAACTCTCTTACTTGTTAAATCTCTCCATTTCTTGTACCAGCACAGTGTTCATGCTTTCTTCATATCTTACGGGGTATTTAATTAGGGAACCTTCAATGTCAAAATCATTTGGAAGCTGCAGATGAAAAATTATGTAGAAATCATTCCATATAACAATAATACATTAATACTACAATGAAAGAAAGTAGATGTATAACGTTGCAGATTAATACATACCAATAATCCTTTTGATGAGTATTTCATCAATACAGTATTCAGTATTTTAATCCATATCTTTCTTTTTATAAAACAGATCCACCTAAATTTTTTGATACCACGTAAAATTATAAATACATTTCAAATTTCATTAATTGTAACATCATTCACATGAATAAACTTCTTCCAAGTTTTGTTTGTTCTGTTTTCTCTCTCCATCTCCCAGTTGTTACCTATTCAGCAAAACTTCACTCAATCTGCATACAGCTGTGGCCTGCCACAGCCGCAGTGCTTACCTACTAGTTGGACTGAAGTCCTCTCAGTTTCACCCAATATGAAATAAATTTTACAGTGTAGACTTAGCTTATAGAATTTCTATTTTGTGAAAAAGATAAATTCAAGTCATTTACATACATTAAATGACTTTACATACATTAAATGACAAATACATACATTAGTGTTACACAGCATACCTTGCTGAGAATATCTTCTGCAATTTCATAGAGAGTGCTATCACCACCTCCAGAAGAACCCCCCTGAGTGCCGCCTCCTTGTGTTAGGAGCAAAGATTCAAAGAGGATCTTTGTTTGCTGAAGATCTTTAGAAATATCAACATTTTCATGCAAACCAAATATCTCTGGTTGCTGACTAAAGGGAAGATTCTAGGGCAAAAGGCAATAAATATCTGCATTAAATAAAGCAGCACACTCATCAGATTCAAAGCTTTAAGAAGCTGATCAAAAATTTACAATTGACTTAAGTTTAAAATAAGTATATTACAGTATATATGTTGATAATACTACTGGCTAGAGAGCTGCCAATTAATTCACCAAAAGCCATTTCTAAGGAATTCTCTATTACATATGCTAGGTATGTCTGTCTACTTACTGATTCCCTTTCCTTCCCAGAAACATGTGCTAGATCATGACAGGTCAGTACTGGATATTAGGCAGGAAGACAATTACCCAGTTAAAAAGTGCTGGAAAACTGTAGCTTCTAATGCAGACAAACCGGGTAATTTTTTTTTTCTTTGCGTATTGTCATTATCATAGTACAAAAAACTTTGCTAGTTTTTTTTTTACCTTAATAAATTCAATGTAGTCCTCATATGTGCCTTTTGGTGGAGCATAATAGTTGCCACTGGGAGAAAACGTGTAACGAGGATTTTCAATTATATCTGGATTATAGAAATCATCCAGCATTGTCAGTAGTAAACGTCTGTCCCAGTCATCCGTCACTCGACCTCCATAGTTACACTCACCAGTAAGGTAAGACACAGCCTCAAATGGAACATGGCTATATTCATTTATGAATAGCTGAAATATTACAAAGCATTACACAACATTTAGCTTTAGGGCAAAAGAATAGTCTTGGCCTTCTTTAGTTAGCAGCATCAACATAAAATCCTCCTTCTAAGCAAGAGAGCCACTCTAACCGGTGATAGTCACTTATTTGTGAAACAACTAGTTTTTTCACACAATTTTAACTCTATGATAGTCAGTTCTCTAAGTTTGTGCGCATCTAGATCTCACCAAGAACAATAATTTATTTATAACATGATTGATATTCCTTGGCTTTGAGACTGAAGTCATTAAAACTTGCTTAACATCCTGTGGTGATTTGATATAGCTTAAGCATAGTTAACTGTACACTTACAACTATCAGCATTTTTTCGTGTGGTGACAATGCAAAGGGTTAAGATTGGTGCTGACAGATGATTTTACCTGCAACTGTCTAATGCTGATTCGCAAATCTGATTCATTAAATCCATAGGGTATGTTCCAACCAAGAGGTCCAAATTTTCTTCTCTCCTGAACAAGAGCATGGAAAAAGCAAACTCCAAAGAGCAGTTTCTCCCATACCTTTGAAGAAATAAAAAGCATCTTAAATTGACCCATATTCTTGTGTTATTCTGTAACACAAGACAGAGAACAAAACCATTTAATACTATTCCATAGCATTTTGGGGTACGGATGCATGCAACTATTCGATATGCAATGACTGACTTGTGAAAAGGCACGTATTCACCACATAGAAGCACACTTAGCAGGATTCTCAACAACTATTTTACAAAGTCTGTTTCTTTCTCCATATTAAAACAGCCTATAATATTTATTTTTAATATATGTGGATATACATAAGTAGATAATATGTGTGCTCCTATTTGGAAAGGCGTTGTTCTAGCCCTCAGGTCTCAAAGTCTGACAAGTCTGCCCAGTTTATGACTGTTAGAGGTTTATGTTGCACAGAGTGTGAGCTTTTTCATTTTACGTGGCTTAATAAAGTCCAGGAGATAATTTCTTGTGTTACTAGATCAACTATCTGACAGAGTTTATTCTCTACTAAATATTTTGATGGCTGCAAAACCTAAACTCATGACTATGATGAAAACTACGTTATCATCTTAAATGGACAGTAGTCAGTACATCTGTGAAGAAACATGCATAAAACTGTCAAAAGATGAGCTAATTACCAGCTCTTTTTCAGGACACCCACAGAAGAAAGAAGGATCAGATATAGGATCAGAAAGAAACGACTGAAGTAGATTTAATCGGAGACCAGTTGGAGGTTCATTTGTCATCTTTACTCCGTTCTGCAGAATGCTTACTGGAAACTAGAAATAATAAATAACATTACTGCATTCAGAAAATGCACAAGAACTGATACTGTTGTAACAAAACACTGATATACTGTATTTGTTATATTAATTACTTTGAAAAAAAAGATGACATTTCAAACACAAATAACAATAACTTTTTAAAAATACTCAAGACCATCAAGAAAGTAAAACCTTCCTTTGAAATATAAGTTCGTTTATATTTCAAAATATTTTCTGGACATTCAACACCTTCTGAACAATATGTACACCACTAAATTAATTTCTTGAAATAGTGATGTTGTCTGTAAGTTTTATTCCACACAAGTTAATGACTGTGTGTACTGAAGAATACAGTTCTATTCACTCATGTCAACATATTAAAGAGGAATTTCAATATAGTTATGCTTACAATTATTTTAAGGTCCTTTCTTGACTAAGTTATCTTTTTGTCAGCCTTTAAACATATTAGAGAAGTTGTGAACCATAAGTTTACTCATGGATATGAAATTTAGGATTAAAATTTTATTGACCTTTTAATTCCATGGAATACAAATGTTTGGTAATACATGTACCTTTGGTGAAGGGTAGCTAGTAAGCCAAAGTCTGAAGAATGGGTGGCAGTTTTCACTGCTAAACTCTTCACATATTTTCTCTAGCATTGGCATCCAGGAGACAGCTAAATGGCAATTTTGTAAACAAACCCAGGTTCCTTCTTCCATGCCTTCCTGAATCATTTTTGTAGCTATGGGTCCTTGTCCTTGTCCTAATGATATGGACTGAAACTTATTTCCAGCCATCTTTTTGTCATTTGCAAACTTCAGGAGACCTTGAACAGAAAGCATATTTCCTAAAAGGTAGGTTTATCTCAGGAGAAAAAAATAAGTCTTTATTACTTATTATTTTACTAAAATTTACATACAAGATGGTATAACTTTCATGTAAAGTTTAGTTTAAAAAACGATTGCCCTTTTATTCTGTAATACAAAGTTTCAACAGTCTGATATAGGTGCATTCAAATTTTACTTGCACAAGTGCAAAGTCAGCCCCATTGTGTTTGCCAGGGGGAATTCAGAGCCCTAATGCGATAAGCTATGCCAGGCCCTTGCCTCTTTTTGCTTTATACTTACTGGACATGGGATCTGCTCCTGGAGATAGCACAAATATTAATGGGATTGTAGAATTTGAATCTAAGTAACTTTTTGTCAGATCAAATGGTGGTGGCTCTACAAATTTCTTTCCCAGTTTATCGGTTACAAATGTTGTTACAGCTGGACCAATCTGATAAAAATAAATACAAACCAGTAACATAAAATTAAACAGAGCTACATATTTCATAGCAAATTTGGCTATATTCCAAATCATTTCCTGAGCAAAAGTTCTAAAGACATCTCTGCTTTGCACAAATATGAGACTGGTCTTTCTCAATGCTCCAGAAAGAAAAAATTCCAGTATATATGTTACTATATTTTTTCAAATTAAATACCTTTAATAAACAATGTGAAATGACAGAACTGGGAAGGATAATTACTGAACTGTAAGACTAATTCAGTCTTTGGCTAATCTGTAGGTCCATATTTTCCCTTGGAATTAAAAACTGATTTCTTTAATATTTACTAGTGAGCAATTATAATAWATATTTTTAATCCAAGTGCTGAATGTCCATAATGTAAGACATAATTTGTTGAATACATCCAAGGGAGAATGTTTTAAAAGTTCTCTTTAGCTGCTCTAATGAACGCAATCTCTCCTTGCCTTTTAATTCTTATGAGGAAAAAACATGGTACTGGATAGTCTAGCTAATACATCCTAATCATGCATATGTAGGGGTACAGCAAAGAACAGAATAAACATGAACAAGCACTGTAAGAAAACTAGAAAGATGAGTATATTCTGAAAGATACATTAAATCACATCAGACAGCAGATACATGTTTGCGGTGTTTGAATTGTCCAAGTGGAAAAGAGAATATAATTTATTTTCTGAAAAAAAAAAGAGTTCTGAAGAACAGATTAGTTATTTTAACAGCCAGATCAAATCATGTTACAAGATATAGAATAGTATACAAATGCATACAAATATATCATTTTACCTTGTCTGGTCTTAAGCACCGAAGAATTATCATCTTTTGCAAGTCATTTAATATATTACTGAATTGTTTTGGTAATGGAAAACTTTGTGGCTCTTTGCTGTCATAGATTTTTTGCCACTCGCCTGTATTTTCAGACACATGATTCCTAGAGAAAAAAGCACTTTCAATTACTGTAAAAATGCCTGGATTCCAGTTTTCCAGGTTTTCCCAAAATTCAGTTAAGCTGTAATGTCATATTCACTGCAATCAGTACAATCCTATAGTTGCATTAATTTTTAGAGAAGCTTCTCTGTGCTAAACCCTCCCCTTGCTATGCTTGTACAGACATGCACAGTTTTGTCTGAAAGATTGTGGCCTGATAATCAGCTCTGATTACTCCAGCAGCCAGCTCTGCTTGGACCTTGGAGGCTTCATAGATCTAGGGCAGGATGTGAATTTTCTGCTTCCCATATTTTGAAAAACTCCATTTGTCATTTGAAGAATTCTGGAGAAATTCAACAAAGGAAAAAACTATTTTCCTTCATTTAACATCAGCAGTGTATGTTCCTCCAAGACAGGACACCTCTTAGACTACCAAGTCTGGATCACCATCTACATCACTACCAAATCTATAACGAGTAAGAAACTCAAAATAGACAAATTTCTTGTTTCAGAGCAGGGTTTGTCCTGCTATCACATATTTCCACAATCTGACCTAAATCCTCCACCTAAACAGCTGATAGAGCCCAAAAGTTTGTGGAACGTGCACTGCCACAGCGGCTTCAGAATTGAGAGTGGGTTGAAGTTTATCGAAAAACTGTACAAAATTCTCCTGATTTCAGGAGATTAGATTTCAGGAGAAAAGAAATCCTCCTCCAGAGCTGCAATAAAATTCGGTTTCGTGTAACACGTTCCTTGACCTCCATTAATGTCCCTTAATACACTCTTTTTCTACCACGAAGATATTCTCCAAAAAAAAAACCTATGCATCCCATTCCATAAATATAAGTAAGTTAGGTATTCAATGCCTGGATTAATTCAGGAAATTACTTGAATTATATCTTTATTACTGAGCTTAAGTTGTGACTTAAGTGGAACAACCCAAGAATATGATGAAAATAGAAATAGTTTCTAAAAATGAGCTGCTGTTTTCTGTATTGGAAATATCAATACTGTGCTAGTATTCTGGCAAGATTTTGGATATAGGAAATATTTATTTCAGCATATTACACATACTTTAGTCAAAACTAATTATGGCCATTTAATAATAATATTTCACTATACCTCAGTCCTTTAAAAGCTGGGATTTCATTTGCACGACATAATTCATCCCAGCTCTTATCTGGTAGCCAAGATGGGTCTGGGTTCTTGTATTTATTCTTGAGACCTACACCCCCAGTCAATAAGAACATAAACTCTTGACGTTCTATTTCATTCTTTGCCCTTAATGAAAAAGACAAATAATATCCAATTATTGATACACAGTTCTTATATAATATCAAGAGCTGTTTTAAAGGAATTATTTCACTGACATTTAATACTGCTTTTACTGCAGTAACAAGTGAGATCGAGTCACAGTACTCTACACAGTTAAGAAACCGCATAGTAGAAGATGATCAATCAAATCAATCAAGTTTTAAATATAAATTGCATACATCTGATTATATGCTATTATTCCTAATTCTTAAAGGCTTTATAGAAAATGTGTGTTCTGGGCCTTAGAAATAGTAACCTCACAAATTGGCTCCAGAAGAATGGCCCATGTACAGATGTAACTAAGTACTAAAAGCACTTATTTAGTACCTTAGTGACTAAGTACATTATAGTTATGATCATAACCATATTGAACTCATCTTTCCTCTCACAAGGAAACACACACAATTTTACCAAAAAATACCAAAACAAACATCAGGAAGAAACTAAAAAAAATAATCAGAAGGCAAGAAACTGATATGGCATGACATGGGCAGAAGAGAAACAAAATGGAGGGGAAACAAAGGAGAAACAGAGAGGCTCAGAAGTTGACATGGCACATGATGGCCTTAGAACAAAATAAAACATTTTTTTTTCTTAAATAGCAATTGTCCTTGCCACTGTGTAGCATTATTCAGTCCCTTTCAAGAGATTCACGACGATGCAAAAGTACTTCTACCTTTTCTCCTTGTATTGCCGACAAAGTCACTGATTTAAATAAGCATAAAAAAAATCCTCTTCATAATGTGCACAAAGGTTATAGTAGCAACACATGCACCCACATACAACATATCACCCACATATTCACTTGTAGATCACTTGTAAACATCATCAGTATTACGATATAACAAAAACTGACATTCCAAACCTTATCCAAAGGCAAATCAACACAGGAACATGTCCTTTCAATAATTTTTCCCAGATAAAATCCCTGATTTCTAAGTGATTTCAGGAAAATGAACTTACATTAGAAGATTACAGCATAGTAAAAAGGAAAAGAGCAGCTTGTCCTTTTCAAACAGTGATCGACACACGTTGCAATACAAGTTGTATGTGAAGTGGTCAGTTAGGTATCGAAGGCGCTTCTCCAAAAGCTTGGATTTATTACTAAAAGAAAAAGTGAGAAACGGGGACTTTATATTGAGCGACTTCATCAAGCAAGTTAAGAAGTGTCAATCTTCTAAAGTTTCTGAAGGAATAACTGCAGGATAACCATTTCTCCACACTTTCAAATATACTAAATGCTTTAACGTTCTTTCGGAAGTCTCAAGTAAAATGACAAACCAAAATTAATCTGCAATTCTTAGATGCCAGTACTCCTAGTGTTCATAATGGAGCATAGTTCAGAACCAGACTTTAAGCTTTCTAAAATTAATATTCTTAACTATATAAATAAATAAAATCAAGCATCCTCTAGTATGTGTCTACAATTCATTATCCACCCAAAGTGGAGAGATTATTTCTTTCATTAAAAAGGCATATTTTGTGTAAATATTCACATTTAAAGAGAGCTAAGAGTTAAGCAATTTAAATACAACAAAAGAACAGAGGGAATTGTTCAGAAAAAGCAAGTGAGAAACAGTTTATTTTACATCAGAAATACTGTCCTTACCTATCATGAATAGAGATGATGAAGAGGTTAACAAACCAGCTAAGGGAGTACTGGTACATGGGATCAATATTTGCCAGGTCTGCAATACTGAAGAACAGTACTGACGAATGCTTCGCAATAGGTCGATAGCCTTCTCGAGATTCAGCTATTTTTAGTTCTGTTTTCTCTGCAATCTAAGTATCAATAGCAGTTTCAGAAGAGTTTATCTTCAAGAGGAATTCTCAGCATTTTCTTTGTACAAAATACATTACTATTCGATAACATTATTAGAAGACTTTTATATAGCACAGTCACAGTAGATGATGTCTATGCTAATCAAAGGAGCACTTGACCTTAATGAATTATTGTCTAGTAATAGATTTATTAGTATACAGTGGAGAATACAACAGTCAAAAATAAAGAAAAAGGAGAAAAAACAGTTTGGATGCATCATTCAGCATCATCTATTTTAACATCTGCAATATTTATAAATACTTGTAACTTTAAAATGATTATGTTTTTTGATGCACTAGTAATTCCACTATATTTAAGTGAACAGTAATTTTTTTTTTTCTCTCAATGACTTTATTTTGTACTTTAAGCATAACAACAGACTTGTCTAAACTTGTTTATTTATTTTGCACACCTATACAGGTCAGACAGAGCACATCTGTTTCCTGAACATTATTTTTATGTTTTTGTTGGTTTTCACAATTGGACTGAACAAACATCAGCTGTGTTGCCAGAAAGATCTGAATTGTATTTCTTTCCACATTTCACAAGCACAGAATTTCTCCTTTGTTCTTTGTCCTTCAGCTAGCCACAAAACTCACCGTTTGATTTCTACATATTGTTATGTCTAATGCTTCTCACCTGCTGTTTTTTTGTGATCTCATTAGCCATTATTTTAGCAGAATCTAAGACCATGATAGCAGTCTCGTCTTCCAGAATATTCCCTTCAGATGACTGTAAGGTTTCTAAAATTTTCTTCTCAATTTCTTTTAGATGCTTTTTATTAGCTGCAGATTGAAGGATGAGAGAATTTCTTTCCTCTTCTAATTCTGGTCTAATAAAGAAAGAAAATAAAACAAAACAAGAAAGAAAACGCACACATATTCCCTCATATTCCACTGACTATAAAGGAAATTCATGAGTATAATCCCTTCTTCTGACAACTGGTATTTGTGAATATTCAGGTTAAATGAACTGTTGCTATATTCAGCCCATACTTATATCCCTCTGCACAAATTCCTTCATACAGCTTCAGTTAAGCATTTCAAAGTGATGACATAAAATTTAAGATGACAGTACATGACCAAAGTCAGTGCAATTCAGTTTTCTTTTACTTCATCTTTAGTGGGGGGAGAAGAGGGAAAAAAAATACCCCACATTTAAGCCTATTGCTGGGAACACTTTTCACCAAAAAGTATTTTTCACTAGTGCATATAACTCAGGAAGTACTTCACTGAACTGCTATGAAGGTTCAAATGAGACATGATTAATTTTTTCTTCACAGAAAATAAAGCTAAATTCTCATAATTCATCATAACTGTCTGACAACTCAGTCAAATCAGAATACTACAATAATTATTTAAACTTTGAATAATAATATTCAGGGAGTAATACAAAACCAATGACAGAACATGAGCTATTTTAATGCAACCTGTGCAAACTTTTCAACACAACATATCAGGTTTCACTTTTTCTTAAGTTCTTTAGATATGGCAACTAGACAACTAACATTTTTAATGCTGCCACTTTTTAAAGGTCATTTACCATAACGAGACTTACCTCTCCTTTGCTACAACAATACCCAGCAACTGGTCTTCAAGTCCCTCTGGGGTTATCATAAAATTGAGTAAGGAAACTTTGGTAGCCAGTTCTGGTAGATAATGTGGATTTCTCAGTTTTGTGGTAATAAAAAATTTGAAATCAGTGGAATACTCAATAATAGCCTCACCAAGCCTGATACAATCCATGCCTCCTAAAGGTGAGAAATATTAACAAAAACTTTATCTACTTCAACGTTTTACAGAAACACTTATGCGATTAATTGGAAGCAGTAAATAAGGAAGCAGCAAGAAAAACAGACCAGATCATACACCATTAGACAAACATTCATGTAATCTGTGTCCCAGGTTCAAAGTAATTCAAAGTACCTTGTTTAAAAGTCTGTTTAAGTAGCAGAGGTTCAAGTGATGGGTCTAGTTCTTCCCCAACATTTTCTAGCAGAAGTGGAGTCCCAAACTGTATGCAGTTCTCTAGAGTTCTCATATAATCTGTATCAGTGACCTTGATAACATTCAGGTGGTTTTCTTTCTCAAAATTCTTGATCCATTTATTTGCTTGACCTTGAGGATCAATCATTAACGGCCTAAAACATAAGATAGGCTTTTCTCAGAGCTTGCAGGAATTTTTCAAATTTTTGAATTATTTAAAACTATTTCTAGGTCACTATACTTGACTGTCAAGTCAAGAATTGACATAGCTTTGATTACCTAATTTTTAGGATAAATTTTAAGACCAATATCAATCATCTTCAAGTTAAGAATAACTCTTTAAGAATTCAAAGATTACTGCAAAGTTTTATAATCTGGTCCTACCAAGTTCTACCAAGTGCAGATTATTTGTAGTCCGCTATCTCAAGCTTTCATATTATGTAATAAACACCATTATCATTAGCTTCAGTTACAATTAAAAAATGTTAAAGGTGTTAAAAAATCTTAGAAAAAAATCTTAGGACCACATAACTAAATCTATCAAGCGTTACTGCCCTCTTGGATCAGTCACAGGATTGGTAACAGACTTTGGCTTCTATTGCTACTTTCAATAACATTGTCTCTACATATTTCTTTGTGGGTTTGTTTGCTTGCTTGTTTTTGTTTTTAAGTGAGATCTCCTTCAGATTAGAAAATTCAACTCTGTTACCTACCAGCGCCTTGAATTGTCGACAATAACCCCATTGTCTACCGAGAACATGTCAGTTGGTAAACCAGCAATATTCCAAGCCCTTATTTTTATCGGATCACCAAGAGTGTTACTCAAAGAGAAATTCTCAGAACAAGGAATATTCTTCTCCTGG